>NC_139554.1:39331971-39721971 GCF_965112155.1 Podarcis liolepis
GATATCTGTGATGCAATTGGCCAGTTAGTAACAGTTGCCTCCCTTGCCCCCCTGGCTCCGCCCATGATTGTAAAGTTAGAAGGGATCCAAAGTATCATCTTGTCCAACACCCTGCAATGCAGGAATCACAGCTTAAGCATCTCCGACAGATTGCTATCCAGTCTCTGTTTAAAAAATCCACAATCTTCCAAGGTAGTTCATTCCACTGTTGAACAGCTCTTACCTTCAGAAAGTTCTTCCCAATGTATAGCTGGAATCTCCTTTATTGTAATTTGAATCCATTGGATTGGGTCCTACCCTCCGGAGCAACAGAAAATCCTTAAGATTTCATATTGTATCTCCTCTCACTCTCCTCTTTTCCAGGCTAAACACACCCAGCTCCCTCAACCACTCCTCATAAGGCTTCATTTCCAGACCTTTTATCACCTTGGTTGCCTTCCTCTGCACACATTCCAGCTTGTCAATATCAGTCTCCCCTTCTCAGTCACACTGAAAGCCCTGTTTTGTTTTGTACATTTTAAAATCTCTGATTAGAAAGTTCAAAGAGGGAGGATCTCCAAGTTACTGCAGAGCATGGAACGTAGAAAAGAAATTCTCCCAAAGACCACATTGATCTACTGGGTATATACTGTATTTTTCACCCCATAGGGCGCACCGCCCCATAGGACGCACCTAGGTTTTTTGGGGGGAAAATAAAGAAAAAAAATATTTATTTCCCCCCCAGGCGCGGGGCTGGCGCGGGGGAAGCCCAAGCTTCCCCCGACCCCAGCCCCCAGAACAGCCTGCTATCCGCAAGCCTAGGGAGCCCGGCGCGAAGTCGCGCCGATCTCCCCAGGCTTGCGGAGAGGTGCTCTTCAGCGCTTCCCAGGCTTCGGAATGCAGGCGGCTCCACACAGCCGTCGGGAGCCCGGCGCGACTTCGCGCCGGGCTCCAGAGGGCTGCATGGAGCTGGGCGAAGCCCGGGGCTGCAGGCACCTCTGCGCAGCCATCGGGAGCCCAGCACGACTTCGCGCCAGGCTCCGGAGGGCTGCGCAGAGCTTCCTGAAGCCTGGAGAGCAAGAGGGGTCGGTGCGCACCGACCCCTCTCGCTCTCCAGGCTTCAACGAAAGCCTGCATTCATCCCATAGGACGCACACACATTTCCCCTTCATTTTTGGAGGGGAAAAAGTGCGTCCTATAGGGTGAAAAATACGGTAAAGGGGAAGGTAGGTTTTCAAGTAATCTGCCCCCGAGCACCCCCAAATTATGCATCTGTTCCTTCAAGGAGAGTGTAGCCTCATCCAAGACAGCAGTGTACTGACTTCCTGGGCTCAGGAACCACTCAGTGTCTGTTTTGCCAGAAATCGTATGTATTTTATTAGCCCACATTTAGCTCACCACTGCATCCATGCATCGGTCCAAGGCCTTATCACCCTGTCCCAATTCAGATGTTATAGAGAAATAGTTATTATCAGTGTACTGATCTCACATGCCTCCAAAACTCCTAATGACTGCTCCCTGTCTTGCTGTAGATGTTAAATAGCATCAGTGACAGTATAATGCCCTCTGGCACCCAAGAAATGCCTTCAGCACATTTAGTGTACTGTATATGCAGAAAGGGCAAATGACTGTTGATTTTCAAAAAGGATAAAGGAGGGAGTCAAGGTGCCATTTCAAAAGTGCAGAAAAATAAGCATTTTATGACATGATATGTTTTTAAGACCCCCCCCTCCTCAGAGGCACTGATGTACAACCCACTTTTGAAATAACAGTGTAGGGTATAGTGCTTTACATTGAAGTGCCCCTGAGGAAGAATATCTTCAGGACGTGCTGGGCTGTTAAAATGTTTGCTTCTGTACACCTTTCAAATTCCATCTCTCTGTTTTCTCTGTCACATAATTGCATCTGTCTTAGAGGAGGAATCTGCTGTTTATACAGAAGCACCCTACCTGGCCCTGAGATCCCCGAGGGCCAATTCACATGACCACTTCTGTGCTATCATTAAATACACAAGAAGCAAAAGTTCAGCGCATGGTTTGAAAGCATTGGCATAAGGTTTTTGTGAAGTCTGTTCACAAGTTGAAAGGTTCGCATTCATTTCTTTAATTCTTTTTACTTCGTTATGACCATCAGAGTTTAATTTCTGAGGTGTATTTTGGTTCAGACCATTTGAAACAGAAGTGGATGTTGTTTTCTCCCCTTTGCCTCTAAAGGACAGAGGCCAGACATTTCTGTCCTCTGAGGAAAAGCCAGAAGATGCCATTGGTGAAATGTCAGAAATAATTAAGAAGAATTCTACTGTTCAGTCTTACAGAAGAAATCTATCTTTTGGGAGAAAAAAACACAGATAAGGGAAATGAGGTGACAGCTTATTTGATGATATTTACAGTTGAATGTGACGTCAATTTGGAAGGGTAGTAGAGATCAATTTTAATGACAGGCAACTAAGCATGCTTATTGATTTGGAGGCCAGCTAGAGCACAAATGGCAATGACCATTAATATACCAGCATCCCAGCCACTCATGCCACAGAAAAATAATTTATACCATTATATTTTTCAAAAAGCAAATTGTTTATGACAGGGGCAACCAATGTGGTACTCCCCAGACATTGTTGCACTGCAGCTCCCATCAGCCCCAGTCACAATGGTCATGGATGTTGAGAGTTGTAGTCCAGTAACAACCAAAAAGGCAACCCTGATTTATGGACAAAATTTAGAAGGGAAATTTATAGATCTGCTGATTTTTTAAAATGGATACTATTAAGTATACTTTAAGGTGTAGTTCCTAACAATTTCAACAAGACCCCATGTGCAATTGTTTAATTATAAATTATGTGACCCATATATTGGGGCAGTGTAGGATAGTGGTTAAAGTGTTTGGATTGCAGGGAGCCGAGTTCATCCATGAAACACACTGGGTGATGATGAGGCCATTCATTTCCACTTAGACTAACCTACCACATCGGGTTGTTATGGAGATTGCTGAGGAGAGGAGTCGTGTACACAGATTTCCTTTCTTGGAGAAAAGGTGAACTATGAATGTAATAATAAATATAGGGCTTTTTACAGATGAAGAATCTTTAGAATGAAACAAGAAGATATATGTAGCCAGCCCTTATGGAAATGTCTATATTTTTATAACCAGATCTTCGCTAAAGCAGCTTGAATAGCAAGCCACCAATGAAAAACCCTTCCCCCCTTTGCTATAACCAGAGGCTGGGGACAGGTTGTGCTGTTGGCTTCCTTTGAGATTTATGGGGCACCAGTAGAAAGAGAGCAGGCTAGCAGTCCTATCTAGGAAAAGTCCAACTAATCGGTTTAGCATAAATAATATAACATGTTGTTCAGTGTGTAAACAATGTTTACAGAGGCACAAGAAGCCAGCTTAGCTAGCAGTATGGAAGCTCCAGGCTATGGGAATAATTGGGCCTGCAAGATCTTCCCATTTGGCCCATAATGCCATTTTGGCCGACATTTGCCCTACACCTGAAAGACCTGGCTCAGCTGAAAGGCACTGGACTGTGCACAGCGCTGTATTCTGGGCTTTGCAAAGCCCAGTGATCAGTGGGTGGGTACAGTAGAGCTTGCAAAGTGCTCTGCACAGGATTTCACAAGACTCAACCTTTAGCTGAACATTGGATCTTGTAAAGTCCCACACATAGTGGTCCGTAAGACCCTACCAGCTGACTGTTAGATCTTTGCAGGCTATGCCTTTGCCTCCAGAGTTTGGTGTCATTGTGCAAGCAGAAGTTCTTCCACTCATGCAATTATTTAGCTGAATGCCACCCTGTATTGCCTGCTGTGAAGACAGATGCAAATAATAAATTTAGCTTCTCTGCAATTTCTTTATCCTCCCTTAGCACACCTTGGACTCCCTTGTCATCCAAAGGTCCAGCCACTTCCCTAGCCAGTCTTTTGAGGTATTTAAATAATTTTTGTTGCTGGCACTTTGCCAAAGTTTGTTTCCCCTTTTTGTTCTCATTTGGACATGACTTCTGTTATCCAAAAGAAGCCTTCTTCCATCTAATAGTTTATCTCATTCTGCTCATTAACAGAACTGGCATCCTCTTGGTCCTGGCGGTACCATTCTTAATCTGCAACTCATCTTAATGGTCTGCTTGCCTTTGTGGTGTACACTGTAGAGGATGAGAGGGGGAGTCATAGGCTATTGCAGTGGATACTTCTGGGAAAGGGGATTTTGCATTTTGGGGTACATCTTCTGCATGGATCGCCTTGCATAAGTTGTCTCAGATTATGTTTTTAGGTCCAGCAGACCACTTATATGAGCTTTTAAAATAATGTGTAGATCAGCTCAGACTGTTCTCTTGGGCCTTACGCAGAAGGTTCTGGTTCACAGAAACACTGGGAGATGTTCTTGACCTACTACAGGCTCTAGATTCCCTGCCAGGGGTGTTGCTATTATACCTAATGCATCTACTCTGGAAACCAGGCACAAATATTTAGGACTGTGCTGGCTGATTCATTGTATTTTATCCATTTAGTTCTAAGAACTCCAGTTTAATTTGCTGGCCTCTTTTCTAGATAGCCTTGTCCAGGCAGGTGCATTATGTGACCCATGAGAGCAGCAAAATAACCAGAATGCACAACGGTGATGAGATAAAATCTGGCCATATCTTTATTGACAGCAGCTGCAGGCAGGGCAAGGGTTGGCATGGCATTGGGTCCCAGGATTAGCTCATCATTCCACTTGCCCCATGTTGATGGAATGTGTCCTCTGGGTTTGGGTCACTGTAAACCTATACAACGGGATTCGGCTAGTGCTGAACCTTGCCGTGGTACAAGCCAAGCAAGCAAGGTCTCACCAGGGTGCAGATTCCCACCAGGCAGACACTGAACCCACGCTTGCGTTTGCCATGGTCAATTCTCCTCTCAGGCCCCTTATGGGGGGGGGATATACAATGTTGACCCTGACCAATGCCATTTCCACCCTCATAAAAACAACCTTATTCCGCCTAACAAAGGAAATACATAATTTCACTGAGGGAAAGTCAGGAATAAAACCCCCAACCAAATGCCAATCAGGGAGAGAGAGAGAACTCTTTCAAGCCCTGTCAACCAGCAACCCAAAATTGCTCAGTGAAGACTCTAACCTGAGGGTGGGGCGGGCAGGAAGCTCTCAAAGCAAAATGGCTGTGAGCTCCAGGGGAAGCAGCCTTATAGACTTTCCCCTCCCTTCTGCAACAAGGGCTTATGAGACAGCTTTTCCCCATGAGCCCATCACACAGAGAAGATACTGAACAAAACCTTGCCCAGGATTCTGCTCCAATCTATGGACCACAATGCCTCTGGACAAAGGAGTCCCGTGCTTACTGGGCACAGAACAGGGCTTCTAGATCAGTTTGTCATGCTTATCAATCACCAACTATATCTATCTTTCTCTCTAGCTATCTACACACACACATTCTCTTATTTCCTATTTTCCACATCTTCTGTGGAAGAGAAAATAGCTTCATCTTATTTAATTTAGTGCCTGTATTATAATTGCTTTGTTTTTCCCCCAATCAGAACAGGTATCCTGTTTTAATATGGTGCTCAATACTCTCTGGTCTTGATAAACAGGCTAGAGCTTCCTCTTCTGGTTTATGTTGATCCAATCCCCCTTTTATTTTTCTCTCACTCTGAATTAATTTGCCTTGACTGCTTTTACCCACTCTCAATTAATATATTAATTTACAATAAATTAATTAATCCCCCCCTGACAACTGTTTTAGGGGCACCACAACTCATATTAATGGTGGACTGCCCATTCTAATTAAAATCAATACATAGCCCTTAATGCATTTACTCCTATCTTTACCACGAAAACTAGCTCACCAGGAAGAAGTCATTTAATCACTGGACTGGGTTGATACGCGTGATCTTGGCGAAAGATTAGATGTTTGCATTTTGCAATGCAACTACCAGCATGGCATTCACCATGGAAATATTAAATGAGTAAAGGTATGTGTTTTATTTTTCCTGTAGCAACCTTATGCAGACATTCTAATTCTTACATCCAGGTACATTCCTACTCATACTTGGATTTATTATGTACAGCGAGGACCACATTCATTGAAACATATTGCCCTGCATAACACTTTCAAGAAGTGTTGTCTTCTCCTCTGGACAACTTCCAGAGATCCCTAATTTTCTCCTGATTATGCTCTGTAAGTGTTGGTTTTCTTGGCTTTAGGTAACATTTTGAAATACTCTTTTGACATATTGTATTATTTCATGGTCTTGTACTTTATTATATGTTTGACGTATGGCTTACAAAACACCTTGAGTTTAAAAAGTAGTATACAAGTATACACCTGAATGTATAGGGAAACTTTAGGGAAACTTTTTAAGGTTTTATTTTTTTTCCTATATTTTTATATATGCTGAAAGCTGCCCAGAGTGGCTGGGGCAACCCCGCCAGACGGACAGAGTACAAATAATAAATTATTATTATTATATTATTGTTATAAGTTTATTAAATAAATAAGCAAGACAGTTTCTTTTGACCACTGGATGACTTTTTCAAATAGATGTGTAGATCCGTAGGCCATTTTGCACACTTACCAGGCTGGCAAGAGTCTCGGAGCAAGTGTGCTCCCTTGCGCCATGCAAATAAAATCTTCCCTTGGGATGAAGGCCAGTTTTAAAATGTAATAGTAGGTCGTTGTAATCATCATCACACGTGAGACGAGAGCTCTGTGGTGACACCCGATTGTACACACGTCCAAGGAATGTTTGTCGGGAGCTCCCATGTTTTAGTCACAGATACAGTATACCGTATTTTTTGCTCTATAAGACGCACCAGACCACAAGACGCACCTAGTTTTTGGAGGAGGAAAACAAGAAAAAAAATATTCTGAATCCCAGAAGCCAGAACAGCAAGAGGGATCGCTGCGCAGTGAAAGCAGCGATCCCTCTTGCTGTTCTGGCTTCTGGAATAGCTGCGCAGCCTGCATTCGCTCCATAAGACGCACACACATTTCCCCTTACTTTTTAGGAGGGAAAAAGTGAGTCTTATAGTCTTATAGAACAAAAAATATGGTATATGGTGGAGAAGTAGAAGGTTTCATTTGGCCTGTTAAATGTTTGAACCTTGCTGCAGAATATATGAGAAGTTCATTATGGCTTACTCTCCTCTAGTTCCTAAGGATACTCAGAGTCTTCTGGTTTATGAGGACATTCTACTGCTTATTTTGTCTGATGCCCACCCCAAAGGTTATTATCCACCATCATTTATGCCATTTCCAGGGTTTTAGGTGCTGATAATTTTGAAAGGTTCCTAATAACTTTGAACGGCAATCATCTACAGAAAGAATTTCAACTCCAAACAACCCATTTCTCCATGTGGCAGTTGAGGGGTTGCTCTCTGGAGAGTTACATCAGGGGACACACACTCCCTAGGTGCTAATTGCTTCTCATTCATACTGATACCGTCCTTCATTTAAAAGCACGCAAGGAGTAATGGCCCAGTAAATCTGAAGGCCAGGCCAGTTGGTGCTTTGAGTGAGATATACTGAGGTAAGAAATCAACTTCTTAGGTTTAGGAGCCTCCTGAGCTTTTTCTTTTTAATCAGACTATTGATTTCCCTCCCAACATTCATTGTCTAAAACTTGATCACTGATATACTTTTCACCTTCCTACAATGAAACACTTGGGAAAGCTCCATAAAATACCTGGAAAATGCCCATTGAAAACACAAATCTACCATTTTTTAGCTGGGAAAAAATAGCTCTCGTCTCATAGGTAAACTATGAGAATTGAGAAGTACATTGCTTTGACATTTATGGGTCCTTTTATGTTGCTGTTTACTACTACAAGCTGCGCAAAGCATAGGGGTCTAGCCATTTAAAATGTGCGGCTCGCCTGGTTTCTTATATAAGAATGTTAAAAGTTACACTAGTAAAGACCTGTGCTGAACAAAAAGTATTACGGAATTCTGTATACATAAATGACTTTTGCTCTCTCTAACAGTGGCTTTTAACTTTTAACAGAATTGTTCCTGCTTCTTGGTGGCTCCACTGGGGTACAAATGAACAACATAAATCATATGTGTGACATCAGCAAAGTTCTGGGCACTGAAAAGAAGTGAAACAATAATTTATTTATTCATCACCATTGTATGCCATGCCCAAGCAGCTTGGAGGAGCCACATACAGGGCTACTCATTCCCTGTGAGGATGTAGGCTTGACAGGCAGAGAGTGTGAGTTACCCAAAGCCATGAAGTCAGCCTTGTGGCAAAGTTATAATTTGAGAACAGTTTCCTCTAGTTCAGGTATACTGCTGTATCTACTACACCACAGTGGCTGTTCAATTGTGGACAAATGTGTGTCTAGAAATATAAAGTGGTACCTCGGGTTACAGACGCTTCAGGTTACAGACTCCGCTAACCCAGAAATAGTACCTCAGGTTAAGAACTTTGTTCTCATCCTAACAGAAATCGTGTGACGGCGGCACAGCGGCAGTGGGAGGCCCCATTAGCTAAAGTGGTGCTTCAGGTTAAGAACAGTTTCAGGTTAAGTACGGACCTCCGGAATGAATTAAGTTCTTAAACCGAGGTACCACCGTACAGGCATTTTGCGCGCGTTCAAAGAATGTGCAATCAAGCATGTGAGCATCACTGTGAACCTGGAAGTTGCAGGAAAAGATTGTGGAACTGGGGTAGGGATGTAATAGAGAGTGCTTATGTGCACTCTGACAATGCGCATGAAAACCTGGAACATAACCTGTGCATGTGGCCATAGTGTAGATGAAGCAGCTGTGTGGTAACCCTGATAAACTAGCATTTATGTCTTTTGTGTTTTTATGTTGTAAACCACCCTATGATCATCATATAAAGGGTGGTATTTAAATATAATTTAGTAGTAGTAGTAGTATTTGTAGGAGTAGGAACACTTAAAGCGTGTTTACCCTTCCTTACACTTGAAAAAGTCTGCTAAACACAAAAGAAAAGTGATATTTAGAGAGGAAGGGGGGAAAGCATTAGTTCTTCTTAATATATATTTGGTTAGCCCCCAGCAATCCAAACACCTCAGAAGAGACTGTCAATGTTGACCTTACAGAGTGGATCTTCTCAGGCCTAGCAGAAATCTGCAGTCACCTCAGCAACCTTTTCATGGGAAGCAAGGCTGGGTTTGGGTGGGGACATGCCAGCATCACACACACACACACACACACACACACACACACACACCGAGCTACTGCGGGGTGTGCATAGTTCAAAAACACGGCTGCAATGGGTTCTGTGAGCCAGTTAACCAAGTGCAACCTCCTGCCTGTGACTGGCATGTGCTGAGATCACTGCTGGATTGTACCATATATGGGGCTGTCTCTGGTTTACCACAATATTGTGCTCTTTGCTCAAAATAAAGCCAAATAACATACAGTTATGGGACATGTGTAGAGTAACAGTTGAACCATACTACATGGCAACACTTGGCTACTCAGTTTACCTTGAAGTGGCCTTCTGGAGCTTGTTGGTGACTTGTCCAGGTGTATTTCAGGGTAGCATCACACAGCCACTCCCCAAAAAGATGACCCTGGTTCTCTTTTGCACAGGTTCTGATGGCCTTGGGAAGGAAAGAAAGGGGTGTTAGCTGCGGATAGTTGTAATGGTGGTTTGTCTTGCTTCCTGATGATTCTCTTTCTCACAGGACTGTTGGTAACAGTGACCTTTGGGAGGATGGAGTTCTTAAGCCTTTTTTTAAAAAGTATGAATATCACACTTTTTCAAAACAAACACACACATACACACATGTGATTTGGACTAGCAATGGGGAAGAAGTGAAATTTGTTTTGCATTTTAATGCAAACTTCTGATATCTTCATTTTTCCAAATTTTGTGATCCTGTTTTCCAACCAAGTAGGCATGTACAAAAATATGTTTATTAGGGGAAACCGTGCATAAAAAATCCATATATTGGGGGGGGGAATATTAAGTCATTGTATAAGGAGGAATTGCTTCCCAAACTGTGTAAATTATGAAAAAAGTGCACTGAAATGCTGATGAATTTTTAAGAGGGTATCCCCCGACCCCCCAAAATCTGCAAACTGATACAGAAATGTGGAGACTTCAACTTCGGATTGGAAAGATATGAGAAACTGAGACAAGCTGAAATTGACAAATCTGTTCAACCACAGTTGGACCTTGGTTTTCTTTTCTAACATGCTGAGAGAAACCTTCATGTGGCTTCACTAAACAAAGTCCTCTTTTTGGGAGATCCTTCCCCCCAAACCCCAGGCAAATAATAATATCCATATGAGGAAATGTAACCCCTCCAAAAGTATGTAATCTAGTTCCCGAGAATGTAGACTCATGTATGAGTATTCTGTTGAGTATTCAGTACTGAAAGCAGAGTGCTGCATATGCAGAAACTTTTACAAGAGGGATAGACTGTTCTCTTATTGGGTGTTTAGAATGATTTCAGAACACTAATGGCATGTGTCATCAGTTCACAAAAGGCATGGGGAATAAAGCTTTGGTAAAGAAAAATACATATTTACATTTCTTTTGGGCACATAAGTTGGGCACCTTTATTATGAAGAAATGGAGAATCACTAGATGGTAATGAGATTCCTAGAAGACAGAAAATGCCAATTTACCGAAGGAAAAGAGGCAGATGAAAGGAAGATGTAGTCTATTGGAAAAAAATACACATACATTAAAAATAAGGAATACAGAGGGACTGTCAGCCTGCACTGATCAGGTTAGACAGATAGAAATTAATTATATTTTGTCTAAGAGGCTGCCTCTGTAGCCTTGGTCCATTTTAAAAAGCACATTAGAAGATTTTTCAAACTTGCTTTCCAATTACCTTGGATGGCAGGCAAAGTGCTTTGAAACAAAACTCATTTTAAATTGGTAAATGCAACCAATCCCAACTGACAGCATTTTCAAAATTCATAACATTCTGCTACTGGTCAAACTAATTCTAAAGGGGATACACATTATAACAGTCCTTTATTAAGGAGAGCGCAAAGGGGCCAATAGTACAGAGACACGGCAGAAATTTTTAAGACAGATAAGTGTGGAAAGGAGAAATCGGTGGAACGTCTGCTGAGGAGGAAACTATTTTTGAGTCAGAAATAGGCACTGGGAAATTAAACATCTATGCACAGTCTAGGCTTATTTTGTTGGCAGTTATTTGGACTGCTTCTACTCCTTTTGTCCCCTCTGAACAAATATATGAAGAAATTGCAATATATGTATCTTTGAAAAAGATATACATGGCATTTCTGTCATGGAAGCCTTAGAAGACACACCAGTCAGTAGACAATAACAAATACAACTAATTCTAGTACCGAGTAGTGATTAAACTATACAGTGAAAATGATCCACACCTTCTAGTAAGAGTATGTGGTAACTCCAAATGGGCCTTGAATCAATTTAGGCCAATTTGGTTTGACCTAGGGTTTAGCTAGAATGGGTTCAGGAAGCCCCAGATTACCCTGGGTCAGATCAGGTCCACCCTGAGTGATCTGGGTATGTCAAGGGGGGCTGTTGGGTGGTGAGCAGTGGTGGAAGAGTTGCATATGGGCAGCCTACATATGTCTTCTTCTCCCATGTTTATTTGGGGTTTTAAACCCTAATTCAAAACTGTGTGAGATGTGGGTGGTGCTGTGGTCTAAATCACTTAGCCTCTAGGGCATGCCAATCAGAAGGTTGGCATTTCGAATCCACATGACACGGTGAGCTCCTGTTTCTTTGTCCCAGCTTCCAACCTAATGGACCTACCCCACAACATAGACCACTACTCCCTATATGTTTATTCAGAAGTTTCCAGTTATTTCAAGAGCTTTCCTCTTTAGTACAGTCTTACCTTGGTTGTCAAACGCCTTGCAACTCGAATGCCTTGGCTCCTGAACACCGCAAACCCAGAAGTGAGTGTTCCGGCTTGCGAAAGTTCTTTGGAACCCAAATGTCCGACACTACTTCCATGGCTTCCAATTGAGTGCAGGAGGTTCCTGCAGCCAATCAGAAGCCGCATCTTGGTTTTCAAATGTTTTCAGAATCGAACGGACTTCTGGAATGGATTCCATTCAAGAACCAAGGTACGACTGTAAGTTTGTTTAGGACTGCAACTTTAGAGTGGGAAGATGTACAGGAATCAGTACATCAATTGTTACTTCCACTTGGGTGCTGTCGTGTTTAAACTAAGATTATTTTAATACTCTTTGGATTTCCCTGCTTTTCTTTGTAACTTACCTCCTGGCTCAAAACACAAACTTTGCAATCCAGGGTTCCCTTTTATAGAATTGCCAGTAGGAAAAAATCAGAGAATTTGAAAGAATCATTAGCACAATGTACTTTAATAAGGTTGTAATTAAAGCTTACAGGCATTGGAATAATAGGCTGTGTACTGGTTTTACATGGCTGCCTTGAGAAATGCATGCATTTATTAACTACTAATGGTGTGATTTACCATTGAGTTGTGTTGCTATTACTACTGCCTCTTTCTGAGCTCCCAGGGCATGCTGTAGGAGGAAGACATCAATCACATTTATGTCATACGGACTTAGATTGTATTGTCGTCTAGCTGCTTGGATTAAAGCTCATTGTCGAAAAGGTTCTGTTGCATTGTGATACTGCTTTATTTACATACTCAAGTGCCCCCTCCCTTCTGTTCCTCCTATTTTAGACACCGATCACAGTATTAAATTTATATTTTCTGTGATACATGTGTTGGTATTTAATATCCTATGTCATTTCACACTCTCTGGGGAATAAGGCTGGCCACAAAATAAATTTTCTGGGAAAGCAGCTATCAGGACAAAAAGATAGTGATTTGTTTTTATTAAACAGTTTTATTATATGCAACAGAGACTGGTCAACATTTAATTGCAAATCTTTTTTAAAATAAAAATAAAAATCCCAGGGCTTCTTTAGCATGACAGGGAGCTTATCTTGATCTTTGAAGACCCCATTTGTATGGTTGCAAAAGACAACATGGCTCCTTCCCTTTTAACAGTTGTGTAGAAAAGAGGAATTCAGCAGGTGTAGCTTGCATAACAAGTTTTCAAAGTTGCAGGAGAGCTGTTCTGTTTTGCGCTTGATCACCCAAACTACTTCTGCGAAGGTGCCACTGTGACATTGTCAATTTGGCTATCAGGATGCAGGTGGGGAGGAAACGGATACCCAGATGCAGATGTCCAGCAGGGCCCACAGATTGGGGCCAAGGAGAGAAAGAGGTTAGTTTTTTTCTTTTCTTTTTAGCTTTCCCTATTCAGCATGTCCTGCATACCCCCACACCCCGGAAATTGACCAGGGCTTTCTGGGGGGTGGGAGCAGAACAGGAGAGGGAGAGAGGAGGAGTACTATTCCATCTGGCAAGCAGAAGTCTTTATGAAACTGGGCCTCATTTGTTTACAGGGCTTTAAACACTAATGTGAGCACCTTGAATTGAGGCTGGAAACAAACTCGGCAACCAATGCAGCTGTTTTAAAATAGAGGTTATGTGAGTTCTAAATGGAACCCCAGCCAGTAATCTGGATGCTGCATTTTGGACCAGTTGAAGTTTCCGAGTTTTCTTCGAGGGCAGACCCATGTAGAGCATGTCACAATAAGCCAGTCTGGAAGTTACTAAAGCATGGAGTACAATGGCTGAATCATCTCTCGAAAGGGTCATATTCCTAGCCAGACATTCCTAGCCACCGAGGTCTCATGAGCCTCCAGAGGCAATGTTGGACCCATTAGTATCCCCAGTCTATGGGCCTATTGCTTCTGTAACCTGGTCCAGAGCAAGCCATCTCCTCACCTCTTGAACCCAAGAAATTCAGCCCCAGAAGGATTCAGACAACTTTTTGCCCTCCTCATCTAGTCTCCTCATGCTCCAATGAAGCATTAATCACTCCCTTGACCTACCCAGGCAATCCTTTGACTAGCTCTAAGAAGTCAAGTTGAGCAAGAGTGAAGAATACAGGAGCTTGACTGCATCGCTGCAAGCACCTTGTCCGCATCCTCAAAAATGATCCAGCTCAGATAAACAGACAGTCACTCTGAATGCTTCTAAAGGACTTGCTCTGTAGCATCAAATTCTATCAGAATATGAGTGAGGTTTTATTACTGAAGTGCTCAAAATTTGTCCCAGAAGACTTCTAAGGATGTCAGAGCAATGGCCTCCCAGCCAGAAGACAAAAGCAAATTCACCACTAAAAAATGGGAACTGCATATGGGTTTTCTGACCTAAGAACTGTAATGCAGCTTCCAAAACAGGACATGTATAACATTGGTCAGATTGGGTTGTATCCAATACCGTTCCTCCAATCATGTTCCAGTGGAAACCAGCAAAAATCTCCTTCCACGCTTACATTCACAGAAGTTTTTGCAGGGTTGAAGAGATTTCTGTGACGGAAGGGACTCAGTTAGATACAGTACACTGCCTTTAATGATTTTTGTTGGAGAGAGAGAAATCTGAATCCTCTGCTTCCCGTTTGCTTCCTTTAAATATGTGGTCTGCTCTCTCTCTGGCTCATGGGTCGAACTTTTCAGCCTTGTATTGAAAAGCACACCCCACACCCATTTACCCTTGTTGGATTGAGACCATTGTGTTTGGAACAGGGGTAAAGTATTAAATTTTCACTTATACAGCACAATAGGGTTTTTTTTAATTACCTATGTTTCAGTAGTTAATAGGACTCACTGAAAACAACCAGTTTTTCTTAATGTTAATTAAAGGAGAATTAAGGTCAACTCTATTTTATTTAACTGTCACTACCAAGAACCAACTCTTCTTCATTAATCCAAAACATCCAGGACAGCTTTCCCCCTATTAATATAGGTATATATATGAAGTGCTTATCATTTGTAACCAATCACTGCCTCCTCTAATGGATATTTGAAACCCTTATTGATTTGGTAAATTTGTTTCAACTAAGGTCAATAATGATAAATGACTCGCGTTCTGCATGAAGTGACTTGGGACTTTTGAATTAAATGATTGTAATTATCTGTAGTTACTCTGTAACTGCAACTGTTACTGGTAGTGACACGATGCCCATCTATTTGTAATGAGGACATTTTCTGACCTTTTACTGTTTCCAAGTTCCTTTAAGACTTTTGAAAGTTAGACAAGAGCCAACCAAACATTGGGTGCCTGGAAGGGCATGCCTACCTGGTGGTTATTAGTTGAGTTATCTTATGCAGACAAATCTCACTTTACTGTTGGTCTTGGCTATAAAATAGGTGTCTGGAGGACATGCCCTTCAGTCTTGGGTGATAAACTGGTTGATAGGCAATTAGGTAAGCAAGACCACTTATTATTTCTCTCCCCAATTGTGATTCCCAGAAATTGTGATATTCAGAGGCACATTCCTTCCAACAGCGCAGGTAGAACATACCGTATTTTTCCATGTATAAGACTAGGTTTTTTCCCCTTTAAAAGAATGTCAAAAATTATGGGGCATCTTATGCATGGATAGTGACTCCCTCCATTTTCTTAAATCCGAGTCCTCAAAAATAGGGGACGTCTTATACATGGGGGTGTCTTATAGACGGAAAAATATGGTAACTATCATGGCTGGTAGCCATTGATAATCTTATTCTTTATGACTAAGGAAGGCAGTTGGAAGTAGAGAAGCATTAACTGAGCAATAAGAAGGAATAATAATAATAATAATAATAATAATAATAATAATAATAGATTTATGCCCTGCCCATCTGGTTCGGTTTCCCCAGCTACTCTGGGCGGCTCCCAATCGAATACAGTGGTACCTCGGGTTAAGTACTTAATTCCTTCCGGAGGTCCATTCTTAATCTGAAACTGTTCTTAACCTGAAGCACCACTTTAGTTAATGGGGCCTCCTGCTGCCGCCGCACCGCCGGAGCACGATTTCTGTTCTTATCCTGAAGCAAAGTTCTTAACCTGAAGCACTGTTTCTGGGTTAGCGGAGTCTGCAACCTGAAGCGTATGTAACCTGAAGCATATGTAACCTGAGGTACCACTGTATTAAAAAAACAAAACAGCATGAAACATTAAAAACTTCCCTAAACAGGGCTGCCTTCAGATGCCTTTTAAAAGTAGAATAGTTGCTTATTTCCTTTGACATCTGATGGGAGGGCGTTCCACAGGGCAGGTGCCACTACTGAGAAGGCCCTCTGCCTGGTTCCCTGTAACCTCACTTCTCGCAGTGAGGGAACCGCCAGAAGGCCCTCGGCGCTGCATCTCAGTGTCTGGGCTGAACGATGGGGGTGGAGACGCTCCTTCAGGTATACAGGGCCGAGGCCATTTAGGGAAGAAGGTGAGAAAGAAGAGCCCAGGCTATCAGTCTTCATATGTGCGTGAATTTGGTTGCTTCCATAACAGTTGAAAAAATATCTTTTTACCCAGGAATTTCCCCAACCATTAATACCAATTCCTGCCATTCCTGGTTACCGTGACTGATATTTTAACATTATTTTATTTTGACTGATATTTAATTTTGTGTTATTGAGTTGGTTTTATTCTCAAAAATAAAAGGTGGTATACATATTCCTTTGATAAATAAATGGGGAAAAAATGATTGCCCTTCTATGGTTTGGAAGCGTATACTATTAAATCAGAAGGTTTGCTACAGGACTTCAGGCATATGTTGGTCATCAAATTGCAACTGTGCATAGTTGCTCACTTTGAAAGAATGCGTTCATTGATTGGCTGGTACAAGGACAGGCACCTCTCAAAACTATATTTAGAAGCCACTGTTTGTCTCAATCCATCACTTTCAGTGAGGCAGGGACAAAGAAAATCCATAGCATTTAGATTATACATTTATGCTGCAATTATTCTGGTTCAACAAAAATAATATCCAGTGGGATTGCATGAGCCAAGAAAGTGCATGCATTTAAATATAGTACATTTTGAACACAATGACATATGTCTATCAGTATCAACTCACACCAATAAACTGCAAGTCACACTCCCTCCAATAGGCTACAAACCTCTATTACAAGGCACACTTAATTTAATTAATCCGCTTGGCTGTCTCCACTCAGCAGGAACCTTGTAATGAAATAACAAGCAATAACATATCCCTCATTCCCTAGGGGTAGAGTCCCTTTGGGTCAAGGTTGGAATCAGTGGAAAAGGAAGGTCAGGGAGCTTATGTTGAAACTCTTGCTATGCCATCAGATTGAACTTGGGTGTTTCTTAAATTCACATGGTAGCCTATTTTCTTTTACTTCTTCAAATATTCATGCATTCTGTAGTCTTGCAGAGCAATTGTGAGCATGAGACAAAGAGTGCTGTGAGATAAAGAGACAAAGAAGTATATGTTTTTAATTTTTTGTGTACTTTTATTTTACAGTAATTCATGTGAATATGTGTTATGGCATCTTGTTGCTTAGGAAACATATTTTCTATTAATCGAGAGAATCACAAAGGATTGAATTGTTTGCCTCCAGCTAAGGTCTTAAGATTGTGCTTGAAAACTTCATTGCAGTGAGTAGAATTAGGGTAATGCATTCTTCCTCCTTCCTCCTCCTTCTTTTTTTGGAAAAAGGTTTTTATTTTAAAAAAACTTACACACAGAACAATAACCAACACACTTGTCTCCAAAGAACTAGAAACAGAAGAGTAATACATTCTGGAACATTGATGCTGGTGTGAGAGGCTGGTGTGTAGGACTTTACTTTCTTCCCTATATTGTTTCCCTTACAATGATATCCCATCTTTCTTCCATTGTGGAACCTAAAATGGTTCACAGATTGCTCCCAAGAGGTCCTCCATCCAGACACTGACCAAAATCTGACCTGCTGACCTTCAGCATGGTGGTAGTCTCATGAGTCTTTAGACAATGGGACTGAGTAGAATGGTGGAAAAGTCATGGAGAGGTGACAGCTCTGTCCCTCTTATAAATCTAGTTTGGCCCTATGTTGTTGGGGGAAATGGTGTTCCATCTCCTTGCAGGTTCCTTGAAGCATTGTGTTTTCTCAGACTTGCATGAGACGGTATTGATAACTAACCAGCGTCCTTTAAAATGAAGTTCTGCTATCCTTAGTAATATGCTGCTTGAATGTTTTCCTTTCTTGTTTGGTTTATTGTGTTATACATGGTATTGAATATTTTATTGTATAAATATTGCTGAGAAAAAAAATCCTATATTTGTTTGTTCAGAAGTAAGTCCCACTGAATTCTATGGACGTTCTCCCAAGTAAGTGTGTACAAGAAGGCAGCCTTTTGGCTTCACCACAATGATGGCTCTCTCTTTCCTTGGAAATCTGCCAGTGCTCGAACCACTTTCTAAAACAGGTCTTTCACGGCCGGTGTTGAAGTTGTTAGCATTTGCTATATTTTTAATCTCCTTAATTAGATTTTATTTGAAGCTTAATGGAATCTTTTACATTTGCTTTTTAATTTTATTACTCCCTGTACCTAGCCCTCAAGGTAGGGAGAGCTAACCGTTCAAATAAATAAATAAATGGAATGAGATTGGACAATTTCAAATTCAAGTTATAAAAGTTAAATTTTGTGTTTAGCTTTGTTCAAACTATCAGCAAGCATTATGCGCTTGAGTACCCACACTTTCTGTTCTTTCACTCATTTTAGCTTCTCTCCCCCTCTTTCAAAAACTCTCCTCTAACTGGAGACTGGCTCCAATTTAGGGTAATTTTATACAACCCCAGTTTCATTTCAATTTATAGAAATAATTAGAGCAAATTAGATCATGGGGAAAGTTTAATTAACTGGGCATAGTTTTGAATTAAAGTCCATTTCGGTGGAAATTGGAAAAGCCTCAGTAATTCAGTACTTCATTATAGCATGATTTAGCATCCTAGATTATAGGGGGGGGACTATATGTCAGCATACATGAAGCAGCAGATTGAGTGGCTATACTTCTCTGTGACCCATAGCTTTAGGCGTTACACATACCTACTGTGATACCTTAGGGATAGATTCCACATGCACTCATTTCAAGTATTCTTGAACCAATTTCTTGACTTCCAAACACTCTTCCCAGCTTCATTAGCATACTTGGATAGTCCTATAAAGTGTGTATAGCATACTTATTACTTTTTCCATATAATTAAATATGTACTGAATTTACTGTCAATGCTGGGGTCGGGGTGGGAAATCTATTGCCCAAGAGATTTAATTCAGCAACGCTTTACAAAAGTTACTAATTATAGTTAATTCTATTGGTATTTGAAATTTCATTAATCATGATGACTTAATTTGGATTAATGTGGATGTAATCTTCTAATTTGCTGAGAATTTAGAACTAATTTAAGATCAAATATTGGATAGAGTTATATATTAAAGGAAGTTCATTTTTGCTTTATAAGTTAGTCTTTTGCTTATAGATTTCCATGTAAATTGGTCAATATTGATCAGGAGTGTTTCCAGTGGATCTGCAGCAGTGGAATCCTCCTTGGCAGAGAGAATGAATTGTATTTTAAGACATGCATAAAGTACTTTGTTCAATACCCAGATCTGCCGCTTTTCACCAATGCTTAGCTATAGGGCAGCTGGAGACATTTTCCTGCCTGAGGTCAAGCAACAAATTCCTCTTCCTTTGCCTCTCAAGAAGTGCTCAAAGTTAGCCAAGTTATTTTCTCCCCTGAGGCAGAAAAATACCACATAGACTTCCCAACTCCCATACATTAAAAATACAACAACAAACAACAACAAAATCAACCATTTGCTCTTCTTTCACAGCACCCAAGTTAGCTGTCTAACGGTAGAGCTGCGCCTAATGGGCCAAGTGTTTTGACGTGATCCCAAACCCCTGTTTCCTGCCATGCACTCTTATGGGAGTTTCCCAGTCAATTAAATAAAGCTGATACTTTAGATATTGTCCCCATTAAGTGAAACAGCTGTGGGCATTAAGACACTCTGACATGGCGTGCCCACAAGAACAGGCTAGATCAGAAGAATACACTTGATTCTGAATGCCAGTTCAACTGTAGACATTATTGTAGGGCTTCCATTAATGGAAGTTTGCCTCCTAAGGCATTGCACGTGCCATTTTTAAACACACACACACATGCTCCCTGGTCATTGAGTTGGATTTGCTTGCTTTTGTATTTTTTACACCATTCTGTCATTCAAAAATTGACACAGTTGGTACTTTCCCTGAAAGAACTGAAAATGGGTCAAAGTGATATAATAGTCTCATGGAGGGAAGAACCAGCAAGTTGAGCCAAGGGAAACAGACCTGCCCCCTCTCTCCCCCCATTCTTTTTTTTAATTGAAAAGTACAAACATAACAAAAAGAAAGAAAGAATCAAAAATTTAAGCCATAAAGCGCCACAGCCCAGCAATACAAAAATATAAAGATACAGTGTAGATCCAAAGGGATAACATAGTATTAACTAATACAAATATTCCCTTTATGGATAATAAATATTTATAAAAATATTCTCCTTTCTTTTCTTACTTTTACTGATTTGTAGGGCTGGCAAGAAGGAGGCTACTACTCCAATTCATTTTGCTGATTTTTCACAGCACATTAACTTGGGAGTAAGTCTCATTTGAACTCATGGGTAGATATGCATAGACACACACTGTTTTTTATTTTTGTTTTTATTGAATTTTACAAGCAAGAATTGTTGTTGTTGTTTAGTCGTTTAGTTGTGTCCGACTCTTCATGACCCCATGGACCAGAGCACACCAGGCACTCCTGTCTTCCACTGCCTCCCGCAGTTTGTCAAACTCATACTAGTAGCTTCGAGAATACTGTCCAACCATCTTGTCCTCTGTCGTCCCCTTCTCCTTGTGCCCTCCATCTTTCCCAACATCAGGGTCTTTTCCAGGGAGTCTTCTCTTCTCATGAGGTGGCCAAAGTATTGGAGCCTCAGCTTCACGATCTGTCCTTCCAGTGAGCATTCAGGCCTGATTTCCTTAAGAATGGAGAGGTTTGATCTTCTTGCAGTCCATGGGACTCTCAAGAGTCTCCTCCAGCACCATAATTCAAAAGCATAAATTCTTCGGCGATCAGTCTTCTTTATGATCCAGCTCTCACTTCCATACATCACTACTGGGAAAACCATAGCTTTTACTATACGGACCTTTGTTGGCAAACAAACAAGAATAATGTTATACAAATAAGCATACCATTGGTTCCCCTTTATCACATACACAGCCCAATAAGACAACAACAAGAATCCCTTGACAGCATACAAATCACTCTGGCTAACCTGATCCAAAAATGCACACTCATAGGCCTGCACTGTTAATGTCTGATCCCTTGTCCCTCCCACCCCAACAGCATAAGTTTTTCAAACCTCTGAGTAAAGCATATTTGATTTTTTGTTTTGTTTTTGCAAGGCATCATTATATTTTAAGGGACACGGGTGGCACTGTGGTCTAAACCACAGAGCCTAGGGCTTGCTGATCGGAAGGTCATCAGTTCGAATCCCCGTGACGGGGTGAGCTCCTGTTGTTCGATCCCAGCTTCTGCCTACCTAGCAGTTCAAAAGCACGTCAAGTGCAAGCAGATAAATAGGTACCACTCCGGCGGGAAGGTAAACAGTGTTTCCATGCACTGCTCTGGTTCGCCAGAAGCGGCTTAGTCATGCTGGCCACATGCCCTGGAAGCTGTCTGCGGACAAACGCCGGCTCCCTCGGCCTATGGAGTGAGATGAGTGCACAACCCCAGAGTCGTCCACAACTGGACCTTACGGTCAGGGGTACCTTTATTATATTTTAAATATTTTGAAAATAAGGTCTGTTTTCCCCCACTAGCTCATAATTAAAAATAGACGTGCATGCAACACCACACTGTAACTTTTTTCAGTCACTACCTTTTATTTTGAAGGGTTTTTAACATTGCACCTCTCAAATAAAATGAGGTGTTGGCTGAATGATTTGTCCGTTCAGTCAAAGTGTGTGTTTCTCTGTAGCTATTCAATTGCTGTCCATTATAATTGCAGTCGTCATGGTGTGGCAAGAGATTTTTTAAAATACTGGTAACAGCCATTTTGTATTCTCCACACACCTCTGAACAGGGCTCTCTGAGGAAAAGAAAATGGCAGCTTCTCCAGTTTTCTCCCCCAGCCACAAAAAGTTTGCCTCACCTCAAGATATTAGCAAAACAAAGGAGCTGATTTCAAGGTGGGTGAAACAGCTGAGAAATGGCTATCAGTTCAGCACTGTTGACTTGTATAAAATAGTATCAGTGTTTCCAGAAGTTGACGGTTTCCTTTGCTAGTTTAGCTCCTCATCATGCTGAATGCATATCTCAAAGAAAATCCAACCATTTCTTTTAGTCTGGCCACACAGGTGACAAATATGACAAGTTTGGGCTTTAAAGCTGAAGTGTTTGGAATTGGGTGTGCAAAGTATCTAAACTCATTTGGGATACAGCCACACAGCACCACCGCAACAGGAACACTGAAATCCATTTTCCTTAAGTCCTTTGTGGAGCTTACTCTACATCTAAAGTATGTAGTCACTTAAAAAACACACACACATACACAAAAAAACCCCTACTGATTAACTGGAAATATCAGGTACCCATCTTGAAGTCCAAGAGATACCTAATTGTATCATAATACAGTGTGGCTGTGCCATAGCGGATGGCTAGCACAGCTGCCAACTGGAGCTATTCTGAATAAGTGACAAATCATTAACTGCAAGTCTCTGGATCTCTGTGCACTAGGTGGTTACTTGCTGGAGGGGGGGAAAGACCAGACAAGGAACTGTACAGATCTGAGTAGGCAGACGCCGCTAGATTAATGACTGGCATTGTCAGTGCTCAGCTATGGGGATGACTAAAACAGCTTCAGAGTCTCATCCCTACTAGTGGGTGTTGCTATGGGTACCATCTCAGAAATGTCATATAAAACAGGGATGGGGAGAGAATGATGAACAACAAAAGGAAATAAAGGATATGCATGGCATAACAATATGAAGACACAGCCTTCCTACACAACAAAAATGTCTTACATTCTGTTACAGAAAATATGAAAAAAGGAGCAAGATAGAATTGTTGCATTCTCAACAAATTATATAAGGGAGATGGCACCACAGGATGTTTTAAAATGCATGGGTTTCAACATTGTTGCTCACAGATGAAAAGTATGTGGAGGCTGAGAACTGCCTGTCACCTTCAGAACAACAACAAGAAGAAGTTAAGACTTTCCAAGTATCAGTACAACGTACGGGAGAAAGCAATTTTATAAATATGATTTAAATGGAAGGTGCAAAAGATCAATTAAATACCTGAACAGTTAAGCCTGTATATATTTTCCCTCACTTTGGTGTATGTCATTTAAGCACAATTTTGTATTTTTTTATAGCTGAAGCAGCAAAATATGCATAAAGTAATAATTTAAATGCAGTTTATAGCTGTCCATGAAAATGAATGGTGCTTTGGGGCCCATGTTCAAGGATAACTTTAGAGAGGTCACTCTGCGGGATTAATTCTCTTGTAAATACTCCCTCACATATTCCATTCAACAGCTAAGGTCCCGATCTATATGTCTACTAGGAAACACATGTCTTCTCAGTGGTGGTGCCAAGTTTGTGGAATGCCTTCACTAGGAAACCTGCCAAACCCCATCACTATATACTTTCAGTTTCTACGCCAAAACCTGGTTTATGAAGAAGGCCTTTGGGCTTAACTGAGTTTGCTTGTTTAAGTGCTGGTTCCAGATTGCTGGGTGTCATTCTGTTATTCTAATTGTTGAACACTTTCTAGTAAAGTTGCTGAATATTAATGAAAATGCTAGCTGAATATGGAAAAATTAATACTACTGCCTGTGGTATATAATACAACCATTTATAACTGAGCCTTCATGAGCAGTTACCTTGTCTAGTAGTTTCAGTTGTCTAGTAGTTGTCCAGCCTAGTTTCAGCTTATATTTTTATGAATATAAATATAATTTATTTATGGTCCACCAAACAGAAATAAAAAAACATTCCAAAATGTCCAGAATATAAAATACATAAATTCATTAAAAGAAAGGAAATTTAGAAAGCCAAGACACATTGTCCAAGGATAATTGTAATGCTTAGTAATGTTCAATTGCTTAGTAATTAAAAAGTTAAAGTCCTCTAAAGCGTGTTCTCCTTCATGGAGAGCACGTGTTGTGGTGGGGTCTGCCGAGCCACCCCTCTGTTACCAGGCAGGGTCTCTAAAGATGGCCTGGGGCAGCAATTGGTTCACTGGGTTGCTGGGGTAAAAGTTATGTTGCAATTTTGGTGGGAGGGGTAAAATGTTTAAATACTCTGCACGCAGGCTGGAGCTTTCTCTTTGCTGCATGCAACGGATCACCCGCCCACCCGCCCTTGAGTAAAGAGTTGCTGCATTGACCTTGCTATGCCTGTCATGGGGTCGTCTGCCTTTGGGGCAGGGGCCTGGTAGGAATTTTGTTCATCTGGGCCATTTGGTTTTTGCCTACTGCATAGCAAATCGTCACAACTTGTAAGGTTGCGGTTAGGCATTGGTTATAAATTGGTTGGAGGAGGGGTTAGGATAGGCTGGGCCTGCCCCTCCATGGTTGCTGCGGAAAGGGAATTCTGTTAAAGGAATCCTGGGGCTTGCCATCTTTTCGTCCAATCCCTGGAATGGGACTAGGGCCGGCAAGCCTTTGGGGAGCATGCGGTTGAGAATTGAGGGTCTGTGACTCAGCTCCATTTCTCCCCGACTTGTTTTCCCGCACTGGCTTTCGGTGGTGCCCGGAAGTCAGTTCTGTCCCCAGGCGGGGGGACAGATAGTCTTAACCAATGCCTAAACAACCACTCACGGTTTTGTATTTAAATAAAGTTGTGGCCAAAATTATGCCAAAAACCTTAAACAATAATTAAGTGTGCGTTGTGAGTTATTTGGGGTGTGGCTTGGGGACCTCGACACGCAATAAAACAATCAAGAAAGCCTCTTTAAGATCATCCTGGGAAGTCCTGTGTAATGAGGTAAAGGTAAAGGGGCCCCTGACCATTAGGTCCAGTCGTGACCGACTCTGGGGTTGCGGCGCTCATCTCGCTTTATTGGCCAAGGGAGCCGGCGTACAGCTTCCGGGTCATATGGCCAGCATGACTAAGCCACTTCTGGCAAACCAGAGCAGTGCACAGAAACGTTGTTTACCTTCCCGCTGGAGCAGTACCTATTTATCTACTTGCACTTTGACGTGCTTTCGAACTGCTAGGTTGGCAGGAGCAGGGACCGAGCAACGGGAGCTCACCCCGTCGCGGGGATTCAAACCGCCGACCTTCTGATCAGCAAGTCCTAGGCTCTGTGGTTTAACCCACTGCGCCACCCTCATCCCTTGTGTAATGAGGTACTTCAGAGCTTATTTAGACCTCTGATAAAAAGTAAATTTTAAAATAACGTGGTACTGACTCCACCTCTTTGCTATTAAAGGACATCCTTTGCTACTAAAGGATGCTTTAGCTGAGATTCCTGCATTGAAGGAGGTTGGACTAGATGACCCTTGGGTTCCTTCCAACTCTATGATTCTATGACAGTATGTGTTAGACTCACGCATCACCTCTGCGTGTGGGTCAAATCTCAAGGCAAATCAAGGTAATTAGGGAATCCTTTATTTTGTTTGTTTTTTAATTAGTTTTTATGGGGGGGGGGGCTGTGTTACAAAGCAAACAGATAAGCACCATCCTTTGTTGAAGCCACAACATTAATTCCTATCTCAAGCTAGATCAGAGCACAGAAAAAGCTTCATGTTGCTCTGTTGTTTCTAGTTCTAATTCTTTGTTTCTAACTCTTTCTGTCTATATCTCTCTGTTTTCCTAAATATCTCTATGTTTCCTGAGGTCCATGAGTTTTGCAAGAAGTGAAACTACCCAAAATGTTGCCTAATACCTAGCACTAGAAAAGTCTGTATGAAGCTGCAAAGTTTACATGTACACCCGACTTGGTTGCCTCTTGATTTCAGTAGAGCGGATGGCTGGTCCCTCTGAACTTTTAAGTGGAAGTGCAAACTGGACTTTTCCCAGCTGGTTTAGAGCATGGCTCCTCCAATAAAATAGGCAGCCTGTTATGGAATTCACCAGTCAGGGAGTCTTTGTCCAATGCCTAGCATCTCATTAGACCTTCTACTTTCCTTTTACTCTCCCCACAAACAGTCCCTGTAATTTGGCTAGTTTAATTTGTTCTATAGGAGCTTCAGTCCCTGAAAATTTCATCCATTTTGGTCCAAAGAGAAACAAAGAGCTTTGTTTCGTTTAAATTTCCCCTTTATAGTGTGGGGAAGACTGTGCCTCATTTTACAGTGTTTCACAACCCATACACAGATCAAAGCAGACATGGCACAGAGCAACTCGGTTTGTTTATTTATTTATTTATTAATGCAGAGATAAGCAAATCTTGGATCCCATACACAGCCCTAGAGGGATTTTATTACATCTCCCATCTAAAAGTTTTGAAGGTTAGGCATTAAAATGTGCCAAAGAAAAGGCTTTTCTAGAAATGGATAGCCAAGTCAAATAAGGCGTGTCATACTTAGGACTGGAACCTGGCAAACCAAGAGATGGGTGAACAAGGTCCCCGAGACACACTATAATGCTCTTATAGATCAACATCCATTAATCTCTGTCTGACAATATGTTTGGCTTGCTCAGGTTTATGCATGAGAAGGGAAAAGTCCAACTGAAACAACTTTTTGCAGCAATTCCTCCATTCAGGGAGATGTATCAGAGTCTATAATCACCTGGAATCATAGAAACCTGCTCCTAGGGGCAAAGCAGTCTTTGCCCCTTCCCCAATAAAATATCTGAGGGGGCTGGGCCCCTCCAAAGTTGATGGGCATTGCCATTCAAATGGTGTGCATGCACTACACCATATGATCAATTATGTGGTGTGGGGCTTAGCTTCCCTGTCCCCCAATCTTTTATTCAAGTTGGCACTCCTGGTCAGAATCCAAATGAATTGGAAGTGAGCAGAAGATAGCAATGAAGCCCAAAGGGAATGGGCTAATATCCAAGCCAGGCAGCTCAAATAATTTAGACCACTTTCCATATTAAAAGCAGCACCAGCAACCCATGCCATATAAATCTAAAATGTAGGCCTGAGCTGCTTCTACAGTAAGGTTACCAGATGTCCCCGTTTCCCAGGGACAGTCCTCGGATTTACAAATCAGTCCCCTGACAAAATCCTATCATTCCTACTGAAGTTGGAAAGTGTCCCCGGATTCATTGAAAAGAATCTGGTAACCTTATTCTACAGGGATTTTAAAACATGGAAACCAAAGCACTCAGAAAATATCTGGAATGTTGGCTTTAATAACAGAAATGGCTGCTGGAAGGTTGTTTTGAGAAGTTAAAGGTAAGTGAAATAATCTAGTTACTTTCCCTGAATTCCTGCCTTTTGCTTATCAAGATGATCATGACTGCTATAGATTGACCAAGATTTAGCTGTCCCAGTATTGGTAAAGATCTAATCTAAAAGTCAGTTGACTACATCAGCTGGTATACTTGCACAATAACAGCTTGTGTGGATGATCAATTTAAGCAGTGTAATACAAAATAAGGATGCACATGGAACTCCTAGCAGTAGCTTCTGTGAGTGAAGCATGCTGGGAATGAGGATGGGGTAGGCTGGACCTGATGAGAGATGTAGTACAAAACATCTGGATGGCACCAGGTTGGGCACAGGCTGCAATGGCTTAATCTACATGGCCAAATCCTAAATGGTGAATGATGAAGAAGAGAGCTCCAGTAGCAGTACTCTGTTATACAATATGACCTTGGCCGGCCTACATCCATTCCCGGACAGTCAAAGAGCAGTGTTGTTGGTATTCAGCTTGATAAACTTCCATTGGAGATCACCAGATTGAACTTTGTAAAATTGGATATGTCTTTTGTATTTTTTCTTCAACTTCATATTTATATTCACCAGTTTAGATTGCAGGTCACTGACGTCTCCTATTACTATTGCAATATCTAATGTAGCTGCTACTCTGATTTTTATTTGCATCTCAAGATAACCATCAAAGTTTTGGTTAGGAGGAATCGACAGGAGTATGCCCTCAGAACTATATTCCTTTTTTGGCCTGGAATTTCTACCCATAGTGTTGCTGTGAATAAATTTATTTTTTCTCCATTTGAGATTTCTAATTTATTAGACTCTATCCCTTCTTTGACAAATAGGGCAACACCACCCCTGTATGACCTACCCTGTCTTCTGTAGATTTTATATCCAGAAAGGATTTTATCCAGGAAAAGGTTTTATATCCAGGAAGAGATTTATATTCAGGAAAAGCTGAACTTTATGTGAAAATTCAGCCTCCCTTCAACAGTTTCTTTGTTTCAGCAGAAATGTTGAATTTTTTTTCCATTTCAAGCATGCCAAAGGCACTGAAAATTCCATTCCTATACAAAAATGCTTGCTATAAAACAGTTCATATTGCAATTTATACTAGAATATAAAATAAAGGTTTATTTAGTGTATGTCAAAGGACATTTAAAACCAACTCAAATGCAATGGGCACAATCCAACACAAACTTAAGCACACTGTGTTGAATTGTGGCCAATACGTTTCAGGTGAACAACATCAGCAAAGGATTTTTAGGAGTGGACAACAGAATAATTCGCTGTAGCACCTAGAGGAAAAGAGGACCTCAAGGTCAGACATGCTTTTCAGATGTTTGGACCCTTAGAAGGTGTCCCAACAGTCATGGCATTCATTGGATTGCCATCTCCAAGGGTGGAGAGAGAGGTAGGCCTTTGAACAGGGCGGTTTGACCTCCTTTGTCGCCTTTGTGAGGCTGTGGAACTTGACGCCTCTCTAGAGTTGGAGCTCTGACACTGGAGAGGGCAAAATATTTTCAGCTTTTATTTTAGCAGGATTGGGTTATGTTGGATCTGCTCTTTTATACATATGGTATATTGGCAAGCATTTTATGTTCTGTTTACTCTTGGTTTTCTACTTTAATGTTTGTTTTTGTAAGTTGCTTTGAGTTCACCAGGGGCGGGGGACAACCTCTAAATGATGATGATGATGGCGATGATGCTCTGCTCTGAGGGCATGTTGGGATTTTGTTGGGAGAGGCCCCCCCCCCGTTCCCCTGCCCTGCCCCCAGAAAGGGTTGCGGTTTCATTATATATTTAAAAGACCCAGAACAGGAAACAGAACAATGGAAAACCACAAACCTCCATCTTCCACCATGCTGATGTGAGCCCAGCAGGGTGTAGGAAAAGGTGACTATTCAGCCTTCTGTTCTGCTACTCCCCTTCTGTTTTGGGGTTGTTCTGTAAATCCCATTCATGTTTTGGCACACCCTTCTCTAGCACACAAACCCCTTTAATATAATGTTTACATGGTAAAGGTAAAGGGACCCCTGACCATTAGGTCCAGTTGTGGCCGACTCTGGGGTTGCGGCGCTCATCTCACTTTATTGGCTGAGGGAGCCGGCGTACAGCTTTTGGGTCATGTGGCCAGCATGACTAAGCCACTTCTGGTGAACCAGAGCAGTGCACGGAAACGCCGTTTACCTTCCTGCTGGAGCGGTACCTATTTATCTACTTGCACTTTGACGTGCTTTCGAACTGCTAGGTTGGCAGGAGCAGGGACCGAACAACGGGAGCTCACTCCATCGCAGGGATTCGAACTGCCGACCATCTGATCAGCAAGTCTTAGGCTCTGTGGTTTAACCCACAGTGCCACCCGCGTCCCTGTTTACATGGTAGGGGCAGCTTATTCTTCATATATGAATGACCAGAGCTAGCTTGTGGAAAGGTTCCATACAGCAGCTCCCAGAAAGGAGTGGTTCAGGAATGGAGGTTTTTCACTTGATAGGGACCATTGGGTCAAGCTTACAACCTGAGCCCTCACATGGAACCACTGCTGACCGGAAACTCTTTTAAGCAGTAGTAATGCTGCTCATAACCATAACTGTGATAAGCACTTGCAGCCCCAAAACAGAACACTCTGGTACAGAACAGCATTTAGGGCGACATTTTCAAGACTTCGTTGCAAACGTTTTCCCAAGCGGAATAAGGGCAATCTCTCTGAGGGCATTGGCTCACCAGGAGGTTGATAGAAGCATAATGTTGAGTAACATGACCCTAACCCAGGGGTTATCAACTTTGTACTTGAGGCATACAGTGGTCTCCACTGGTGCCCACAAAGCCTCGCTCACCCCGCAGAGTTCGGCTTGTAAGAAGTATTCTCTTATAGCCAGAGTAGGCTGTGGAATATGCTTGGCTGCAGAGTGTGTGTGGTGCTCGCAGTAGCCTATCAAGTTTGCAAGTGTGCCTACAGAACCAAAAAAGGTTAGCAAGCCTTTGCCCTAAACCAAGTAAAACTTGGTGAATGGGTCTGATTCACCGTCCATATCTAATTGATTGCTATGTTTGCATTTGACAAGAAATTATATCCAATTAGATGCATGCAACCCGCCCACCCCCACCCAGTAGCAGTTGACCCAGCTTAAGTAACCATCCTGATTTATGCCACATTTAGTATGGATTGCATCCACTGATCTATTGAGGAGGGTGTTGATGTGGAGGGTTGTTGCCCTACGAGTGGCCACTTTGCCTCTTCCAGCATTTGTGATTCCCTAAACCTGTTTGCATAATCATTTTCCAAAGGAACCTGGCCCTGCATATTGAATATTCCCTCTCATTTCAAAGATGTTTTCATTTCCCCTTACATACAAATCTACCATCATGCTATATACCACACCAGTAAAATAACATAATAGATGGGGCTTTCCCACAAGCTATATAAAGGATGGACTGCACAAAATAGATTGCGGGGAACATATCACTGATAGCTTTTTGCGGCTGAACATTGGGTTATAAAACACCCAAGTAGAGGTTGAAGGATTTTTTTTAACCGCCTCAATCCATTTCTAAGCTTTTTTAAAAAAAACTCTGGAATGATGATCTGGCAAAGAGGGTCATCTACATAACCACTGAGCTCTTAAAAAACACCAAACAAACTATTTTCTTTATTGTGTCAAAGAAGGGGTGGAATCCGTGCATCTGTGTACATTGCTCAGACTATGCAGTTCAAATTAAACCTGTGCACACACAAACACGAAAAAGAGCAAGCTGTACCTTGTATATCATGTGGTACTTTCAGCCATCACAGCAAGATGAGGGTGATAACAGACAAATCCCTCCGGCTACTGCATCTTCTCCTCCGCCTCCCTCCTCCAAACGAGAGACCATACAAGGGAACACAGCAGAACTGCAAATTACTGTACTGCGCAGTTCCTACTTAATAATGACATTCCATAAGTTAGCAAAAAATCTGCCAACATCTGCAAGCTCCTCCACACCGCTGTGAGCCAAAGTTAAAAATCATGTGTGACAGTGCTGTGGAAAATGCAATTGATTCCATTCTGATTGTGTCAGTTCCAAACACAGACAATATTGATGATGCTGTACAGTAATCTTATTGGGCTTGGACCCAACTGAACATTGGTCTTTGTCAACTCATTATTCCTCTATCAGAGGGATCTTGGTAGATTGATCTTGCCAGAAGCTCTTGATGTGTCTCACAAATCACTGTTCTGCTGTTGGCAGGCAGATTCGAGTGCTGCACGGTAATTGCTGTTTTTTTCCTTCCCCCAGAAGACTGTGACTACATATTGCGAGTCATTGTCATATGAGAGACTATAACTGTCCTAACAGATAATGTAGTTATCTGTGTAGCCTTCAATCAGGCCAAGAGATGTGGCCATGCTGTGGATGCTCCTGAACAAGGCGAACATTGTCTCCTCACCTACTTAATTAACACAGCTTGATTTGAGTGGGAAATACATTTGTATTAAAGATGAAGCCCAAACCAATGGCCACATGCAAATACGCTTTTTACACACATGTTACTTTTAGGACAACTGTGAGCATTAGTGAACACTGGCACCAGCTTTCTAACATATGCAAACACCAAGCATAATATTGGCCTACGGATCAGTAAGTGGCAGTCAACATTATGCAAATGTCCTGATGCGGACCACTGCTGTGCTAGCAGAGCTATCATTACATAGTATTAGGTTCCACCAGACGCAATAAGCTTTGCCAACTTGTTAGGCAACTCCAATGCTATCCAGAATGTGGCTATAGAAACAGCAAGTTGTAGTTTGCACAGGCAAAGATTGCCACATGCAGTTCACCACAGCATAAGAAGAATTACACTATGGTGGTCCTGAGTACAGTGGTGCCCCGCAAGACAAATGCCTCGCCAGACGAAAAACTCGCTAGACGAAAGGGTTTTGCGGTTTTTGAGCTGCTTCGCAAGACGAATTTCCCTATGGGCTTGCTTCGCAAGACGAAAACGTCTTGCAAGTGTGTTTCCTTTTTCTTAAAACCGTTAATATCCAAGGTGCATTGCTTGAAGAGGTGCAGTTGCGACTTGACTTCGAGGAGCAACTCATAGCACGTGGTGTGGTAGCCTTTTTTGAGGTTTTTGAAGACTTGGTTGATTTTTGAAGCTTTTCCAAAACTTCTTTTGCAGCCATTTGGTAAGTTAAACTTTTAAAACTTTTTTGGGGGGTTTTGGATTTTGGGTTGGGGTGTTTGGAATTCAAGGACTTGGTGTTGGGGAGGGGCTTGCAAGAATCTGGAGGCTTGTGTGGTTTTTTTCTGTATTTTTCTGATTTTTTGTGACCATTGGGCCACTCTGCTGTTTTTTTTTTAAAAAAAATCTGGGTTTGAATTTCTGTGTGGTGGCTGGCTGGGGGAACAGTTGAGGAGGGGTTTGCAAGAATCTGGGAGCTTGTGTGGTTTTTTTTTTTTGTTGTTTTTTTTTGAATTTTTATGATTTTCTGTGACCATTGGGCCATGTTGGTTTTTTTAAAAAAAAAATTCTGGATTTGAATTTCTGTGTGGTGGCTGGCTGGGGGAACAGTTGGGGAGGGGTTTGCAAGAATCTGGGAGCTTGTGTGGTTTTTTTCTGCATTTTTATGATTTTCTGTGACCATTGGGCCATGTTAAAAAAAAATTCTGGATTTGAATTTCTGTGTGGTGGCTGGCTGGGGGAACAGTTGGGGAGGGGTTTGTAACAGTTGGGGAGGGGTTTGCAATTTCTGTGTGGTGGCTGGCTGGCTGGGGGAACAGTTGAGGTTTTAGAAGACTTTGCTGATTTTTGAAGCTTTTCCAAAACTTCTTTTGCAGCCATTTGGTAAGTTAAACTTTTAAAACTTTTTGGGGGGGTTTTGGATTTTGGGTTGGGTGTTTGGAATTCAAGGACTTGGTTCTGGGTTTGAATTTCTGTGTGGTGGGTGGCTGGGTGCTTGTGAATTTTTTGGATGTGAAGCACTGATTCTCTCTCTCTCTTTTTTTTTTTTTGAGTTTGCGAAAGTAGGAGCTGTGCTGCCATGGGACTCAAGAAGACTGCTGCTGCAGAGGCCGGCGAGAGGAAGAAGGAGAAGGTGATGCTGGAAATGAAGAAGGAGATCATCCGGAAGCACGACGGTGGAATGCGTGTGACAGACCTCACCAGGGAGTACGGGAGGAATCCATCGACCATCGGGACCATCCTGAAGATGAGGGAGAAGATCCTTGCGACTGATGCAGCCAAGGGAGTCACCAGGATCGTGAAGAACCGCCCAGCTGTTCTGGAGGAGGTCGAGAAGTTGCTGCTCATCTGGTTAGAAGAGAAGCAGCGTGCAGGGGACACAGTGACTGATTTGTGAGAAGGCCAAGGCCTTGCACGCAGACCTTGTCCGGGAACAGCCAGGAACCTCAGGCGAGCCAGAAGTCTTCAAGGCAAGCAGAGGCTGGCTTGACCGGTTCAAGGCAAGATCTGGAATCCACAGCATGGTCAGGCATGGAGAGGCTGCCAGTTCTGATGTTCCTGCGGCTGAAGACTTTGCAGCGGAGTTCCTGGAGGCTGTGAAGATGGAGGGCTATGTTCCACAGCAGGTCTTCAACTGCGACGAGACCGGGCTGTTTTGGAAGAGGATGCCCAAAAGGACTTTCATCACACAGGAGGAGGCCAAGTTGCCTGGCCACAAGCCCGTCTGACAACGCAAGCGGCGACCTGAAGATCAAGCCCCTGCTGGTGTACCACTCGGAGAACCCACGGGCCTTCAAGAAACACAAGGTTGACAAGGAGCAGCTGAGTGTCATGTGGCGACCCAACAGTAAGGCTTGGGTCACACGTGTGCTGTTTGTGGACTGGGTCAATCTTGCTTTTGGCCCTGCTGTCAAACAGTACCTGCTGGACAACGACCTGCCGCTGAAGGCTTTGCTTCTGATGGACAATGCTCCTGCTCATCCTAAAGGCCTTGAGTTGGACTTGTTGGAGGAGTTCAGCTTCATCAGAATCATGTTCCTGCCGCCTAACACCACGCCACTGCTCCAGCCAATGGATCAGCAGGTCATCGCCAATTTCAAAAAACTCTACACCAAGGAGCTTTTCAGGCGATACTTCGAGGTGACTGATTGCACCACCATCACCCTGCGGGAATTCTGGAAGGACCACTTCGACATCGTCACCTGCTTGAAGATGATCACCACAGCCTGGAATGGGATCAGCCAGAGAAATTTGAATTGTGCTTGGCGCAGCCTGTGGCTGGACTGTGTGGCACCAAGTGACTCTGATGCACCAGAGTCAACAGTGGTGCAGGACATTGTTGCCTTGGGGAGGACCATGGGCCTGGAGGTCACAGAGGAGGACATCAGCAAGCTGGTGGAGGAGCACGACCACGAGCTGACCACCCAGGAGCTGGTCGAACTGCAGGCAGAGGCTGCGCAGGAGCAGGCCTCGCTGGAAGAGGAGGAAGCAACTGAGGAACGGCTGTCCTCCAAAGAACTGAGGTACATTTGCCTGAAGTGGAAGGATGTGCAGGCTTCTGCACAGTGGCACCACCCTGACAAGCACGTGGCACATGACCTTGTGAACACTTTTGATACGAGGGTCATGTCACCTTTCAGGGAGGTGCTGAAAAGGCGGATGAAGCAGCAGACCATGGACAGGTTCTTCAGCAAGAAGCAAAGAGTGGAAGAGGAACCTTCTTCGAGTTGTCCCCCAGAGTCTTAGAAAATGTACTGTACACTTTGTTGATTTTTAAATGTTTTTCTGTCATGTTTAGAAACTTAATTTATTGTTCCTTCAATTTTTGAAATGCTCTTTACAGTATGTGTGACTTTAAAGAGCCCTTAATAAACTCTTGTACCAAATTTGGCTTTGTTTGGACTTTTTTTGACCATAGGAACGCATTAATTGATTTTCAATGCATTCCTATGGGATTTCGTGCTTCGCAAGACGAAAAATTCGCTAGACGAAAAAACTCGCGGAACGAATTAATTTCGTCTTGCAAGGCACCACTGTATCTAGGAAGATGTAGCCTCCCAACAAACACTTTGTATGATATCCTATTACCCACTTGGAGTCATTAAATTTATTACAACGCTCTACATCTTGTACCTGACATGAATTGGGGAGGATTGGCTGGTAGCATCAGATGGTTCAAAAGCACTATCATTATTTAAACCTCAGTGGTGCATTTGTGCAACACCTTTCTGGTGTTTCCTGATCCTGTCAAGGTGTCAGGAACGACCAGCTTCTGCACTGCTTGTTGGCTCCACTGCAGACCTCTTTACATGTGTTGTTTCACAAAGGAACTCATGAGCCAAGAAAAGGGCAATGGTTTTCAGAAGCTGCTCTAAACCATTCCCTGTACTGCAAAGATCAAATGTCAGAACTCAGGAAAATGATAGGAATGTGTGGGGTGAGAAAGATATTATGAAAATGCATCATAAAATGTTTTTAATATTTGCTGCAGAAATTCCAGACAGCAGACGTCTGCTCTGGTTTTCTTTAGAACAGATTTACAGCAACTTTGAGATACATCCTCCCCAAACTTCAACTTATCAAAAGAAACACAATCATATCTTGTAGGCAACACAAGACCTCGAGTTTGTCTTCAGCTGGTAGATGTTAGACCACTATACCCACACCATGACTACATGCATGTGAAATTGCTTTGAAAATCTTTACTTTTAATTTAACCCAGAGAAAATGTTTTCTTTCTACCAAGTGTTCTATCCCTCTTTCATGGCAAAAGAAGTGAGTTCTGCTTTGATCTACATAATGGATCTGTTGAAGTGTTTTCTGTTCCCCAGATGTGTGTCAGAGCCCTTTCGATAATGTCAAGGTCATTTGACTAGCAGGCTGGGCTTCAGGCATTCATGAGAAACCGAAGAAAAATATGTATCTTTAGAGAAAAGTTACATCGCTAAAAAAAACCTACCCCACTGATTTGCTGCTGCAAATATGCAAGACGAACTCACTCATTCTGAAAATACTACACTGCTCCTTGATATATGGCTGTTTGGGGCATAACTGGGGATGACCTATAACTTTCAGTTCTCCTGGGAAGTAGACAGTGTCATTGAAGTCTCTGAAAGCCACAGTAGCTTCCTAAGATACTCAGTTCTGGTCCTTGGTTTAATCCATTTAATCTTTTTAATAACTTCACATAAGCTTTCCACACACATGATCACTGTTGCAAATCTATTGTATACCTGCCCTAATGTGCCTGTTTTGAAATGGATGACCCAACCTTTATGATAGGCATGGAGAATCCCTGGCCCTCAATATGTCTTTGTTCTCCAGCTCCTATCAGCTCCTGCTAGCAGAGCCAGTGGTCAAGGATGATGGGAGTTGTAGGCCAACAGTATCTGGGAGACCAAAGGTTCTCCACTCCTGCTGTACAGAATGCTCAATGCATGGTTAAACAATTGAGATATCCACTACGGTGATATTGGACAAAAGACTGTTATTAGATGATCAATCTATGGAAACACGTAATGAAGTTTGTTATTTTTGTGAGGAACAGGGTTGGTGCAATGAGGTGGAAGTGTTGAAATATGGTGTTTGGGAATATTTAAAGGAAGCTTATTGTGAAATTACCGGGGTATAAGAAGGTCCTAGTGTGTAGAAGTTCTCATGTGGATCCCTATAATTTTTAAAGACTAAGCGTATGACCACCTATGTGATATGTGGACAATCTAAAACTGACTGCAGGGCTTATGTGGAAGCAGGGAGTAACAGAAAGTGATGGAGAGAACTTGAAGAGACATATATCCAAATATGGATTTGTAGAAGGAGGAAGTCCTAGTTTTTCTGGTATGGGAGAGGGGGGGTGGAAATCTCAAACTTGTCTCAGCCACTTTCAGACATGGGGAGAACTCTTTCTTGTGTTTCAAATGAAAGCAGGCACTGATTATTTATGCTTGATGTTTGATGGATGAGCATTTCCTGGTTTCTCTACAACCAGTAACATTTGGCTATCTTATTTTTGCATTCAAAGAACCCTAAGAATGTTCACCATATCATTTTTGTTTTTACATTGATAGGTCAGATCTTTGTATTCCTTGCATTTCATTCCCCTCTGATCTTACTGCTACCATCTGCCCCCCCCCCCCGGTGTTTATATATCTGCCAACTTAGGATGGCAATGTATGCATCTGGTGAAGTAGATTATGACCCATGAAAGCTTCTGCCATAATTAATTTGTTAGTCTTTAAGGTGTCACAAGACTCTCCACTGTTTACACTAGCTACAACTAGTCTTCCAGGGGTAATTAAAGACACTGGATTTTGGATGTGACACATATTCAAGCAGCCCAGACTCGATGCACCTCAGCAATAGTATCCTTTTCTATATTTCATCATGTTACATAAGATCATTGGTGGGATCCCAATAGTTGTGGCTGTAAGCTAGAGAGAGAAGTATATTTGGAAACTTCCCAACGGCTTGAAACTCTATCCTCTTGGGAACATAACTGAGTAGAGCCTGAGAGTCTGGGAAACTGGTAGAAGGTGAGGACATTCTGTTTCAATAGACTATGAGATACCCCAAGGCACTTGGGCTCTCAAAATTACTACAGAAGCAACATTATAATTCTTAGTGTAACTGACTAGAACAAGCTTCTAATACATGTTCTGTAGGCTTTTGCACATACAAAAGCTAACAGCTCAGACTTCTGAATCTTTGCTCCGCAGCAGAGATGGAGAGGATCCCCCATCCTGGTGTTGTTGTACACCAACTCCCATCAGCTCCAACCAGCATGGCTAATTGGCAGGGGTGATGGGAGTTGCAATCCAATGACATTGAGAGCCAAAGGCTTCAAAAGGCTGCTCTGCAGATTCCCATCTCCTCTAAATCCCCAAACCCAGTTTGCTACTTGGTTCTTTGTGCAAAGCTCTCCTGACTGCTGACAACTGGTGTCACACACTAGGAATACTTACCGGTACTTCCTTTTGACCCTTGACTTACACCCTGAATCCTGCCTCCAACTAGCTCAGGTTGTTAACTTTCATCCTACTTCTGATCCCTCAGAGCCTACCTTGTCCTTTAAGCAAGATTTGGGTGGAAGACAGATAATTCAATGCTTAGCTTTCTAATAGGGTTCAAGGCTGAATATTTGTTACATTCTGAAGCTGTTTAATTGTTGAATTTACATGGCAAAGAGTATTTGCCTGTTTGAGTTTTCGGAGCTGTGAACAGCTGGAAATTCTAATATATAAATAAAACAATGCCTTTATTTAAATTACAGTAAGGCTAAGATACGTGAACTAAAGGAAATAAGAAGTCCAACAGTACGACAAGGGTGTGAAGCTTCTTTAATGCAAAATATCCTGAACTTGAAGTACAATTGCTCTCTGAAAGGTCTTACAATATTACTTTATCCAGCTGGGTCCCTGTTTGCAAGCACATAGCATTAAAGGTGAGGCTGGGAACTGGCGGTGTCAGGTTTCATAGAGAAAACTGGTTTATCTTTTACTAACAATCTTTAGCAATGTGCTGTGACCTGCCCTTGGAGTAGTGGTTTAACAACCTTTGCCCGAGCACACTGTGCCTCTTCTTATATCTTTAATAGTTTACTTGATGGACTATGAAGAACTGCTAGATGACAGTTCTATTTCATTTTTGTCACCACATGGCTCTCCGTTTTTCTCTGAGTCTTTTTCTCAAGGGCACAGTTCTATAAGTCAATGTGGCAATATTCAAGATGGGTATTGCTCTTTCTGCTACTGTATTTTTGAGGCAGTATGTGGAAGTCGGGGACTTGCCAAGATTACAGGCCTTCTGGAGAAAAAATGAAACAGTTTCTGAACTCCAACACATTTCCACTGAAGAAAAATATTTTTAAAAGAGTCTACATTTTTTGTTGGAAAAATTCTTAAAAGCATTTTTAAGAATTCACTGATGGTGGTGGATAGCACAATCTAACTGTTATTATATGGCACTAAGGTGCAACTGACATATATCATAAAACTGTTTATACATTATTAATCTTTAATGGTAATATTTATTTGCAATAAAAAAATAGTCTTACGACAAACCATAGCTTTGATCCTGTTGCAGACCCCGCTTCTGACACTTCTATTTTGGTAAGACAGAGCAGCTCAATGGTAGAATACAAACTTTGCATGCAAAAGGTCTCAGAATCAGTCCCTGACATCTCAAAGTACAGCTGGGAAAGACTTCCATCTGAAAGAGCTGCTGCCAGTCAGTGTGTAGACATTACCGAGCTAGATGGATGAGTTGCCTGATCTGCACATGATACAAATAAGAGCATTTGCCAAAGAGAGTAGCCAAATTCTTCTCACTGGTCTTAAAAATAATACTTTGAGAACTAAGCACTTGATTTATTGCCGGCAGAAACAAAATTTGATTCTCCTATCATATGAGCTTCAAAGCTTTAAAGGCAAATAGCAAATGCTCAGATGTTTCATGAAGAGAGAGAGGGGAAAAACAAAGGAAGGAAATAATTTGCAACAGCACTTGGGCCATATTACAAAAGACACCTAAAAATATCTATGTGAATATGGAAGATGCTTTGCAGTTTAAGAACTAGTTAAATTTCAAAAAATTCGTACATCCAAGAATTACTGTATTTTTTGCACCATAACACTCACTATTTTCCTCCTAGAAAGTAAGGGAAAATGTCTGTGCGTGTTATGGTGGAAATGCCTACGGGTGGCATGCCTATGGATTTTCCTCCTCTAAAAACTACATGCGTGCTATGGTCGGGTGCATGTTATAGAGCGAAAAATACGGTACTCAGATTGGTCAGGTTTCATATGACAGTGCCCTTGAAATTTTAAGGATAACAAAAACCACCAGATTGAGGGCCCTTCTCACATTACTGGGGTGAAGTGGATTCCCCATTGCTTTATTCTTCACTTCTCCAAAAAAGGCTGTTTATGTTCTGGGGAGAGGAGCTCCTTCAGATAACTGGGTCCTAAGCTGTTTAGTTCTCTATATGCCAAAACCTGGCAGCCCAGTGACAAATAGGCAGCCAGCACAGGCCTTTGAGAACAGGTGTTATATGGTGTCCTGCAGAAATGCCCACCAGCATTCAGGCTGTTGCATTTTGTACCATCCTCTGGGCTGTCTTCAAGGGCAGCCCCATGGAAAGCAAGTAGCAGTAATCCAGCACAGCACTTTCTAATCTAAATTATTAAACACCACAACAATTGTTGGCACTTGGGTCTCTAAGACTGTGACCCTTTGCACACTTATCCACCCTGAGGTGCACAGTGGGACTACGTTTTCAGTAAACATGTGCAGGATTGTCCTTGCACATTCCTTTGCAGATGTGATTATTGTCAGATCCCCTGTTTTAAAGGCATTTCTTCTTTAGCCTGCCTTAGACACTAAGCTTTTTAATGTTCATTCCCTGATGAGAACGATCAGTTTGAATCTAGCTTTTTATCTGCTCTGCATCTGAAATACAAGGAGGCAGGAATCTGCTCTTATTTGTATGCTCCCATTATAATACAGCTCCCGCTTTTGTAAAATGGGAATTATCGGCAGGTTGAGACTACTCTGTCTCGGTTATGCCTAATGTCAAGATAAAATGCAGAAATTGTTAGGAGTTTATATGTCAGGAGTGTTTTCTTGTTTTTTGTTTTTGTTTTAGCAGTGAAAAATAAAAATGGCTCAAAACCATATGAATCCTCAAATACCAGCTCAGTTTTGGCTTCTAATCCTGAGGCTTCAGAACTGATCTGGGATTTCAGGTTGTATGTTTGTGAGGGGGGAAATGAATAAGAAGCACTTGAACATGTAGTTCAAAAGGAGCACTGCAGGCAATGAAAGGAAGCACAGACACGCTTCTGGCTTATTCCCAATTACCCCAATTGATGCATGGAGCAGAGAGCCATGGCTTGACGAGAAGCTCTGGCGCGACGCTTGTAGAGAAATTTGGAGGGAGGGAGAGCACAAACGAGCATCACATTTGTGGAGGACAATTTGTCAATATTAACTGATCTCCATATACATTTGATTATTTCCCCCTGAACGGTTTTTCTCTGTTTATTTATTTGCAAGCAGTTAAAGGCCAGTGGGGCAAGGTGGAGTCAATGGGATGGTAGATAGGGCACCAGAGCTTCCCTTTGTGGCTTTATTCCACTTCCACAGAATACCAGCTGCTGGTGAGGAGAACACTGTTGAGCTCAGGTCCTGCTTCTGGGCTTCACTTGGGGTTTCTAGTTGGCCGCTGTGAGAAAAGGACCCTAGACTAGATGGGCCTTTGGTCTGAGATAACTGTGCTGTTTTTTTACATTCTTATGCACATAGCATGCCATCCCTCACCATTTGAACATTCTCAGACTTCTGAAAACTTTTGCTTACAGATTATTTGCTTTTCCAGCTTTAAATATCAGGTTGTATGAGATAACTTTATATCACAGGTCATTCTGTACCACCAGGTGAGCTATGCAACTCCGTATTTTATTCCTCAGAACTTAACGTAACAATAATTAAAATGGAGCCCTGGGGTGTATGATTGAAGATAAATAGCTTAAAATGTTGTATGGAAGGTAGTGAGCCAGACTGAATTATGTGGGATGGGAGGGGTCTCCTTCATAGAAGGTGAAGCAAAGAGAGAGATAAGTGCCCATGACAGTAGTTTTAAAGTGTGGAACAATATATACAAATGAAACTGTTTATTCTCTGGTTTCCTCTATGGTTTTCTATTATTTAGTACCCCAAATATGTTAGAATCTGAATCCAAATAAGAACATTAAGAGAGCCAGTTGAATCAGGCCAAAGACCTATCTTGGTCAGCATCCTGTTCTCACAGTGGCCACCCAGATGCCTATGGAAAGCTTGAACAGCACTTGTCATTTCCTGGAGCTGATATTCAGAGGCTCAATACTTCCGACAGTTGAGGTAGACGTTTCAAGAGCTACTGATATATATTGGCATCTTCATATTTTCTGAAGCCAGGCAGATCTGAGCCAAAATGGGCACTTTCCAAATTGGTCCAAGTCAAATTGAGTCTTTTTCTGAGATACTGAATCAGGCCCTGGTTGAAACACACCACTACAGAGCCACAGGTTCCCCATGACTGCCACAAGGGATGCAAAAATAGAATCTGAGGACTATGTTTCTGAAACCATTAGGAGCAATAACAACAATGAAACCTTTCTTTAAATATGTCAGAAGCAGGAAACTGGCAAGGGAGATTGTTGGACTGTTGGATGAATAGGGAGTAAAAGATGTGCTAAATAAAGGTAAGGAGACTGCAAGAAAGCTGAATGAATTATTTGTCCCTGTCTTCACTGCAGAAGATGTGGGGCAAATAGTTATAACTTTCTCAGGAAGTGCGAATGAAAGGTTTAGTGCTATAATAACTATACAGTAGTACCTTGGTTCTCGAACTTAATCCGTTCAACTCCTGAAACCATTTAAAAGCCAAGGCACTGTTTCTGATTGGCTGCAGGAGAGTCCTGCACTCAATCAGAAGCCGTGTCAGACGTTCGGCTTCCAAAAAACGTTCACAAACTGGAACACTTATTTCTGGGTTTGCGGCATTTGGGAGCCGACTTGTTCAGCAGCTAAGCCCTTTGAGAACTAAGGTACCACTGTATTCTAGTGTACTACTTTACATGCATGCATGGGAAGAGTCTGTAATTTAGTCTCTTTGCTGGCAGAAAGTCCTGGGTTCAACCCTCAGCATCTCAGAGCCAGTGGATCAGAGCCAAATCTGATAAGTTGTAAGCTGTCTTGAGGCCCTGTTGAAATCAAAGGCAGGCTATACATAGAAACGATAATAATGATGAGAAGACTTTGCAAAATATATATTAAAAAGTAAAATAAAATTGATATAAAAATTCACATGAACCAATATAAGCAAGAATTCATTTATACTAATCTCAAGAGCAAGTTTGCAGCTATTTTCAGCAGAGGTACACTGCCATGAAAAGCTATAGAAATTTATTAGTTAGTGGTTGCAAAACGCCCAATCCCCTGACCTTCAAACATCGCAACACAATTCATTTGATGCTTTATTTTAACGAGTTCATAACTAATGGGTTGATAGAACAGAATATTCAAATTTGCGTATTGGCTTGTTTTATGTATAACAAAACTGTACCTGAGAAAGCATGGCATGTCATATGTACAGTGCATCTCTGCAGAGGGAGTTTCTTGAGGGAGGGCAAGAGAGTATTAGCATAATATGTATTTCCAGTGTACCTAGCTGACGGGGTAAATTTACAGCTAAAGTGTGTGGACTATAGCTCACAATCACTTGGTTCCACAGTGTTTTACATAACCCCTCAGGTGTCTGAGAACTACACTCCCTCAGTCAATCACTCTTCATAATATATCGGGCACTACCCGACCTGATGGGGATGAAGCAAAATTGAGCATGTAAAGTACAAAAATACATATTCATAATAGAAAATCCAACATGTTATTTCAGTTTGTTGATGTCTGTAAGGACGTGGTGGGTGAAAGATGGATTGGCCAAGTTAAGTGATGTTCTTGTAGATTCACCATGATGTGTATGATAAAAGAGACCCATTAAATAGTATATCTTATTTATGGAGCAGCAGAAGCAGCCCCTATGGATTGTCAAATACCCTATGAAATATCACCAGGCATGATAATGCGTTCTTGCTAATAGTCCCATTGTTTATCAGACCTCAGCAGCAAGACAGTTACTGAGAAGGTATTTTGAGGGTTCCCCCTCCCTTCTTCATTATTTCTATATATAACCCACCAAAACAGTTGCAGAGAGTATTGGAAGGGGCTGTTTGGAAGAAGAGGGAACAGAAACCCACAGACTGAGTTAAAGTCCCCATAGCATACCAAGGTGATCCATATATGTATCCAGTAAGGGAATGTGAGACATGTTCCCAAAGGAACTTCCCTTCCATCTTTTTTCAGAGCTCTCTAAGCAGGCTGGATGGACTTACAGTGCTTTAAGTGAGTTAGTGTGCAAAATATGGTCTGAAGCTCAACATCAAAAAAATGAAGATCATGGCCACTGGTCCCATCACCTCCTGGCAAATAGAAGGGGAAGAAATGGAGGCAGTGAGAGATTTTACTTTCTTGGGCTCCATGATCACTGCAGATGGTGACAGCAGCCACGAAATTAAAAGACGCCTGCTTCTTGGGAGAAAAGCAATGACAAACCTAGACAGCATCTTAAAAAGTAGAGACCTCACCTTGCCAACAAAGGTCCGTATAGTTAAAGCTATGGTTTTCCCAGTAGTGATGTATGAAAGTGAAAGCTGGACCATAAAGAAGGCTGATCGCCGAAGAATCGATGCTTTTGAATTATGGTGCTAGAGGAGACTCTTTTTCCCCATTTAATTTAATTTTTATTAGTTTCAATTCATTATACAACACCAAACATTAAAGCAACAAAAAAGACAAACAAAACACAAAAAACAACAACAAAAAAGAGAAAAACATTACATAACATAAAACACCAACAAATTAAACTTACAGTAACTAAATAACTAAATCACACAACAATAATTGACTTCCCTTCACCTCGGTTTCAGAATATGTTACAAAAGGTTATCTATCTGCAGTTTCGTTTTCTTAAATTTCTTTGCGTCGCAGGCGTTATATCGAGCCTACTGTGATTTTTAGATTTTTTTACATCTGTTTCAATATATGTCATAAATTTATTCCATTCATTATTAAACTTTGTACCTTTTTGGTTTCTTATTTTCTGTGTCATTTTTGCCAATTCTATATAATCAAATAATTTAGATTGCCACTCATTTATAGTTGGGATTTTTGATTTTTTCCAGTTTTGTGCTATTAGTGTTCTAACAGCCACTGTTGCATATTGGAAAAGTGTTTGGTCTTCCTTTTTAATTTCTTCTCCAATTATCCCCAGAAGGAAGGCCTCGGGTTTTTTTGTGAAGGTATATTTAAATATATTTTTTAGTTCATTGTAAATAGATTCCCAAAACTTTCTAATTGCCTCACAAGACCACCACATGTGGTAAAAATTGCCTCCCTTAATCTTACATTTCCAGCATGATTTGTCTCTGGTTTTGTACATTTTGTCTAATTTTACAGGCGTGATGTACCACCTGTACATCATTTTATCCATGTTCTCTCTAAGTGTTGTACATGCCGAGAATTTCGTACCTTTATTCCAAAGTTTCTTCCACTTATCAAACTCTATGTTGTATCCAAATGGCATGCCCATTTCACCATTACATCTTTTATTTTTTCATCCTTGGTGTCCCATTCAATCAACTGGCTGTACATTTTTGATAGGAGTTTTGATTTGTTTTCTAATATTTCTACCTGGAATCTGGATTTTTTTCCCCGTTCATCCCATTCTTTTTATCTTCAGTCCACATAGCATTGATTTGATGAAATTGGATCCAACCTGTCAGTTTGTTCTTTATCTCTTCATATGGCCTAATCTTCCATCCATTTTCTGTTTTTACTAGCAAATATTCATAAGTCCATCTTTCTCCTTCAATATTTATTTATTTTTTATTGTTAAGATGTGGATTGGTGATAACCACCAAGGGGTATTTCTTTCCAATAATTTTTTGTTTCTCTCCCATACTTCCAACAGTGGCCCTCTAACAATATGATTAGAAAATCCTTTGTGGACCTTTTCCTTATTACGCCACAAATAAGCGTGTCAACCAAATCTTATATTGAAGCCTTCTAAATCTAGAAGGAGGAGACTGCTAGAGGAGACTCTTGAGAGTCCCATGGACTGCAAGAAGATCAAACCTCTCCATTCTGAAGGAAATCAGCCCTGAGTGCTCACTGGAAGGACAGATCCTGAAGCTGAGGCTCCAATACTTTGGCCACCTCATGAGAAGAGAAGACTCCCTGGAAAAGACCCTGATGTTGGGAAAGATGGAGGGCACAAGGAGAAGGGGACGACAGAGGACAAGATGGTTGGACAGTATTCTCGAAGCTACAAACATGAGTCTGACCAAACTGCGGGAGGCAGTGCCTGGCATGCTCTGGTCCATGGGGTCACGAAGAGTCGGACACGACTAAATGACTAAACAACAACAACAGTGTTTAGAGCATTGGATGGAGACTAGAAGACTCAGGTTTAAGATCCCTACTGAGCCATGGCACATCACAAGGTGACACTGGGACAATCTATCAGCCTAACCTGCCACACAGGACTGCTGTGAGCATACAATTGGTATGCTGCTTTGAGCTCCACATTTCAACTAGAACATGTCCCAGGTCTGCCTTCAGCATCACTTGGAATCCTTTGGGCTGTGTTACTCTCTGAAGACAGACCATCCTAAAGGTCCACTGAGACTCCCCTCAGTCTGGCTGCTGCAATGTGGTCCATGCTGTGTTAATGACATAACTAAGGTGCCATCTCATGCAACTCTGTGACTCTGCATAATGAGATGTGATGGATTTTCGAATCAGAAGATAATTTCAGTGATCTCTGTTCCGGCATAGGGACTATATATCCATCTGTGATAATGGAGTGTTTTCAGTATCGATATGGAGCCCTGCAGTATACACACTGGCAGAGAAGCAATCACACATTATGTTTCTCTGGAAGTTTAGGCACAGATATCACTCTCAATAGTGGTGTGTTGACTGACAAAAAGCAACATATGAATTGCCCCTCACAGAGCACTTAATGTAAAAACTATAGGTTTTTTTTGCTATTGACTAAAATGGAGGGCTTCTGGGATTGAGCTCATGCCCTAAAGTAGAAGAAATTTCACTGTTCAAAGATATGACCATTGCATTCATTGAGTTCTTTGTATATTGAAGCATCAGCATTGCTATTACTTATAACACTGAGATTTTATGGGCATGGGCCATTGCCTTTACCCCTTGGTTCTGATTAATAAACTAGGCCCAAATCTCTGTGCAAAGTCAGGCTAGAAGTTACACTCTCTCACCTCTTCCTTTTGTTGAAAACATCTTGCACTGGAATAAATTCTTTTTGCATATTGCGTTCTGTGAGCATAATGCTTCACTTTCCAAATCTGGCTGCTCTTTGGCAAATTCCTTTGTTCACTGGGACTACTGTTTAATTTAATGTCCCCAAATGTGACATTTATCCACCTAGATTTTGTTTTCCAGGGTTTTGTTAGAGATGGGCTGAAACCGTGTGACATAGTTCATTAACCTATTGGACCCTCTCCCCAGGTTTTCATCGACACCAATTTTACGTGCCATGTGTGTCAGAGACAGATTGGGAGCTACACTCTCCCCAGTTGAGATGCCTGCCCATATCTGGAATCATGGCATGCAAGTACAGCAGACGTGTGGCCAGATTTAAAATAGTGGTGTTATTCCACCTTATTAGAAGTGGGCAAGGATTAGAAGACTCTTGCTTTCCCATGTAGTCCATCATCCTCTTTTACAGATGCCTCTAGGAAGCCTACAAATAGGCTATGGAAACAGTAGCCCCATGACCCCTAGGCCTCAGTGGTGATGGCATGTAGCTAACATCCATTGATAGCCCCGCACTCTATGGATTTGTTTAATCCACTTGTAGAGCTGTCCGGTCATCATCACATCTTACGAGAATGGATTTTGGGGATTCATTTTATTTTGTGTGGAAGAAGGCCTTGCCTTTCTTTGCCCAGAATCTACAGTGGTGCCTCGGGTTACAGACGCTTCAGGTTACAGATGCTTCAGGTTACAGACTCCACTAACCCAGAAATAGTACCTCGGGTTAAGAACTTTGCTTCAGGATGAGAATAGAAATTGTGCAGCAGCGGCGTGGCGGCAGTGGGAGGCCCCATTAGCTAAAGTGGTACCTCAGGTTAAGAACAGTTTCAGATTAAGAACGGACCTCCAGAACGAATTAAGTTCTTAACCTGAGGTACCACTATACTGCCAATCAATTGCACTGTTGGCTAAACCATATGCTACATTAAATATGTAGCATGCAGCTATATCAGCTTGTTTGTTTAAAAGAAAGATACCAAAAATGTGGGATTATATTCAAGAATGCAACGTGAAGGGAGTGGAAGCTGCACCTTTCCCTACCGTTCTGTGACCCTGACAAAAACTGTTCCCATGTGGTTTAGCCTTTTCTTGTCAACAAGTTGCTTCAGCCCCTTCATCATCTTTGCCTTGCCAAGTCCTTTACAATTCTTTAATGTGCCTTCAGAGCTTGAGATTCCAGTGGCATAGATACAAACTGAATCCGAGAGACAGTGATTTGTTCACCTTCACTAACTAGAAATTGGACCCATTTTATTATTTATTTTTATCAATTATATTTTTTTGCCTGCCCCTTAGCCAAAGTTCTCAGGGTGATATACAGTACAAAGAAAACAATAAAATCATAAAATTTCAGTTGCGAAGTAGCATCAATGCAGGCATCGGAGTTATTCAGCTGTACTGCACTGACTCAAAAGTAGGGGTATGGAGTCAACTTTGCGACCTTTTATTTATGTATGCCAAAATGCAAAACTTCAAATCTATGAGTTGCCATCTTTTAGAATTAGAAAGAGAATTCCCTATGTAACTTTATGGCATCCCAATAGCAGTCATCTCATATTTTTCTCCATTCAGAATCTTCTAACGTATCTGCGCTTCCACTATTTCAGATTTTATTGAATGCTGCTCTGAATAAAGCTTTTGAGAACTTGAAGGGGAGCAGGCTGTCTTTTGTGTCTGAAATGGAGCTGAAAAAATCCACGAGAAAACATCCTATTGTACACACAAAGTCTCTCAGGAGAAACACAACACTAAAAAAGAGACATTCATGCTGCAAATTTTTCTGTTGAAATTTACGTGCCTGTCAGTCTCTCCGTTGAAAGGGTTTCCGTTTTTGGCCTAATGCCGGGAGTTTGATATCCAAGGCTTTGGTGGCAAAGTGATTTGTTTCCTTTTGCTCGGGCCTTTTTGGTGGATGAATTATATTTCAGTTAGCCGCTGTATCCATAGTTACAGTATTTCCCCCCTTTGACGCAGCAACCCTGCCAGGTGAAGTTTCTTCACTTCTCAGCCAACAGGGTTGCCTTAACTCTTTGGTTAAAGCTAATTGCTTTTAATACAGCAGCTCTTTTCCTCTCCCCATAGCATCCCTGGCCTTCCCAAAATCTGCATGATGCCAAGAAAGCCGTTCTGTAACCCCAGGGGAGAAATAAATATATGCATCTATAAACTGGGACCAATCAACAAAGCAAACTTTAATTTGAATGGAAGAACCAGACCCAGGAAAGGTGTTGCAGAAGTTTAGCACCATGCTGCTTATTAAGAAAAACCATCGAGTGGCTGTGCTGGTAACTGTATTGAGCAATGCAGTTCGCAACCTCCAGCATCCTGGGAAGACACTGTATTTAAACAAGGGATCTCTTTCTGCTCGGATTTGCTTATTAAGGGCATGGCCTTTAATTCTTCCTCTCCTTCCCCCACCCCCAGTGCTAATTGATTCTCATAGCATTTGAAAGAATCTATGATTAGCAGTCCTCAGGCTAACCAGTAGCATATTGAGTAGCATGCTAGCAAGCCTAGGTTGGGAATTGAGTCAGAATGGTCGGAGCAATGCCAGCTCCAAAGGCTAAATTGGTTACAGAGCTTGGGGAACGAGGAAATGGGAGGGAGAGGGATTTGCCAACTCACTGCCTGGGCTCTTAGCACCATCTGTTGTTGGCAACAAATCTGAGAGAACTCCTCATTTATCCCCCTCCATCAGCCTATGGGCCACAAGAGTGAGTGAATGGAGGTGCATTAGAAAAGTGGGAGTTAATTGGCATACATTGCCATCATATGTACATTGAAGCCTATCAAATTTTGTTAAGTACTAATGGATCCTCAATTAGGAATCTTTCTTATTAACCCAAGAGGAAATGGTGGTGCCTGCTTTTCTGTTCTTCCTGCTCCCCTGCCCGTTTGAAAGTTAAGGGGATATCTTAGGTATCCAGGGCCCTTTGATTTTACTAATATTATCATGATTCAGTACAGATGTGAAAAAGCATTTGTCATCCCATTTCAAAGCATACACTGGGTTTTGTCCAGAAACATGGGAGGTTGGGGATGTGGGAAGACTCAGTAATAGTTCTTCAACAGTTTGTTTATTTTATTTTTTCATTTTTATATCCTGCTTTTTCATGAAAGTTACTGAATGCACTTAGATCTAAAATCCCCAAAGAGAAATACTAAAAATATCATCTTAAGACACTTTGCTTCATTTTAAGAGCAGGCTTCATGGATAGATCATGGAGTTCCAGTAAAAAAATAAGGGTAGTTCTGACAAATCTGAAGCCTGAATAGGGATGGATGAAGGCAGTGCTTTCCTTTCTGCCCTGTATTCATTTAATGTAGCACTGTTTCTGTCCCACTGCAGTTCACCTTCCACCAAAAATCACGTTATTTTGCTGTACCCTGTGGCAAAATTACATGAGTCATTAATTCCACAAATCCTGTAAACGGTGTTTTTCATCATGCCCTTCCACCCCCATTCATTTCACTGCAAGGGAAACGCAATGCCGATGGAGGCGAGTGGGGGCAACGTAACAGACTACGTATCATTGGCAGAATGAACTGCAAGTACCAATTGTGTTTGCTGGATTGCTTTCCATTCTGGGCATGGGACAAATGAGCAAACACGAGCAATTTCTGATCCTGTTTCAGTTTTTGTCGCAATTCTCCAACATCCCTAGGCATGTCCACTCATTTCTTACAGCATATATTATATACCTAAGGTGTATTATGTGGCTGTGCTGTAGGTATTCTGGTATAAGCTGGCATCTTGCTGTGTGTTCTCAATTGATGAACCTCCTCACCATTTTGTTCAGTATGTTTCTTCTGTGTATGCGGCTGAAGCAGGTCACTGATCCAATTGGCATCTTCAGCCTCCTTGGAGAATTAACAATGTTCCCCCCCCCATACAATGGGGCCTTGTAATATATATATATATATATATATATATATATATATATATATATATATATGAATGAGAGAGACACTCAGAAATGGGTTGTATGGATCAGAGGAGAAGTGTGGGGGAAGGAGGGGGAGCGGTAGGAATGCAACCTCTTTAATATTAAATGATGCGAATTAATATTTAATGGAGTAAAAGACACATCTTGGTTTGTGTTACTGCTTACAGGAAAATGGGCTGTGTTAATCTGCGCCGAATTGTCCAGAGGATAGTCGAAGTGGTGGAAAGAACAAAGCTGAGAAATGTTGCAGCTCAAGCCTGACATACACTGTAGAGCCCCTTGCCACATCCGGTAGGACAAAATATAGAGTTTCTTCAGAGCTAGAGACACTCTGAAGTTCCGGGCGGGCAGGTGGTGGAATCGGAATCAGGACTTCTGGATTTTGCAGAAGGGCATGATAATATACGCTCACCTTTATGGGAAAAAAAGGCAGCTGGGCTACTTGACAGAAAATGCCTACAATCAAATGTTTACGTAAGCTCAGGATGTTTTGTGGTGCGTGATTCATTTCAGCAAAAGGCCCTGTGTAGCCGTACCGAATCCAACAGTACGGGGTTAAGGGGACACCAGAGTTAAGAAGCAGGAAATATTATGGTAGCATGAAGGTGTTAATGTAATCCAATCAGACATGAAGACATTCTGAACAGAGACAATCTCAAATACCCCCTACACTTAGCTCTCCTCTGCCTCCCCGTTATAAGACATATGGTCCTCTGACAGAGTCTCAGAGCAGCAGGTTAGTTTACATACCATATGTATGCAATTGGTCGGCTCGGCAGGGTTGCGTTAAGGTTACTGCATCTGCCCTAACTCAGAATTTCCTTGTACTTGTAGGTTTTGCATCAGGCAGTTATGTTATTTTAGCAGCGATTCTGTTGGATTTCAGTTTTGAAAATCAACACTGGGGTTTCCTTTATTTTCTTTTGATTAATTTTGACTTTGTAATGGTGCCTCCAGAGAGGTAAGAGTCCAGACACATGGTACAGAAACTATTGTCAGAAACTCTAGATTCATAGTAATATTTATCTGAGGGGCACAGGGGGAACCAGCCCTGACTGAACTCAATGTACAAGATTGCCTTTAATGCATCAGTGTTGCAGAGAGCTGATTAGTGTTTTCTCAAATGCAGATTGCTGATACAAGTTACTAAAAGTAGTAAATGTTCTTCCAGCTCTTATGACTAAAGCAGTCTTCCCCAACCAGGTGCCCTTGAGATGTTTTGGACTACAACTCCCAGGGATGACCATTGGGGAAGGCTGCACTAGACCATGTAGCTATTTTTGTGGCATACTCTTGTTTTTATACACTGTTGCACATCTAAACTTAAATTGGTAACTATTGTTGAATTAACATTCATTGTTGAATTAACGACTCATTTGCTTAGGACCCTTAGAAAAAGAAGCACAAAAGCGACTGGAAATCCTCAAAATATGTTTGGCCCAAATTCAGAAAAGTACTTCTGTTCTCCAGTTCCCTTTTAAGTACTACGTACGTCCATACCTCTTGTTAGATGACTGGCATCCGGGCTCACATGGTGAGTAGTTTATTAATCGCCTATCAAATGCTACTTGACTGGTCATTTGAATCTACCCCTTATGTGATTTAAATGGATGCAGATGTGACGGCTGCAAATATATTTGCATTTCCACATGACTATAGGTACATTCTATATGCATGCTAATCTTTGCCCAGATGCTGGCTATTATTATATGACATCATGAACAACATTGAGGATACATCCAAATATCACCTTTTAGGCATTTACAGGAGAGTTCATCAAGTCAATCTGATTTTTTTAAAAAAAAATCACACAGCATCAACATTTGCTGTTCATGCTCCCCCCCCCTTTGTTTTTTTAAGGCTCAGAAAAGGTCTGCTGCAATAATGCACATTGCAGCAGTGAAGTGTATAGCTCCACAAAATATTGATCTATCTAGTGGGAGAATCAGTTTAAATTTAAAAAGGGTAGGGCTAGCCTTTAAGAAACTAGCTCAGTTTCCCTAGGCTAAAAGGGTTAGGCATTTTTTGTAGGTGAAAAAATAGACTCGGCTGAAAGTTTCTGCTTTCAGTTCAGCTTGAAACCAGCTGAGAACTAGCCTAGTTCATCAAAGCTAGAGAGAAAGCAATGCCACAAAGCTGGGCTCGGAGAACCGCTGTCTGAAACCCTGGGCAGCTACTACTAATCAGTGTGGACAAGTCTGAGCTAGTAGACCCAAAGGTCTGATTTGGTGCAAGGCAGATTCCTGTGAATTCATGGGGCCCACCAACCATTTCTGTTTTTGTTTTCATTGTTGTTACCCAAGAAGAAGCAATCCTAGTGAGATTTAACTTCTCAGCCAAACTGTCAGGTAAACTCACCACCATTCATCTGATTTCCTACAGCATAGTAGTAAATGTAGGTTCACTTCCAAATTAGGGATGACTTTGTATGCTGCCACCTCCCCCCATCCAACCCACAATTTCTCATATCCATTTAGTTATGTGAATAAGCTCTGCAACACACATTGTATACGGGTGAAGGATACGTGCCTGTATAGGCCAGGGACCTTCCAACTTTGGGGGTCAAAAGTATGTTTCTGTAATGCTGTGTGTTTTGTTTCCTGTACAACTCATACAGTCAGGATGCTGGTTGTATGGAAAATGGGGATACTTGGAGACCCTGGAGCGTGAAGGAATAGGTCTGCAGGAAGGAGTAAGGAAGTGGGATAGTGGAAGGATGCTTGAGACAGATTTGCATTCAGGCAAATGAAATCTGTTTCCCCTTAGATAGATCACTTGTTTAAATGTCTGCACGTCATAAGCAGATGACCACCTTGCACTGTGTGTGTGTGTGTGTGTGTGAGAGAGAGAGAGAGAGAGAGAGAGAGAGAGAGAGGGAGATGGATAGGGACAGAGTCTGACTACAGATGATCCCTACAGAGGGGCAACAACAGGGAAAACAATATTACTATTGTTAAAAAGCTTTTTCTCTTCTAAGGATCATATATCAGCTTAGGGCCACTTCACACAACTGTTCTGCACAGGGCTAGCCATTCATTCTTCCAGTTTTGATTTTACCATGATTCGGGTTGTCCGTACCCTATATTAGGAGAGCATGCTACTCTTTTGCACAGTGCTCCTCACTCCACATTAGAAAGGCTTGCTATAGTATGCACAATTACAAGGTATGCTTGCAATTAATGAGCTGGATGACCCTTTCTTACAAACATGAACACTGCCAAAGATTTCTCCATGCATATCTGGCAACAGCAGTTGTATTTACACAAACACTGGAGACTGTGGGAAAAATCCATCTGGGCTAGCAAAGAACCATAGCTTCCATGAACTCATAACTCCAAGCTTATGAGAATGAGTCAACAGGGACATTAAGCAGGAACAGGTTCAGCAGAAATACAAATTTATAGAGAATGGTCCCGGAAAAGCTTAAAGGGCTGAGGGAAGACATGATGGGGAAAACCAGTCAGATGGGTGGAGTATGTATGTATGTATGTATGTATAAATGTAATAATAATAATAATAATAATAATAATAATAATAATAATAATAATAATAATAATAATACTTGAAGGAGTATCACCCAGGAGTAGCCAAAAACTTGCTCATTGCTGCCTCAGAGTGCAAACCTATATATACGGGCTTACTGGAGAGTAGATTTCAATTGCTCTAAGGATATGAAGAGCCCTGTTGGATCAGACCAGAGGCACATCTGGTCCAGTATCCAGCTTCCTGCAGTGGCCAACCAAATGCATATGGGGAAACCCACAAGAAGAACATGAGGAAAATCTCCCTCTCCTGCTATGGTTCCCAGGCAATTGGTATTCCAAGACATACTGCTTCTGAACTTAAAGATAGTATATAGCCATCACAACTAGTAGCTGTTAGTATCCTCCATGAATTTGTCTAATCGTCTTTTAAAGGCACCTGAGTTGGTGGCAGTCAACAGTATCCCATGGAAGCAAATGTGACAGCTTAAGTATGTTGTGTGTAAAGAAGTGCTTGCATTTGTTTTTCTCAAATCTTCCACCATTCAGATTCATTGAAGGTGTGGAAGACTCCCTGGTCCTGAATGGAGTAACTGAAGGACCAGGTGCGCAGCCTGGGAGTCATTTTGGACTCACAGCTGTCCATGGAGGCTCAGGTCAATTCTGTGTCCAGGGCAGCTGATATGCAGGCTGAGACACTACCTGCTTGGAGACTATCTCTCCAGAGTGGTGCATGGTTTGGTTATCTCCCGCTTGGACTACTGCAATGTGCTCTACGTGGGGATGCGGCAGCTAGACTGGTGACTGGGGGCGGCCGCCGAGACCACATAACACCGGTCTTGAAAGACCTACATTGGCTCCCAGTATGTTTCTGAGCACAATTCAAAGTGTTGGTGCTGACCTTTAAAGCCCTAAACGGCCTCAGCCCAGTATACCTGAAGGAGTGTCTCCACCCCCATCGCTCAGCCCAGACACTGAGGTCCAGCTCCGAGGGCCTTCTGGCAGTTCACTCACTGTGAGAAGTGAGGTTACAGAGAACCAGGCAGAGGGCCTTTTCAGTAGTGGCACCCGCCCTGTGGAGCGCCCTCCCATCAGATGTCAAGGAAATAAACAACTATCTGACTTTTAGAAGACATCTGAAGGCAGCCCTGTTTAGAGAAGCTTTTAATGTTTGATTCTATTTTTAATATTCGACTGGGAGCCGCCCAGAGTAGCTGGGGGAACCCAGCCAGATGGGCAGGGTATAAATAAATTACTACTATTACTACATTGGGTTCTAGCATTGTGAAAGAAGAAGAAACTCCTTTCCCTCTACTTTTTCCACCCCAAACATATTTTATACATTTCTGTTACACCACTTTGACTTACCCCCCCTTTTTTAATAAACTTAATAAATTCAAATGTTTAAACTTTTCTTAATTGGGCGTTTTTTCCAGCCCCTGGTCATTTTGGTTCTCCTTTACTGAATCAAGGCCATGTTGCATTCTGGTTTCTGAGACAGTGAATTAAGTGTGCACTGTCTCTTTGGGTACAGCTTGGTAACCTCTAGACTTTCCCCTGCCTTTTATCTCTTCTAGGAGAAACAGCAAGCAGGCCTGTGTAAAGAGCTCTTCCAGGGAGCTGTATATAACCTTGTAAATAAGTCAGTTCAATTACTATCACCTGTGTGGAGCCTGAATTCAATAGGGGAAGTTCAACAGACAACTCAAGGATGACTGTATAAGAAAACTCCCTGACACAACATCTCTGCAAACACCAAAGACAGCTAGGTGTGCAAACACAATCAAATCAAATCTAAAGTCAGACATAACTGTGAAGAGAAGCAAAAAAATTAATATTTCAGTACTTCCTGCTCTAAGACTGTAGTTTCCTTAAGTATTATCTGAATGTTTGCTGGTGGAATAGATATACTGACAGACACTCATTCATGCACACTTCAAAGAACGGGCAATCTACTGGAGGGAATAAGCCCCTTACACTGTGAAAGTTCATTGTCAGCCTGTCAGGCTGGCACTTCATTACAATGCATTGCTAAATCTAAAAGTGTCTGCTATGGTCAGTTTCAAGCCTTGCAATAATATTGCCCCTCTGCTCCATTTGGAAATTCAAAAATGCTCTACCAGGAAGGAGCCAGTGGAGCTTGTAATGTTTAAGGTAATGCTCAGATGAGGGTCAATGCTTTACCGAGCTGTTCTGAGAGATTCTGAATCGAGGCGTAAGGATTTCTTTTTACTTTCTTTCCTTCTTCCTTCCTTCCTTTATTTTAAAGATTGTAAACAAGAGGTATTCATATATCTTTGTTTTATTTTAGAGGAGGTATTCTTTTCATCTTCTTTCTGAACTTCACATGAAGACCAAAAGAGGCGCTTCAAAATTATATTTTATATTACTGTATTTTCTTTTTAAGTCATAGAAGTAACAACAGAAGTAACATACCACTTGCACAACCATTCTTGAGGAGGCAAAGTCTTCCATTTTTACAAATACTGAGTGAAGACTGTTTTCTTCATAGACGTTTTACCCCCTGCACCTAATATGTGGAATCTCTTGGCGGAATCTCACAGATGAGCAAACCATCCCAAGGTGAGACTCCACAGGCTTTCAGTAAGCAGTAGTGCCCCATGTGATGGCATAAAGGTAAAGGACCCTGGACAGTTAAGTCCAGTCGAAGACGACTATGGGGTTGCGGTGCTCATCTCGCTTTCAGGCCGAGGGAGCCAGCATTTGTCCACAGGCAGCTTTCCGGGTCATGTGGCCATCATGACTAAACCGCTTCTGGCACAACACAACACCGTGACGGAAACACTGTTTACCTTCCCACCGCAGCGGTACCTATTTATCTACTTGCACTATTTATCTACTTGCACGTATTTATCTACGTGCTTTCGAATTGCTAGGTTGGCAGGAGCTGGGACGGAGCAACGGGACCCGTCACGGGGATTTGAACTGCCAACCTTCCAATCGGCAAGCCCAAGAGGCTCAGTGGTTCAAACCACAGCGCCACCCATGTCCTTCATGTGATGGCATAGGTGGGATACCACTACTTTCTTGGCTTCCTAAGGTAGGGTATCACTGGTGTTAACCAGAAAAGGAGGTGCTAGGATCCCTGGGCTCTGCAGGCATGTAACAACAAGTGTGTCACACATACCGGACAGCCACAAGCTCCCTGTACCTCACCCCTGCCCACCTTGTAAGCACCCTGCTGTATTCAGAAGCTGTGAGAGCATCAGTGGCTTGCTTACACTGCCACATGGGTCACTACTGATGGTAAGTAACCATCTGAGTAACAACAGAGAGGTTAATGAATTTCATAGGGTACCTATTTTCCTGGATCCGGCGCTGCCTATTCTCAGCTAAATATGCAATGTAAGTAGTCAGTGACATGATTAATAGTATCCAATATCTAAAGAGCTGTCACATGGAAGAAAGAGCAAGCTTGTTTTCTCCTGCTCCAGAGGGTAGGGCCTAAGCAGGTTGTATGGCCATTTGGAGGAATGCGGGTGGCGCTGTGGGTTAAACCACAGAGCCTAGGACTTGCCGATCAGAAGGTTGGTGGTTCCCATTGCTCGGTCCCATTGCTCGGCCAACCTAGCAGTTCAAAAGCACGTCAAAGTGCAAATAGATAAATAGGTACCGCTCCGGCGGGAAGGTAAACGGCATTTCCGTGTGCTGCTCTGGTTCACCAGAAGTGGCTTAGTCATGCTGGCCACATGACCTGGAAGCTGTATGCCGGCTCCCTCGGCCAATAAAGCAAGATGAGCGCCTCAACCCCAGAGTCAGCCACGACTGGACCTAATGGTCAGGGGTCCCTTTACCTTTACGGCCATCTGGCATGTATGAATCAGTTGAGTTTCCTTCATTGCAAGATGCTGGGGTGGTTGACCCCCGGGGTCCCTTTCAACTCTGCAGTTCTATGATTCTAATAGTTCCTGAATTTTAGACAGCTATCTTTCCTTTATTAATTATAATCTTGTATCAACCTTTCTTGCCTAAGGGAAAACCTTTCCCTTCTTCATGCCATAATATAGCATGCCTGTGCATCTTTCACTAGAAAACTAATATCAGTGATCAGCTAATAGCCTCTCCTGTAATCTGAAAATAGCATCTGAAGACATAGTATGTCCAGTCTAGGTTTAGAGTAAAACATTAGCGCCTGCTAATTGTATCTGGTTCCAAACTCCATGTTTCTGAATGACTACAATATCCCAGCAGGAAGCCAGGACCTTGCTCACCTACATGGCAAATGAATAGAAAATCTGAGGGAATACATACAGTTTCCATTTCAATTTCTGAGACTGATAACGTGGGGGAAATATACTATTAAATCTATATCAGTATGTTTATAAGACAGCCATAGCTAATATTTCAGGATGGAGGCAAAGGACTATTATATTTCACCATGCCTTGAATCTCTTTCAGCCCTCGCCTATGGCAATGTGTTTTTAAATTGACCAAGTTAATTTTTAATCTACTATATAATTTAGAAAGTTGTTTGTATGTATTTGGCAATTCTTCAGATATTGTAACCAAATTTTGTATGATGGTTCCTGAGATTAAGGAGCAGGTTACCGTCTATGTTTCAATATAGTTGGCTGCGCTTTTGAATCAAGATGGCGGACTGAACTTTTCAAAACTGTGCTGTTTCTAACTACTGTTTTCAAAGCGGATATATTGGTTTCTTAGAATTCCAAAGCTTTGGGGTATTTGGTTTTTATATTGTTGTTTTTACTGTATTTTTGTGGTTTTATTCTGGAAACTGCATCAGTGTTCTTTTGTGGAGCAAAAATGTAGGGTTGAATCTAAAATTCATAAATACATATCAGGGTACTCAAGTTACAGTTCAGGATTTTTAATATACACTGCTTCATACATATCCAGAATTATTTCATTAGAATTAAAGCAATGGAACAAGTCAACATGTTTCTGTGAGGTGTTTCACTATGTCCTTGTGTTGCAGAAATAAGTATCCTAGATAAACATCAGAACTTTGATATTTTATCCTCCTTCCATTATGCATTGATCCATTAACGTGATCCTTCTATAGTTGCCTGAATTGTCACTTGTCACTCGAGATTTTGAATGAAACCACTAATGTCTCAGAGATTGCCCTGGATTATAATACCTAAGGGTCCTCTGACTTATAAATCATTAAATTGCACAAAATATTTGTTGATCCACCATCTTTCCACATATTTGCCTCTGCATAGGTTTTTTTGGTTTGTTTCTGTGAGGGTTCAAACAAAATATGAAAATACAGCCTTCCTTGTATCCTTATTAATTTCTTTTTCTTCCGCTATCCCCTATTTCGCAAGCATTCTGCCAGGATTGCCATCATAGGATGGCTGTGATGTCAGGCTGATATATATTTATTGGTTCGCAACGAAGACATTTCCTGGGGGCGTGGGGGGGGGGACATAATTGTAGAAAACATATTGCAAGTCTGCTTTTAAATTCCTTGTTTTTATTTCTCACATATCTATTTAAATTAAGCTGGAATTCTTCCATAGTTTTGTTTTCTCTACTACATAGTTTTCAGAAGAGAGTTCAGAGATGCCTGGTATATGTACCAAAGAGATAAATGTGTTAGTTTGGCATATATAGAAACATTGTGTATCCTGTAAGATAACATCACCACTGATTTTCTGAATCAAAGCTAGAATTTGTAAACTGACTATGATTAAACTGATCTTGCTGTAAAGGGAAGTTATTTCAGAACACTTCCTTTCTCTCCCTCCCCCTGCCCCACCCCACCCAAAAGAAGGGGGCTTAAGGGATCTTTTACAGAGATCATGTTCTTATTCTGTTTTTGTTTAGCCATCGTCTGCTGTCAAAGGTGTTCATGCAGGACTGAGCTATGAGTTGTGGCACTCTAGTAAACCATCTCCTTTGGAACATTTTTAGCAGCACTGCTTTGAAGATTTGGCCTTTAGCCTAGGAAGGTCAAAACACATTTGGGAGCTTATATTATTTGTCACCAGGGACAGTCAAGGGTAAACCTAGAAGCACATTTCTCTTCCGAATCCACATGCTTAAAATTAAAGTAGCCTGGCTCAGTATTTCTGCAGGGGGGAAATATCGTCTGGGTTTTCTTATGCCTCTTCATGCCAATCTAGTAGGCAGCAGCATGATTATACTGAAAATATGCAACTCAGGAATAATATATTATGCATGCACATTCAATAGATATATAAGAGTTTTGGGCCAATATAAAAGCACCCTAGTGAACTGCAGAACACAGCTGTCCATAGGTATGAAACACAGCTGTCTATAGGTTAAATTCACCTTGCAGTTGAGCAGACAAATTGTATAGTTACTTTCTTAGAAACTGGGGTGGGTGGATCAGAAGATGACATATTCCTATGTTCCCTAAATGATGATCATAAGAAGATAAGAAGAGTCCCATCTACTCTGGCATTTTGTTCTCATGGTGGCCAACCAGAAAGTCTGCAAGCAGGACCTGAGAGGACCAGCATTCTTCCCACTTGGGATTCTCAGCAACTGGTATTCAGACATGTACTGTCTCTGACAGTGGACATGAGAACTCGATACCCTACTGGATCACTCCAGTGGCCCATCTAGTCCAGCTTCCTTGTCTCACAGTGGTCAACCTCTGGGAAGCCCACAAGCAGTATATGAGTGCAACACCTTCCCACCTACCATTCCCAGCAACTGGTATTCAGAGGCATACTGCCTCTGACATTGGAGGTAGAACATAGTCATTGTGTCAGGCATAGGTTGATATCTCCCATTTATTTGTTCAATCCTCATTTAAAGCCATCCGAGGTGGTGACCATTACCACCTCTTGCAGTTGATGGTTCACAACCATGATATAAAACCGTGAAGATATAAAACCATCTGGTGGGATCGATTTGAAAATAAAATCCAGCACAAATGGAGGATTCAGATGTAAAGCCATGGCTGCAGCCAAACATTCCAAAGACTTTATTACATTACATATTTTGCCAAGACTGTAATACCTTGAAGGGATGCCTTTGTAAGAAATGCTGCAAAAATGGAAAGTTGCCAAATTGTGGTCTGAGGGTTGGCAGGAATGGAGAAGCACCACAGCTCCTTAATCTGCTGGAGGTTTGATCACATTGACCATGATAACAAAAGCACAAATCGTTTTGACCAGAAGTACTTTGGGAAGAAACGCTAAGGACAGAATGTGCTTAATGATAAGGGAAATAACTGAGGAAGTAGAAAAGATGGGTCACTGAAATAGCATGAGAAAAGAGTATAATGATTCATTGAACTGTTATGACTTATTCCTGAAGATTGCTGAATGACCTCACAAAATTCCAGTTCACGGGGCTCATAAATGGAACTGAAGAAAGTAAAACCATTCTATTAACCATTATATAGTTGTAGGGTAGATGGACCAGTTAGAGCTTTAGTGACTGATGGGCCATGGAGAAGGGAAGCCAAGACACAACAGAGGGCTCATTTGCACTTCTGCTTGTGCCATGCCTAGAAGGTATGGGTCCGAGCTGTTTCCCCCTTGCCCCACTCCTTTCCCAGGGAAAACCTACTCTTTAGGTCTAAATCAGAACAAACAGCAATCTGCAGAAAACCGGAATTGCCATTTACTCCAATAGAGTGACGTGACAACGATGTCCAACAGGTGCCTTGTTTTAGGTGACAAGACTGTACCCTCCTGTTCAGACTCATGTTCAGTTGCTTATGCCTCCTGTTCAGCCTCCCACATTGACTGATCAAAGGCCTAATCAACCTCCACTGAGGCTCCTCTCTCCATAGGAGAGTCAGCAGGGAGAGTCAGCATCCCTCCTTTCTCTTTCAAAGTGGCAAAGTGGGGAGAAAGTGGAGATCAACCTTCCTCCAATCTAGGTTCTGCAGTTCAGGCCATCCCTTTCTTCCCCCACCATTTGGTCCTGCTATTTATTATTATTTTGTAACTCGCTCTACGTGGGGCTGCCCTTGAGACTGACCCAGAAACTCCAGTGGGTGCAGAATGCCGCAGCGAGACTCCTTACGGGGTCTTCGCTGCGGGATCACATTCATCCGGTGCTATACCAGCTGCACTGGCTCCCGGTGGAGTACAGGATCAGGTTTAAGGTGCTGGTTTTAACCTTCAAAGCCCTACACGGCCTAGGACCCTCGTATCTACGGGACCGCCTCTCCTGGTATGCCCCACAGAGGAACTTACGGTCCTCAAATAAAAACATCTTGAAGGTCCCAGGCCACAGAGAGGTTAGGCTGGCCTCAACTAGAGCCAGGGCTTTTTCGGCTGCGGCTCCAACCTGGTGGAATGCTCTGTCACAAGAGACCAGGGCCCTGCAGGACTTGACATCTTTCCGCAGGGCCTGCAAGACAGAGCTGTTCCACCAGGCCTTTGGTTAGGGCACAGCCTGACTCCCTCCTTTGGCAATCTTTACAATACTTTAGTTTATGGTTGCCATCAATTTTGATTTTAATTAATTCTTATGATGTTTTTATAATGTTGCACTATTTTAGTGTTGTTAGCCGCCCTGAGCCCGGCTTCGGCTGGGGAGGGCGGGATATAAATAAAATTTATTATTATTATTATTATTATTATTATTATTATTATTATTCCAATCCCAACAGCGTTCGTCCATGTCAAGGAGCACTGAGAGGGAACACTCCCCCTTTTCCCTAACACAGGTATCAGACAGAGCAACCAAGGCAGTCTCAGTGCTGAAACTCGGCCTAAAGCCCAATCAAAATGGATCTAGAGTAGCAGTATTTGGATTCACTGGATATCACAAACTGCTTTTGAGAGTTTCAAATGCAAGTTTCCATCTGATAGAAAGGATAGGGGGCTGCTTTTGATAATCACAAAAGCCCCTTGTGCATTCAGAAATAGTTGCATTTTTAAAATCCTGGCCAGTAAAGAGAATCCAAAATTAAAGAGAATCCAATTAAACAAAGGTTGTTGATGGGGGTAGGGACTAAAGCCCAAACTAGGTTTGTTTTTGAAAAATCTGCAAAAGAGCAAAAGACCAATGATTAATACCCAACTGGACACAGACAACTGATGCTTGAAGTTTGCAAAATCAATGGCATTTTCAACAAAGAAGGTTATGCAGCATTGATAACTTTGGTGTGAAATGAAAATTCAAGGCTTGCTAACAGATTGCTCATTGGATTCATGGTTTCTCTTCAATGAAGTAACGAACCCAAAATATCATTTCCCTCATCCTCTTCACCCTGCTTCTCCCCTTACTAACTTATTTTTTTAAAAGTGCAAATCTCAATTACACCTCTGGGAGAAAGGTCTAGTGTTCACACTTCATCAAAGGGGAATCAAATACTTTAAACTGTTCTTTTCTAAAGTTAATAGTTTCCAGATCATCATTAGCCATATTTTATTTCTGTAGTGAGGGAAGTCAAGGTTCTGAAAATAAAAGCCACATTCAAAAATTGTTGCTAAAATTGCACGCTCTACTTTGATCTAGTTATCTGATAAACTTAAAATGAGACTGGTAATGAGTCTGAATACTGGCACATTGACATGCTTTTATATACAGCTGTGGAGTTTCATGGGAGTTCAGCATAGTTTTTCCTATTACAACCTATGGAATGATGTAAGACTCTGTGTGATGTTATTCCGTGACCAGCAGCTTCAGTCAAACCATGCTGACTTGGACAGCCTACTCATTTGAACTGAATGGCAATCCTAAACTGAGCATATTGAGGAGGAAATGGAGTAGTCATAGAACGTCTTTACAAATATTATAGTTTCAGGATTTTGCTGCTAGGTCTGCTTCACAAAAGATTAACATCTGTTTTATGAATAATGGGTAACCTGCACATCGATAAATACGTTCAACAGTTGCACACAATTACTGTGCAATACATACACCTGGCTTTCCATCAAGATATGAGATATGACCATTTACATTTGGGAAACCTGCAATTTCCTACAAAGAAGTGCTGTCTGTGTAGAAAGTTTGTTCTATGTAAAGACATCCTTAGCATATCATTTTGCACAATGTAATGCCTGGATTTCACAGAGAAATAAACAGATTAAGTGTATAGATAATTTTTATTTTTTTTTATTCCAGAAGAAAAGCTTCCCCTGTCCCTGCAAAATCCAAACTTCCATGGGTTTGAAATACAGCCTGAGTTTTTATCTATGTATTTACGTGTTTCTAATCCACCCTTTCACAAAAATATAGCAAATACACAATAAGTAAAAATAAAATTAGAGAAGAGCATCCATAAAAACATCCATAAAATTTAAATAAACACTGATGAGTTAAAAAGAGAAAATTCATATTGCAAAAGCTTGGCTAAACAATATAGTTTTCAAAACATGTCTGAAAGGAGGGAGAGATGGTCCCTGCTGAGTGTCTTTTAATAGGGAGTTCCACAAAAAAGGGTCCACCACACTAAAGCTGTAGTCCCTAGTGAGTATCAACTGAACCTCAGGAACATGGAGAACCACAAAAGGATCTTAGAACATAAGGAATCAGAGGGTCCTAAATGCACTTAGGGCCCAAGTTGTTTACGGCTTTGTGAACCTGGTACTCTGAACCTGGCCTGGTAGTAAATTGGCAACCAATGCAGTTCTCTCAGCAGCAGAGTAGCATGTTGTCAGTAATTTGTTCCAGTGAGCAGTCTGGCCCTTGCATTGTGCACTAGTTGAAATTTCCAGATACATATATAAGGGCAACCCCATATAAAAAGCATGTCACAGTAATCAAGCTTTGGGAATCTCAATATATGGCCCACTGTGGTTGAACTGTTGTGGTCCAGGAACAGTAACAGATTACATGCTGGCTGCAGCTGATAAGAACCACTCCTGGCACAGAGGTCACTTGGCCAGAGTGACAGAGATGGATTAAGGAGAACATGAGGAACTGCCCACAAGGCCTCTGTCCTGCCTGGATTCAAGCTCAGTTTATTGACCATCGTGCATTCTACCACTTAGACCAGCATCGTGCCATGGCTTGCATGGCTTCTCCTGAATGAGATGTAATGGAGAAATAGAATTGGGTATCATTATATATTTTAGATCTCATGTCAATTAGAAATCTGCTGGCTAGCTTTGGTTGGCATCACTCTTCCCCCCCCCCACCTGTAAAAAGGGAGTAATAGAGTCTTATTCCAGAGGTTGTTAGAAGAACTAAAATAAAATGAAGATTTTAAGTAATCATTAGGAACACCAGACAAATGACGGTACAGTGGTACGTCGGGTTACATAGGCTTTAGGTTACAGACTCCACTAACCCAGAAATAGTACCTCGGGTTAAGAACTTTGCTTCAGGATGAGAACAGAAATTGTGCTCCGGCAGTGTGGCAGCAGTGGGAGGTCCCATTAGCTAAAGTGGTGCTTCAGGTTAAGAACAGTTTCAGGTTAAGAACGGACCTCCAGAACGAATTAAGTACTTAACCCGAGGTACCACTGTAGTAGTTATTTAGCTGTACAGTGGTACCTTGGGTTACATACGCTTCAGGTTACATACACTGCAGGTTACAGACTTCGCTAACCCAGAAATAGTACTTCGGGTTAAGAACTTTGCTTCAGGATGAGAACAGAAATCGTGCGGTGGCGGCACGGCGGCAGCAGGAGGCCCCATTAGCTAAAGTGGTGCTTCAGGTTAAGAACAGTTTCAGGTTAAGAACGGACCTCTGGAACGAATTAAGTACGTAACTAGAGGTACCACTATATAGGTGGACTATAGGACTGTGTTGTCTTAGCTATCTAGCTCAGTTGATAGAGCATGAAACTCTTAATCTCAGGGTCGTGGGTCTGAGTGCAATGTTGGCCAAAAGATTCCCACATTGCAAGGACTTGACCGAGATGACCCCTTTCAACTCTACAATTCTGTACAGTTCTGCATATACAAAATACATAGTAGCTGGTAATGGAGTATTGGGCTCTGAAATCCATTGGCCCACATGTTCTTCTGGCGCTAGTATATTCTGTTTTCAACTAGCATATAGGGAATAGGGTCCAATTCCAATTCAGTGGCAGCAAGTGCAGCTTCACTGAAGACAATAGAGGTACACCTACTGGGCCTGAATTTAGTTCACAGTAGGACTCGCTGTAAAGAGTATTGCGCTACTGATAGCTAGGGCAACACACTGTTTTCCTGCATGACCTAAATGCAATTTCCACTCACACAAATGAATGTCTGACTACTCAAACAATGTTCTTATTTCTTCTTGGGGAAACTGTTCTGAAAGCTACCTAATGAAGCTATGCATCCCCCCCCCCACTTTTTTGGTTGACTGGAAGAATTATGTAGTGCTCTGTATTGTAATGCTATTTGCTTCCTCAACTGTCACCTTTTCTGCCCTAAATTTGGAAAAGGTCATCCCTATAGCTTTCAAACTAACGCTGCCATTGGAGACAATCTATGCTTCTTCTTTTTTAAGAGGTGTTTATTGATATGAAAACACAGTATGTTAAAACCTATTTTTTAAAATAATAATAGAATAACAGAGCACATGTTTTGCCTCCAAAATGACTCCTGGTAGTTCCAGGTAAGGCTAGGAGAGACCTCTGTCTCAAACCCTGGAAAGACACTGCCATTCATTAAAGACAATACCAAGGCTATGTGCCTGGGAAGTCAATTGTGAGTTGTTTTGTTGATTTCAATTAGCATTTGGAGTTTCATTTGAACAGATTCAATAATCTTAATCCCTTCTTTCCGGTACCTCTAGAACTAAGCACATCATGAAGAGCATCTGGAAGAAATGCAGAAAGACAAATACTGGACACAGATCATGTGGTTGAGATAATGTAAAAACTCAGAAATTAAGTTTCCTAAAGCTATCACAGCTCAGTCAATAAACCATTGAAGTTGATGGACTTTTATTGGCTAGTCTGATCCTATGAGCCATGGGGCTAACACAATGGGTATTTCAGGGGCCAGATTATCTGTTCTGCAAATGAAATGAGACTTTCTCAGAGAATGGTGGGAGTACTTTGCTGATGAATCACATGGACAGGAAAAGAACTCCGCAACCGGGAGAGAGCGATTGTTTCATTTTGCATTAATATGTGTGGTGGACTTCCAAGAAGAAAAGCTTCCAGCAACAGATGGCCAATAATATGAACCCTACATCAGGAGTTGAGAAGCTTTGACTCTCCAGATGTTGCCAAACTGCAACTCTCATCATCCCTGGCCATTGGCCACAATTGCTGGAGCTGATGAGAGTTGTAAATCAGCAACATCTGGAGGGCCAAAGTCCCCCTGTCTCTGCCTAACATCTTTGATGCCAAAGTCAAGTCCCAATGTCCCTGAAGGCCTTGGATCTCCAGGGGTCTACTTTATACACACTAACTTATTTACAGATGGCTGGAAGATACACCAATATCCAGGGCAGGTGGCTTGTCAAAGTTGCTGACAGGTGTTGGGGGGTCTACCAGGCACTTATTCAACCTTATTTTTGTAATAGGCATGATCTAGATGAGATAATGTGGGTGGTTTTAATCTGGAATGTGAGTGGATTTCAATAGCTAAATTCCAGAATGTGGCTTGACTTTATTGTTGAGCAAACTTAACATTCTTAAGCTTAGCTGGCTTCTCTACTAGAAGCATTCTTGCACACTGCAAACCATTGTTGTTTTATAAACAGAATATTTCTTTAACAGAAAGCATCAAAAAGTCTTGGGATACAGTTGCCATGTAATGAAAGAAATAATGATCGTGCATGAAGAAAATAACTTCAGTGTGTGGGGGGAAATCAATGAAGGCTACATCAAAAAGACAATGAAGTCAGTTTCTTTCTTATCAGTTATCCCAAACACTTACCCATAACTAATTATTATTCCATACTAATAATGGGAAGCCTTTTGACAACAGAGTCCAGTCAGGCTCAGAAATGCTGCCATTGAACTAGGAACAATAATATTGATTGCTACATACATCAGCTCCAGCGAAACCTTGCACAGTTGGTTCAGTTAGCCAGCGCAATATTGGCAGCGCTAAGAGAAACCGCAGATACTTCACACCGTGTGTTATCTGTTTAGGTTCATTGTGTTTTCTTTATGTGATTCCCCCCTCTTCCCTCCTCCTCCCACCCCCAGTCAGAAGAAACTATTAGGAGAGAGACAGATTTCTCTAATGAGCCTCGAGGTAATGCAAAATTCATGCGGTTTCACCTGCAGCTTCGCAGGGCAGAGTGGACAAACAACAACTACGGAAAGGTGGGGGGAAGGCTTCTGATACTTTTCTTATCGTTGCTGCAGAAGCAGGTACCCCAGTTGCCACTGGGCATTGTGACCCACTTGTTCATTTTTAGGAAGAAGTGGATACTTTCCATGGGAGAAGCTCAAGCATTGGATTTGCTCCTTGGAGCATTAATAAAAGGGCTCAGCTAGCTTCATCTCATTATTTTACTATGAGTATTGACTTTGGCCTAGAGTCATGTATAGATAAAATGGTGCAAGGGCTTGTCCTAAGTGATTACTCAGAATTACAAATCATTTCAAGTGTAACTGAATACTGCAGTCTTGCTGGCACCCTGCCCCTTCTTTCTGCCCCCCTTCCTCCCCCCCCACATCACTTCTGCTCCTGTAATAAGACCAATAATCCAGCTTTGGTTGAAGAAGCAATTAGTCTTATTCACTGGGAAATGAATTTTAATTTCACCAGCACAAAGAACGTACACTTGGATCTCATACAACATTATATCAACAAAGATTTCAAAGGGGGGGGGAGGAATAGCCGAAAGGTGGGTCAATGAAACAGCAAAAATGTACATAACTATACATGTGTGTTTTCCCTCAGAACCATAAACTCTACTAGACGTTGTGGGGTTTTTTTTCAGGTTTGTAATTGGCCAATCACATCTGATCATGTATAAAGGTTACTAGCTAAATGTATGGGTTTTAAAAAGAAATGAACAAGAAAGTGAGAAAGATAAATTTTTAGTAGCGGTGGGATTCTAAAAGCCCATTATTTTTTTAGAGTAGAGAAAGAATCAATAAAATAAAGGGACACATAAAAGCACTAGATACACTCAGCACATCCAAATAAAATAAAAATAAAATAGAAAGTATAAAGTTCATTTTATAAAGTGGTGGATGAGAGATGATGAGCATATAGTCTTCTAAAGAAAATACCAGGCCTCCAGAGTGCATCTCCTGTTCTATATTTTAGTCATTTTCCCCTGAGCAAAACTCTAACACTTCTTCCTAGATTTGTTTTACATCTGGGTTTTGCAGGGATGCAAGAAAAAATACTGAAACAGTTTCAGTGCAAGGACCTATGAACAAGCTTATAATTTAGTATATGACCGTGTTAGATAGCCATCAAATTCCTATAAGGTCAAATTCCTATAAGCTATCAATTTCCTCCACTTTTGGAGGCTAATAAACTGTAAAAGTGCCTTCCAACAGAGACCGATGCAGAAAACATGTAGGTATGCATTGCAAACATAAAAGTACATCCCTTATGTACTTCAACAGATTTCCAATAAGGAAAGATTTGCAGGGAATATGTGCTTTTGGATTACACCAACGCATCACTCAAATGACTAGACTTAAAATATGGGTTTCTTAGGCTAAATCGGGGGGTCTCCAACTTTTCCCTTAACTCCTTTGGAATTTCCAAAAAGTATTGTGGACACCCCCACAATGCTATTGCCATTGGGGATTTGCCCAGTCACAAATGTTGGAAGTGCTTATATTTTTGCATGCATTCTGAGTGGGTGGTTAAAATGGTGTGTGTGTGTGTGTGTGTGTGTGAGAGAGAGAGAGAGAGAGAGAGAGAGAGAGAGAGAGAGAGAGAGAAACAGACTCAGATTTAGTCTCTGCTGTTCTTTTGTTTTGCCTTTTGGTGCGGTGTACTTCTTTTATGGTTTTTATATATACGTTAAGGCACCTTGAATCAATGTGGGGGGGGGGAGTTATTCCACAAATAAGTAAAATATAGTTGCATGGATTTTTTTTTAAGTTTCCCTTTAATTTTAATTTATACAGCATTCTTTAAAAAGGAAACCAAAGTAATTTAAACTAATTTTATCTGATATGTGCTGCTCATTTTTTTTTTTTAAATGTTTCAATCATAGGGAACATAGTTTGAAACATTATCCCTTTTGTTAAAAGTCTTAAAGATTTCTCCAGTTTGCTGACCTGTTTTTAACCTTTGATATGATTAGCTTCATTGTTTATGCTGCACATATGTACCAGGTTTTTGAGTCCTGGAAAAGAGGTTAATTTCAAAGTTTCTAGACAAACCTTTTATGTGAAACGCATCTGGGTACTATAATTACTATAATTAGATGGAGTGCACAACAAGTCTGCAGTCCTGCACACAGTTAGGGTATTTAAATTCCATTTTATCAATTCAATAGGATTTAAGTGGCATAACTGTGTGCAGAACTGCACTCTAAGTCATTTGTGACATGTGGCTACTTTGAATGTCAAGATGGATTTCTATTTATCATGACTATAGCTGTAATCCTATACACACTTACCTGGGAGTAAGTGCCATTTAATTTATGGTGGAGTTGACATGCATAAAATTGAATTGTAGTCCAACTGTTACAAGGTTTGTGTGTGTGTTGAAGTACTTCTACTTCAATGTTTTCCAGGATATCAAAGTGGATAGCAATCAGTGATTTAAGAAACATTTTTCCCTTCAGTAATATCAGCTTTCAAATTACCCAAATTAGGTGCCAAGAAGTTAAATAACTTGGCTTAAAATAGTTGACTGTATCATTTAGATATTTGGGGTGTATGGGGTGTTAGTAGTACCCCTGGGGGGAGACATGCCTTGTTTCTTCTGAGGTAGTTTGTCCACCTTTGGTCCTCACCCTACACTCATCTTTTACCTATGGCTCCTAGAAGCTGTCAGTGTGTGACAGCAGCCACTTTCTGGGAATGGCTTCAACTAGCTGGCTACGTGATGGTAACCGATGAATCTCAACCAGTGAGTTAGGGACTTCCCCTGCAGGCTCCAGCAGATTGAGCGGATGAGACTAATAGTGAGTTCAATGGTCAAGAAGGTGGTTTCTGCACTTGCTTGTAGAGCGAAGTAAGGGGCAGATGTGGCCCGTCAACCTTGGAAAGTAGCCCTTCTAGAAGAAGGAAAAATATGATCCTAAACCTGTGCTGCCTTGCGGGATATCTTTGGGGGAAGAAAAGGCTAAGGAGAAAATGCTACACAAATCCAGAGTGGAGTCCCTAAGGCAGTTGGATGGTTCTTTGTATGGTTCCTTCCAGCAAATTCTGCAGCCAAGCTGGTGCCAAATGTATTGCTCTGCTTTCCTTTTATTCACATCAGTGAGGCTGGGAGAGGTCTCTTGTCATCTTGGCAACCCAGGACCTCCATACACCCTGCCCAGCCATGTGCCCCTGGGAGGTGACTTTAGTGCTGCTAGTGCAGTGGTTTGACTTCACCCCCGGAGGCGCACTCCATTGTCTCTTGAGATAGATCGATGCCAGCCACAATATATAAGTTTATATGCACATACACTGCTTATTTGCCGGAAGGGTTTCTAAGTGTAAAACCAATTATAACAATGTTGTTGTTTAGTTGTTTAGTTGTGTCCGACTCTTCGTGACCCCATGGACCAGAGCACGCCAGGCATTTCTGTCTTCCACTGCCCCCCCCCCTCAGTTTGGTCAAACTCATGCTGGTAGCTTCGAGAACACTGTCCAACCATCTCGTCCTCTGTCGTCCCCTTCTCCTTGTGCCCTCCATCTTTCCCAACATCAGGGTCTTTTCCAGGGAGTCTTCTCTTCTCATGAGGTGGCCAAAGTATTGGAGCCTCAGCTTCACAATCTGTCCTTCCAGTGAGCACTCAGAGCTGATTTCCTTAAGAATGGAGAGGTTTGATCTTCTTGCAGTCCATGGGACTCTCAAGAGTCTCCTCCAGCACCATAATTCGAAAGCATCAATTCTTCTGCGATCAGCCTTCTTTATGGTCCAGCTCTTACTTCCATACATCACTACTGGGAAAACCATAGCTTTTACTATACGGACCTTTGTTGGCAAGGTGATGTCTCTACTTTTTAAGATGCTGTCTAGGTTTATAGCAATAAACCACGCATAATTACAATAAACAATAAAATAATGTCATCAAAACATCAAAACATTCATAATTAAAGCATATAACAAAATAAGCAGCATAAGAATGAAAACAGTTAAAACAGCCTGTGGCGATCACACAGGCTCCCTGGACGTTTAATGGTCTATTGATCCCTGTGCCACTACTGTGCTCGCTTCCCCGCTGCCACCAAGCAGTTACTCTCTGGTAAAACACTGAATCCAGTCAGTTGTTAAAAGTGAACAAAAAAAACACAAACAAGTTTATTTTACAAACATTAACAAGTTTATGGTTTCTCAGATAATATTCCTGTCAGTCTCTTAACTTTACTTTCTTTACCGGCCTATACCTTCCTAATACCTTCTGACTGATTATCTCAACTGTTTGACTGACTCCTCTTAACAAATTCTCTCACTCTCTCACACCAGACTTGCCCAACCCACAGACTTATCTTCTCTGTCTCTTCTAACTCCAGACTGTCTTCTCAACAACTCTAACTCCCTAAAAAACCTCTGTGCTTACACCTTATACACAGTTAACTCTGCCCCCTGGATTCCCATTGGTTAGTCATTTTACAATTAGTTAACCCTTTCCCTATGAACCCAGTATGATGTCACACACATGGGAGGGCAAACGCCACACAGCCATTAAAACAATTAGATCAGTGGTTTCAGGTCAGGAGATCAAGGGGAAACTTGTCTAAAGAAGGGAGAGGTTAATTGTAATGCAACTTGGAACTTTAAGAGGTGACTAGAGATAATTCTGGAGGATGAAGATATCAGTGGCTACTCATAAGGGCTATATGCTATGCCCAGCATCTGAGGAGGTATGCTTCTGAGTACCAGTTTGGGGGAACTTTGGTGGGAGAGTACTGTTACACTCAAATCATGCTTCTGGGCTTCCCATTGGAATCTGGTTGGCCACTGGGAAGAGGATGCTAGGCTTGATAGGCCTTTGGTTCATCGGGGCTCTTACATTCTTATAATGAGTAGCTTGTCTAGACATGGTCTGGAAACAAATGCTGAACATGTGAGCATAATGGTGGGTGGGGGACTCGAATCATACACTGTCCCCACCCCTGACCTCAGTATATTCCTTTTTTCTCTGTGAACAGTCTACAAATAAATATAAACACAAACAGGAAGGTAACAGGGTGTTCGCCCTCCATGCGGAAGGGGCTACTATCAATTAGTCTTACAGCTAAATTCACACTGCTGTATCAAAGATATTGAGTTAAAGTTTGTTTCAGGAGTATAAAATAGTGGTAAAAATCTGTGACTTTTGAGGTCAAGCATTATAAAGACTATACCATAACTCATAACATTATTGCCCAAATAATGGCTTGGATCCAGAGTTCCCATTATCAGAATCTGCTCATGGGCTACTACCACTGGAGAAAAAGGAGGAAGGTATAGCTTCTCCTGTGATGTTTTGTACAGTGGCACCTCGGGTTAAGAACTTAATTTGTTCTGGAAGTCCGTTCTTAACCTGAATCTGTTCTTAACCTGAGGTACCACTTTAGCTAATGGGGCCTCCCGCTGCCGCCGCGCAGCCAGAGCACGATTTCTGTTCTCATCCTGAAGCAAAGTTCTTAACCCGAGGTACTATTTCTGGGTTAGCAGACTCTGTAACCTGAAGTGTCTGTAACCCGAGGTACCACTGTATGTGTGTCTACAGTAGCCAGTCATGCTGCATGGTCAGAGAAGACTACGGACAATGCTGAAGTTCAAATATAACTGACTGCAAATACAGGTTTACCAGCTTTGGAGTGAGCAACTGGATTCTGAGGTGAGCTCCATTAATCATGACAGTGGTCTTGCACTCTTGAACAATATTATGAGCTTATATTGTGTTCCTGATATGCGCTTCTCAGACTAAGTGCTCAGAAAAATGGTGCTATGTCGTTGCATGATTTTGTGGATTATCACAATTGACTTGAACTATTTACAGTGGCTATATAATTTGCAGAACAATACATTGGCTTATGCCTCCAACCATCAATTTTGCGGGTAATTTCCAGGAAACAAGCAGCCTCCAAGGGCAGTGGATTCCATACATCATATAGATGTGACCTTTACAAAGGCAAGTCATTAGTTAACATGGGGGGGGGCACAACAGCCTTGCCTTGTGATACAATCCATTAAAATATTTGCTACACAAACCAATTGCACATGTGCAAGAATTAGCAAGTCATTTCAGAACACTTCAACGTTTTCATAGAATTATAGAATTGTAGAGTTTCTTAACTTGGAGCCATTGGTTTGAATCCCACCCTCCAGAGAATGGGAAAAGAAGCTAGCTCCATCTTATATGTGACAGCTCTTTAGATAGTTGAAGATACTTCTTGCAGTTGTTCACCCATCTCTAAACTGGAGACTGTAGGCAAACTCATATGCTCTGTGGTACAATTCTTGAAGACTTCAGAAGTAAAAACCAAAAATAATGTGTTTTTTTTAACCAGGGCTGGTAAATACCTGAAGTTATCAAAAAGGCATTACTACCTTACTTGTTGGGTAAAAAAAATCCACAGAGGCTTCCACAATAATCATAATGATACCAAGCACAAAACAAGCACTTCTATGTTGTTAGATTCAGGTAGGTAGCCGTGTTGGTCTGACACAGTCGAAATATATATAAAAATAAAAAAAAAATGTCCAGTAGCAACTTAGAGACCAACTAAGTTTGTTCTTGGTATAAGCTCTCGTGTGCATGCACACTTCTTCAGATACACTGAAACAGAAGTCACCAGACCCTTATATATAGAGGGAGGGTGGGGTGGGGTTTTTCTCAGGAGGGTAGTAGGAGATGGGTGATTGACTCAATGGGTATGGTAAACCTGTTGACAACTGTAAACGACTGCAATGAGTCCTACAGGAAAAAGCAAGGGATAGTATGCAGATGATTAACATATGTAATGAGACAGGAATCCAATATCTCTATTAAGACCAGGTCTCTCCATAGTTTTCAGTTTAGTGATAAGTTGTAATTCAGCAACTTCTCTTTCAAGTCTGTTTCTGAAATTCTTTTCTAATAAGCTGCTTTGAGATCCTGTATTGAATGTCCTGGGACATTGACGTGTTCTCCTAGAAGCTTCTTTGTCTTGTCTTGTCTTGTCTATGTTGTTGTTGTTGTTAAAGTTATTTTTGGTTAGATGTAGAACACGACAAAAAAAAAAAAAAATAGCACAGACAAATGAGTCCTAAAGTTTTTCTGCCACTGGAATAATGGCAACTGAGGCAGGTCGAGAACTCTCTGCTGTAAATGTTGACATACAGTTCCTGAGTCACATATACAAATAACAATTTATTTTAAAGTTCAAAGACAGATTTATGAAGATAAAGTCACATTTCCTTTTGTAGGGAGAGAAACAAGAGTTTTAGGGTGTAAGCCTAATCCTACTTACCTCTGAATTCATTGGGACTTACTTTGAGTAGACATGGCTAGGATTGCACTGTTAGGCTGCAGTCTTATACACACTTACCTGGGAGCAAGCCTCATTAAACTCTGTTGCTTTACTTCTGAATAGGCATGAACAGAATTGCACTGTGAATGTGTGTGTGTGTGTTTAATACATACACTTCAGTGGTTGTGAATCAAAGATTTCAGTTTGAAACCAAGGATCAACTTAATGCATGCATGGGCTAGATTTATTCCTAAATTAGTTCTTCAAAGGCTGCATCTATCTGATCCCACCTTTCTGTACCTAATTCAGCAATTCTTTGTCATGCAGTCTATATTTCCTTACTTGGAAGAGCTATAGCACCATGAAATAGCTAGGAGAGGTTGCTTCAGGTGCAAAGTAACTATACCCATATATTAAGAAAACCTCTCTGTCTCTCCGTTGGTTCAGGCTGATTGGAGAAACAGAGAGGAAGATGCAGTGACAAGGTAATTTCTAATTAAATTTGAAATATCTATGTAGTGGCATAAAACACAGCTACCACCTTGTGCTCAAAAGCATCCTTTGAGTGGCCATTTCCTGCTAGGCGTTCATCCTTAGTTAAATCTTCAGGTGGAGGATTTGCTGTTGAGTTTCCCTGCCCCTTTGCTAAAGGCACAGTAGGTATCTTTGTACTCTCCTTTGAAACTTAATAAGACTTTACAACTTCTATCATAACCCCATAATTGAATGTGTGTAATGATTCTTAGAGATGGGTGGTCTATAGCTGGCACAGATGGCCAGTATGCTGGTGTCGTAAATGACCATTTTATAGATGGATAATGTACTAGAGTCATAATTCTTTATTGCGGATGGTTATTGCTCTCGATCATGACCCTTGGATATTGAGAGTCAGTTTTTAATATCACAACCATTTAGAGAGGTTAATGGACTAGGTTTTGCAGCTTTTGACCTTTGGATGCCGAGGAGAGGGAGGCTGCATTTGTGCTAGAAAACTATCTTTTTATTTATCTTAGATGTCATGGATTTAGCAGCTTATTTTTAGTCAAGACAAGCATTTCTGACAAAAGGGCAAATTATTGGACTTCAGCAAGTATATATAGAGAGAGAAAGAGAGAGAGAGAGAAAGAGAGAGAGAGAGGCGCATTTGTCATTGGTTCCGATTCCAAAGAGAAAAGATTTATCACAGGGAAGAAAGTAGCCTTTTCGTTTAAGTGCATGAGAGCCCTTGCTTCAGAAGCCATTTCTTTTGTGTTGTAAAACATGGCTACAAGTTGACGGCAGCCATTTTAGTGCTTCTTGCTAGCAAGAATGCTGGCATCAGGCCTGCCGTTTTAAATAGTAGATGAAACTGCAAAGCAAATTAAAAAGAAGCTTCTTAATTGTGAGCATGAACTATTTGGGGGCAATTAAAAGCAGGGGAGATTTAAAAGCATGTAGTAAAAGACTTGTTTAAGCTAGCAATGTCAGATGATTCTCACACGGAGAAAACACCTGTGCTTTTAATTGCTCTGAGGCTCTGACTCAGTCACTGCTCCTCTTACCCTGCTTCTTTGCCAGTCCTTTCACCAGCCTCACAGAGAGGCCAGGTTTTCCATTCATCTCCCATTTGGGTTTTTCTCCTGAGGGAAATCTCTCCCAATTTTCCTCAGTCTTCACCTTCTGCCATAGGAATGCTCCCACCAAATGTCTGAGGACTGCTTCATACATGCCTAAGTTCCTACACAAGTCTCTAGAGGAGGAAATGCAGAAATTTGCTTCGCGGCAGATAGATCCTCTTCGGGTGTTCCCTCTCATATGGTTACTGTTATGTATTGAAGTTCTTATCCTGGGCCAACAGGGGGCTACTGTAGATAGTTCAGGTCCACATATGCAAATAAGGGATCGAAAGTGACGTTCAGTGATTGGATAGTTACAGAAAGTTGTTACAGTTACGTTATACGGGAGCTCTATATAAGCAGGCTGGCTGTATGTTTAATTTAAGGTACAAATAACTGACAAAAAATTACTTTAAAATTAGAAATATAACATTTGAAATGTATAAAATAAGGTATGAAAGAAGGTAACAATTTGCTGGTATTTTTTTTATTATAAAGAACGCAGGGTAAGGGAGATATGAGGAAGTCCAGTAAGCTATACAAAAAAGTTTTTGAATAGTTATGTTTTTATTTTTATTTTTATCTATATTGTCTGTTGGTGTACTTGTAGTTGGTGTTTTGTTTGTTATCTTTTTGGTGAGGGGTTTTTGTGTGTCTACTCTTTTTTATGTGTTTTAAAACTTAATAAAATATTATATATAAAAAAAAAATATATAAGCAGGCTGGCTGAACCCTTCAGTTCTGTTCTGTTCTGACCTGTGAATAAACAAGAGCTGTTTGGAGAATCGCTGTGTCATCTGATATGTTCACCCACAACTTAACAGTTACCATAATGTGAGACAGGAGAGTGAGGGAGTGTGTGTACTCCCTGGTCCCTCCCTTGTATCACCAGTTTTCCTGTGCTCCACATGTAGGCCTAACTCATACAGGCAACCATCTTGATTTAGAAACCTGATTTTCCAGGGTTTTAAATTGTGTGAGGAGCCTCACACGCACAACAGGCTCGCTGCTGCAGGCTTTCAGCCCCTAACATTGCATATATTCATTATTTCCATTTATATGCCACTTACCATCTAAAAGATCTTGAAGCAGTTTACAGCAGGTAAATACATAAGTACATAATAATGCCAATATCTACATTAAACAGTATCCGCATGCCTAGACGTTACAAAAGACAATCATATAAAATTTCAAACAACACAACATCCACACGACCACAGCCCATCTCACTCACCATCCACATCACACAGCCATTCAAACCATTCACTACCTCAAGCGTTACCTCTATCAACCATTCATACATAAATCAATTGGAAACATGTGGTAATTGCATGTGGGGAAGAATGCCTGATGAGGGCTGTGATTGCCTTCATGGAAAATTAGATCCAAGCTGGAACATCCACATATGTAAAATAAGGGGGGGGGGAGCAGTCCTCATTCTATCCCTCTTTGTTTGCATTTGGCTCAGTTTTATATATGCTTCTCTCAGGAGGAACCAATCAGCCAAAAAGAACCACCCGTGGTTAGGGAGCTGACATATTCTTAGCAGATGCTACAGGCACTTAACACACCACACTTAGGCACAAGGGAGTCCACTATGGTGACCCCAGAGTACTTTATGGGAGTGATTGTTTTCTAAGACAGAAAGTCTCATCTTCTGTCATTATTACAACATGCATGTTCCCTGTCCAGATGATGACCTTACATGCAGCTGTACTGCAGCACATTTTCTTTGATCATAGTACTGAGTAACCTGCATTCTATCATGCAACAAACTGTGACTAGATTGTCTTTTGTTACAATCTGCAGCTTTGTCTAATTTTTGTCAAGAACTAGCCCGTAACACACCTAAAAAATGTGTTTCATTCAGTTAGTTAAAATCCTAAATGGAGGAGTCAATTCCTAACCATTAAGGAGATTGCAAAACACACATGTGTGTACACACACCAAAAAGAAACACATATTTTATATAACCTTCCAAACTATCCGATGCATGGATCTCATGCACAAAGTATCAGAACAGTTAAGATACTTACAATTTAGTACATATGTAGTACTATAATTATAGGTATATGGTGTTTATTGACCTGACTAAGGCCTTTGACACTGTAAATCGTCATGCCCTGTCCTTCTGAAAATCAGCTGCCCAGATAAATTTGTGAACAACCTTCGGCTCCTCCATAATAATATTCAACAACAATTGCAGCTAACAATGAATTTCAAAGTGGGATCAGGTGTTAAACAGGGCTGTGTTATCGCCCCAACTCTATTTATTATTTTCCTTGCCATGATCCTACACTTTGTCAAAGGGAAACTCCCCACTGGAGTAGAAAACATATACTGAACAGATGGAAAGCTCTGAGTAGGCTGAAAGCAAAGAGTAAGGTTACCATAACTTCCATGACATCGTAGTGTATGCACACTCAGAGGATGACCTCCAAACCATCCTAAATATCTTTACAGAAGCTTACAAAAAGCTTGGCCTATCGCTCAACATCCAAAAAACCAAGTGCTGCACCAACAAGCACAAAACAACACCTCTGCAGCGCCACAAATCAAATTCAATGGTGTAACATTGGAAAGTGTCAATCACTTCTCCTGCCTGGGCAGTTTCTTTCCACATCGGCCAACATTGATGCTGAAATCCAGGATCGCCTGAGCTCTGCAAGTACAGCTTTCTCTCAATTGAAGTGCAGAGTGTTTGAGGACCAGGACATTCACAGAGAAACCAAAATGCTTGCTTACAAAGCTATTGTACTACCAACCTTACTGTATGCTTGTGAAACATGGACCACTTATAAGTGCCATCTCCAACTCCTCGAAAGATTCCATCAACGGTGTCTCTGAAAATGTATACATATTACGTGTGAAGACAGGCAAACTAATGCCAGTGTACTGGAAGAAGTAAAGATCACCAGTGTTGAAGCAATGATTCTTCAACATCAACTTTATTGGACTGGTCATGTTGTTCGGATGCCTGATTATCATCTTCCAAAGCAACTACTCTATTCCGAACTTAAACTGGAAAGAGTAATGCTGGTGGTCAACAAAAGAGGTTTAAAGACTCTCTCAAGGCAAATCTAAAAAAATGCCAGACCTGCAAATATATTATGAGGCAGCCTGTTTGTGTTGATTAAAAGAATGAATTACATTGGATAATCCAGACATCCTGGACTTGTTGTTGTTGTTTAGTCGTTTAGTTGCATCTGACTCTTCGTGACCCCATGGACCACAGCACGCCAGGCACTCCTGTCTTCCACTGCCTCCTGCAGTTTGGTTAAAATTCAACTGGCATGCATGTCTTTGGTATGGGAAGGTGAAAATTTATAAAAGTTTTATAAACCATATTCTTAGGAAGAAACTGTATAGAATTTGGGAGAAATATAAAGATCTGCTGGAAAAGAAAACACCTTTATGACTATCTCCTGTCGAGGCTATTACAGTTAAGAGAGTTAATATGGATAGACAGTGGGCGACTTACAAGGAATTGCTGCACTTTACAGGGGGAGAATCTAAACTGAAATCAATGGAAAATGTAAGGGCCATGTGTCAGATTGGTTACAATACCATCAGTTCCATGAAATGTTTAGATTAGATAAGAAAAAAATGTTTTTTTGGACCAAAGCTCACAATTCAAAAAAGAACTTCTACAAAACAAAGAGAAACTTTGGTCTAAAATGTATAATCTGATATTAGACTGGGAAACCAAAGACGAGCTTGTTAAAGGCTCAATGTCACACTGGGCAATGGATATAGAACTCAATATAGATTTTAACCTCTGGGAAAAACTCTGGGAAAGTGACTTGAAGTTTATAGCATGTTATTCTTTGAAGAAGAACGACCTGAAAAAGATTCACAGATGGTATTTAACTCTGAGTAGGCTTGCTAAGATGTATAAGACTGAATCAGATAAGTGCTGGAGATGCAAAAAGGTGGAGGGAACGTTCTTTCATATGCGGTGGACATATGTGCCTGCCTTCTTCTTCTTCAAAAAAGAAAAAGCTAGCAATGAAAGTAGAGGCACCTCTACCACTTTCACAATATCAGAATGATATAAACGATGCTGTCCTTATGCTCTAATGGTACACAAGTTTCCAGGGTGACATCACATATGGCTTCTGCTGTCACTTGCTGCAGTGATGAATGCTACAAATGTTTTTGTTATTATTTTCCAATCATAAACATTACTTATGGTGATGGTAGCTAAGGATATAAGCCCCATTCACTGGCACCTGACAAAACCAAACTATAACACTCAATCCCAGTTTTTCTTATTACATTTTATTCTTAATAGTGAGGCAAGACAGAGAGAGGTTCTACTTCAGCTCATCTGTGGTCCATTATCTTATTTTACATCGAGCTTAACTCTGTTTACAATACAATATGTGCATATCCATTAGCCAGAAATACTGCTGATGTGAAGTAATTGTCCTTCACAAAATATATTTTGGAAAGCAGTCAGCAGCATTTGTCATCTGAGATCATGGGTGTTTCCTGAAATATAATAAGCAAGTCATCTGCAAATTCCCATACCACATTGGAAGCTACCAAAGAGGCATGTATCCCACATCCCCAAGTGGTAGGGGCTCTTTATGTGGTCAGTTCACTTGTAAAATAAAACAGTGGTGACTTATTATTTCCTGGTTATATATGTTTTATAGATTTATAGAGCAACCACTAGTTCTGTACTGAATTGCCCCAAAAGGACAGTTGTTATCCCCTCTCCCCAAGACTGCACCCCAATTTCTTTTTTCTTCAAGATAATCTTTATTAGTTTTACAAATTTCATACTATACATACATATTGTATTACATTTTACATTTATACTTGCTCCTAGGAGCTGACTTACCTCCTTCCTTCTTCTGACTTTTTTTATATCGCCTCTAAATTTTTCGCATTGTCTTTCTCCATTTTATATATTTTTGTTCTGCTTCCGCATTTGTCCATAGAATGTCTGTCAACGAATAAATCCTTCTATATATACAATTCTTATTGTCTATCTATATATAATTTGCAACTACTATTGATAACATTACAGTGGTGCCCCGCAAGACGAATGCCTCGCAAGACGGAAAACTCGCTAGACGAAAGAGTTTTCCGTTTTGGAGGTGCTTCGCAAAACGAATTTCCTATGGGCTTGCTTCGCAAGACGACAATGTCTTGCGAGTTCCTGCTGGTTTCCCCCCTCCCCCGCCCTTTTTCTAAGCCGCTAAGCCGCTTATCAGCTGATCCGATCAGCAGATAAGCCGCTAAAAGCCGCTAAAAGCCGCTAAAAGCCGCTAATAGCGCTAATCCGCTAATCCGTCAATGGGCTTGCTTCGCAAGACGAAAAAACCGCTAGACAAAGAGAATCACAGAACGGATTCTTTTCGTCTTGCGAGGCACCACTGTATACATTTTACTTCTTATTGTTGTTATTTTTCCAATAAAGTTATTTGTATTGCACATTAAGAGATTTAAACTGCATCCCAATTTCAGCTACCTTCACTTAAAACCCCCAGCTCTGTCTTCTGCAACAAACTGTTTCTCTGCCATGCTCTCTAACTGAAGTCTGTGACATGGCAACAGCTGGAGACCAATTTCCACCCATTAAGAAATATGAATCCCTTTTGAGATGCCAAGTTAGGCAAGACTTTGTTGATAGATGGGTCCATCCACTATAATCAAGACCGCCAAATTCATAGACCATATTATGATAATCTAACCTCAGTCAGGGAAAGAGAGAGAACCATTGGCATAAAACCACCAGGAACACTTCCTGCACAAATCCCACAGGAATGAATGGGATTTGGCAGGAACTCAAGATTCTTTTTCTGCAGCTTCTATTTTTTTCCAATAGGTCTTGCATGAGAAAACATCCGAGTGGATTGTAATTAAGAGATTTATAGTGCTTGGCTTTAAGTCCTTTTCCACCTTTTCCCTCCCTTTCCTTGTATTCTGCTTAACACATGTGACAAATTGATTAACAGTAGCATGTAGAAGAAATACAATAGCATGTAGAAAGAGAAATAGCCAAGTCATTAATGGCTAGGTTTCCTTATTAGGTTTGCTGGTTCTCTCATTTAAATTATACAGAAAAATGATTGTCTTTAGCTTTTCTGCTTAGCCCTCCTCAATCTACTGTATCCTGAAATTATAATGCATTTAAATTTGTATTTTAATGTTATGTGTTATACGACTTATATTATTTGTCATGAAACATTGTTTTGGTTTGAGCATTGCTTAAAGGTACGCGTCGTCCCTGTTCCTGCCTCTCTCCCCCTCGGCTTCTCTTTCACCCTCTTCCTTTGTTTACCATTTCGTTTGTCTGACGCTCTTTTTATTCTGTGCGATATGTTTTCATCCTTGCAATAAATGCCTTCATGTGGAGCAGTTCGACTAAGAGAGAATGTTATTAGACTGTGCTCTCAGGCAGTGCACCTTCACACGATCAATACAAATATGGGGCTCTGCTCATTCCCTCTTTGCTTAAATTCCCTGCAAAAGTGCAAGGGAAGCAGCAGAGGGTATCATCAATCATGGGCCACGGTGACATACGCTGAAGCCCGACCAACGCCAAGATGTTTTAATAAGGCATCCATTAAAAACCTCAAATAAATTGCAATTTAAAAACAGAACATGATACAGACCAAGTTTTCCTCATCCATCTTCCCGCGTGTCATGTAATGTAATTGCATTGTTAATTTATCCAAGAACTTTCTCCATACACTGTTTCATCGGCATTGCTTAATTTCCCCAAAGACCATTGTGTGTGTGTGCGTGTGTGTGTGTGTGTGTGTGCGCGCGCATGTGCACAAGTGTTCCTGCTTCTGCTTCAGGGGGTAGAGTAATGTTTCTGCTTAGCATGGCATTAGCCAGAGAGCTAATCAAAGATTTGAAATGTCTGACACTTTGTCAATGGACCATTCGGCTATGTGTTGTTGCCTTACCAACTGAAGTCTAGAGCATACTCCCCCTTCCCCTTTCCCCATGGCTATTGGTTTATGCCCCTCAAGAGTGGGATCACTCAGAGTGCCTGTGGATCCCATCAATACGTATTGACAAAAGGGTTTAGGGACCATTTAAGATCGCAAAGCAATGGCACTCAAAACAAGACAATACTGATTTCTGCTCCCAAGCTTAGGACTTGTGCATGAAGTTTTGACAGGGGTGAGGAAAGTGAGAAGCTTTAAATCAATAGCAGGGAATGAAAAAGTGTTGCTATAGAATAATGTCAAAGTGATTACACTTACTCTCCCCCTCCACGCTTTCTTTCTTTCTTTCTTTTTTTTTAAGGGCTGGAAGGAGAGATACAGGCAGGGGTTCATATGGATTTCTTTGTCTTCCGCGCATAAATCTAAAAATAAGCAATGCAATTCTTCATGTAGTGTTGCATCAGCAGATTTTTCACTTTTATTTATTCTTCTGGGTTTTTTTCTTAATCAATTCTTTATCTCTTTCTGCTATGGAAGAAACAGTTGAGAGGCATAAAACAAGATTTTCCATGTCCATTCAGTTAAAATCCGCACTGCTGCTCTAGCAGTAATGCCATCCAGGTATTGGTTTAAATCTAATAAATGTCCTCTCAAGAGCCTCTTGGAGCCAAAGGATATGCAGACAAAGGAACTAGGATTTCACACACACCCAGATGAAACAGCTATTAATAAATCAGACAATAATAGTAGGTATCAAGGAGCAATAAACAAAGGCAATTAAATCCAACATCACCAATTTGATACCTTCCAGAACAGTCAGCCTCCTCCAGTACTGTTGCTCCGGAGGTCAAATTTTACTTCACTGCATTCACTTGTGTAGAAGGGGTCAATTCTGTGTCAGAACATGGCCAAGAAAGGCATTATTTTTCACAAAATTCCAATCTCTGTATAAAGCTGCCTTGTATGGAATCAGACCAGGGATCACCTAATGTAGCACTCTCTGTTTTGTGGGAAGTTCCCCACAATTCCTGGCAGAGGCATTTGCCAAGCCTTCTACCTGAGACCATTTAAGGTGGGAGATCAGGGATTGAAGAAGGAACTGTCTATGTGGGAAGCATGTGCTCTTCCAGTGAGCTGTAGCCACTGTCTGAAGGATGGAAATGAGAACTTAAGAAAAACCCTGCTGGATAAGATCACAGACTTGCCTAGTCCTCCAGCATTCTGTTCCCACAGTGTCCAACCAGATGCCTATGGGAAGCCCATAAGCAGGACGTGATTGCAGAAGCATCCTTCTGCTTGCCGTATTTTTCGCTCTACAAGACGCACTTTTCCCCTCCTAAAAAGTAAGGAGAAATGTGTGTGTGTCTTATGGAGCGAATGCAGGCTGCGTAGCTATCCCAGAAGCCAGAACAGCAAGAGGGATCGCTGCTTTCGCTGCGCAGTAATCCCTCTTGCTGTTCTGGCTTCTGGGATTCAGAATATTTTTTTCTTGTTTTCCTCCTCCAAAAACTAGGTGCGTCTTATGGTCTGGTGCGCCTTATAGAGCGAAAAATACGGTATATTCCTCAGCAGTTTGTATACTGCTTCTGAAACTGAAGTTAATATCGAGTCACCATGACAAGTACTTTTATTGTGCTTTTATATTATATTTAATGTGATCTCAGATATAGAAGATTTAGAAAGTTAATAAATAAAAATAAAAAGTAGCCTTAACCTCCATAAATTTGTCTAATTCTCTCTTACAGCCATCTGTACGTTTCCGAGCACAATTCAAAGTGTTGGTGCTGACCTTTAAAGCCCTAAACGGCCTCGGTCCAGTATACCTGAAGGAGCGTCTCCACCCCCATCGTTCTACCCGGGCGCTGAGGTCCAGCGCCGAGGGCCTTCTGGCGGTTCCCTCATTGCGAGAAGCAAAGCTACAGGGAACCAGGCAGAGGGCCTTCTCGGTAGTGGCGCCCGCCCTGTGGAACGCCCTTCCAGCAGATGTCAAAGCGATAAACAACTACCTGACATTCAGGAGACATCTTAAGGCAGCCCTGTTCAGGGAAGTTTTTAACGTGTGATATTTTATTATATTTTTGGTTTTTATGGAAGCCGCCTAGAGTGGCTGGGGAGGCCCAGCCAGATGGGCGGGGTATAAATAATAATAATAATAATAATAATAATAATAATTATTATTATTATTATTATTATTATTATTATCTGAGTTGGCAGCCATCACTATATCCACCGGCAGCGAATGCTATACTTCAGCTATGTGTTGTGTGAAACAGTACTTCTTTTTGTCTGTCCAGAATCTCCCACTCATTAATAATAACAACAACATTTGTTTGTTTGTTTGTTTGTTTGTTTGTTTATATACTGCCCATCTGACTGGGTTGCCCAACCACTCTGGGTGATTCCCAACAAAAAATAGTAAAAACACAGTACAACACTAAAGACTTCCCTGAACAGGGCTGCCTTCAGATGTCTTTTAAAATCCACATAGCTGTTTATCTGTTTGAAATCTGCTGGGAGGGCATTCCACAGGGCGGGGGCCACAACCAAAAAGGCCCTCTGCCTGGTTTCCTGTAACCTCATCTCTTGCAATGAGGGAACTGACAGAAGGCACTCAGCGCTGGATTTCAGTGTCTGGGCTGGGGATGGAAATGCTCCTTCAGCCTGATGGGATGACTTTTGTTTCTGCTATTTTGAGAGGAAGACAAAAATGTGTCTCACAAAGTATGGGCTTTAGCAATGTGATCCAAATAGACTTACTCATCCGTAAACTCAATAAAGTTTAGGGGTTTTTATTCCTCTTAAGTGGGTTGCATAGGGAAAGCAAAAATTCCTGGGAGTGAGTTAGCAGCTAAGCAGTGGTACAGACAATCTCCTGGAGAAAGCTGGTAAGCGGGCAACCTCCTTTCTTCCCCACTCCTTTCCCCTCACACCACCACTGTGGCTGGTAAAGAATGCATCTGCACAACATCCAGTAGCTTTCTATGTATTTTGCCTGAATGCTGTAAACCATCTCTCACGGTCTGGACCTATGGAGTGCTCTGCCAGGAAATAAGTGTTTCCAGTTCAACAACCACTGCAGCAGTGAAAGATCACAGTCCAGGCCAGGATGATAACCTAAAGCTGGACCAAACCTTTCCCATGGTGTCAAGACATTTTGGCAGCACTGAACCAAATGTCAGCCCCAGACTTTGCGTGGCTTAACTTGTGAGGTCCTGTTACTGAAATAAAAGCCTAAGCATTGATTTACATTCTTCCTTTGTTCCACTTTCTTCACATCCTTTTCCTTCTCTTGTCTTCCCACACATACAATCTACATTTAAATTGTAGGAAGAAGAAGAAGAAGCGTTTGGATTTGAAATCTGGCTTTATCACTACCCTAAAGAGTCTCAAAGCGGCTAACATTCTCCTTTCCCTTCCTCCCCCACAACAAACATGCTGTGAGGAGAGACTTCAAAGAAGTGTGACTGGCCCAAGGTCACCCATCAGCTGCATGTGGAGGAGTGGGGACGCGAACCCGGTTCACCAGATTACAAGACTACCACTTTTCACCACTACACTACACTGGCTCTCAAAGTAGGGGCTCCCCTTCTTTGTGTCTGTCCTACATTAATAACAACGTTCAACAACTATCATCACCAAAATAATAACTGCTCCTGGTGGATTTTGCTATGTAAGAGGAATGGAGCATGGTAAACCCAAAATACATGACCAAGCCACCCTGGCTAAGTGTCATTATTAAAACATGGTTAGTGTGTAAGCTAGAAACAAAGAGAACTAGAAACAAAATCACAAGAACTACTGTTTATTCTGTAGAGGGAATAAAATATGATATGTAGCCTGGAACTAGTATAAACTATAAGAGAGAAAAATGGATTTGTGGAAATAGAATTCCTGGGGTGAATAATTGAGCACTAACTAAGGAGAATCAGCTCAGTGGTATAGCATGAGGGGCCAGTGTCCGCTGTGCTATTTTATGAATGCCCTTACAACTCTTGAGAGTTGAACCGAAATCTGGTAGATAGAACTGCTCCTCTCTCTGCAGCACTGTGATGTCAAAAGCAGTATCATTCAGGAGGAATTAGGTCATTTTGATGTGTTAAGTGTGCTGAATCAATCTGATTGGGTAATTATTAGCCACATGGGATTTACACTGTATTTTCAATCTCTTGTTGCAAGCTGCCCAGAGTGGATGGGGAAACCCAGCGAGATGGGCGGGGAAAAGTAATATATTATTATTATCATCATTATCATCATCATCACACTGAGCCCTGATTTCTACTAGTACAAGTGACCTAGCAGGACTTCTGAAAATGGCATAGCCCTACTCAGCAAGCGGAGAGAAAACGCCCACAATCGTTTGCCAACAAATTGCCACCCACTTTTTCCAGTTTGGAATTAGATATCGGTGCGAAGTGCTCTCTAAAGCAGCCTTGCATTTATTTACATGAGTTTTACATCTGTTTCCAGGATCAAAGTAAACTAGTCACAATACATATAGCTATTAATCTATGATTTAAGTTTGAAGTTTTAGCGTATAGACTTTGAACAAAGAAGAACACATGATCATGTATGTATGTATGTATGTATGTATGGAAAACAGAGGGGTGGGGATTGTTTTCTAAGTCTGGGGAATTTAAATGATGAGGCACTTACAATGGATGGCTGCTTGCCCTGTTAACCCTGGCCATTCTTTAAAAATATTGATTTGTTTTATTTTTTGATTGCCTCTTTCTGGGCTCTTTCTTAAACTGATTTACAATTCTTGCATCCCTTGCTGCTTTCAGCAGTGTGTTCCTTAATTTAACCCCCTGTTATGTAATTAAAGGCTGCTTGAATTACTTATTGGCTTAAGCTCTCTTCTTAACTCCAGCCTGTGACCTCGTGTTCTTGAGATACTAAAATTGTCCTAGACGTACCATGAATAACCTTGTTTTGACCACTAAATTACCAGTGCCTGAATTCAATTTGAGGCTTAAATCTATAGGCGAAAACCTTCTCTGTGTTTACATTTGAGCACAATGCATGACCTTTAAAAATCCCCTAATGTTGGTATTCTCCCAGTGAGGGAGAACCATATGTCACTGCTATGAGTGTATAAATAAAGATGTACATTTGCATAGATATATAAATTGCTTCACATCTCTATTTCCCTCCCCACTTTCACTTTCTTAAATGGTTTATTCATCTATAAGGTATTTGCTAGTTATAAATACCCTTTCCCATTGTTCCTAAACCCTAACAGATCCAACAGGATTCTCCTGGGCATAAAGCTCCTTTAGTCCCTGCTATTTTGAAAACAATCCCCGGAATATGTACAAGTGAGCTGATACGTCTCTCCACAACGATATTTTCAAGACAACCTCCAGAGAAAACTATTCAAATTTTGAGGCATAAATCTGAGCTCCTGACCAACCTTCCATTCGCAAGTTGCCTGCACCAAGTCTCATGCTAATTCTCTACTGTACCTGCACTTTTATGAAAGCTATATTTTATCTGTTTGGCTATTTGCAGTTGCACGAGAACAGAAAAAGGAATATTAGCACCACTCACTTTTTATAGTGGGAGTCATAGTACTTGGCTGACCCCTTTTCCTGGCCCTATTGAATTTCCTATACAAAGGAAATGAAAATGTTTTATATTTAATACTGGGAGCACATAAACAAGAGATTTACTTATTGCATGGAGTGCTGTTGCTGTTTTCTGCTTTTCAGACAAGAGGTTCAGGAAAATGTCTGTGGTGGCTTAATGTGAGCTTAGGGGACCAAAACAAATTATGCAACAAGCAAAGAAGCCATTGGGAGGAGAACGTAGTACAACATCATTGCTCATTTTCTTTATAGTAAATGATTGGGCAGGTTATTGTGTTTCCTACTAAGGTTGCCAACATTTTTACAGTTCCTTGCTTCTGGCCCTTTGTGCCTGTTGATTCCAGACCCTCCAAGTGTCTGTATTTTTCAGGGACAGTCCCAGATTTACAGAAACCATCCCAGTTTCTGATTTGATCCCGGAATGTCCCACTTTTCCTTAGGACATCCCTGTTTTCATTGGAGAAATGTTGGAGGGTGTGGAGTTATCTCACCCCTGAGTCATCTGAAGGCAGTCTTGTGTAGGGAAGTTTTTTAATGTTTAAAGTTTTAGTATGTTTTTATATATGTTGAAAGCTGCCCAGAATGGCTGGGGCAACCCAGTCAGATTGGTGGGGTACAGTTATTATTATTATTATTATTATTATTATTTCATTGGAGAATTATTGGAGTTCTTAACATCAGGAAATCTGCTATGTATTCAATAGGAGACCTATGCAGGCTACTTCCTGACAACCTCAGTCCCCTCATCTGTTATATGGGAGATACTAATACTTGGAAGTGCTACATTAAAGGTGCAATATTGTTATTATAATTCTTGTAATTGCAGGTGGTCTAAAACCAGGCACTGCTGATGGCCAGATCCCCATGGTGTCAGCAGTTAAGTTCACACCAGCAGAGGCAGACTTAGGGTAGCGCAACCTGTTTTCCTGCACTGTGCATCAAATTCAGAGGATGCAACAGGATGTACTACAACAATGAGGAACAATGGAAGGCGAGAGGTAGGGGGTGCTGAATTAAGGTATCGCACAGGGTCCCACTGCAATTTGAAAGCCCAAAGTCCGCCACTTAACACTAATCCTGCCTTGCTTTCACAATCTGGAACCTTAGCCTGGTAGCAGAACTGTTTTATTTTGCTGAATATCATCCTGCATGTTCTGACCTTAGTGGAATTCATCTTGGAGTCTCCCCTCTAAAAAAAACCCTTTCTGGGACTGAAAGAACTGCATAACTATTTCTATGGACCCTAAACCATAAGGGAAACATAAGGCCTGCTGGATTAGACCAAAGACTGGATTGGACCAAATCCTGTTTCACCATGGTGCCCAACCATTTTTGAAATTAAAGTGACTTTCAAAAGTAGTTTCTGATGTGGCAAAGAACAAAATGGAGGAGGGGACGGGGGTAAATCCCACTGGATGTCCCCAAGCTTTGGGTATGCCTAAAGTCCCATTGAATAATTTTAAAGGAAAAATAAAGTACCTCTTTTAAACTTGCAGCTCAGCTGGGGCATATTTCACTATTCCAAAACCATGGTCACCTGTCATGACCTCTTCACATCTTATGCTTTTACACATCATATAGAAAAACTCTGTGCTCGCGGGAAAATAAACACACATGCCCCACACTTCCAATATGATTTTTTTTTTTAAAAAAAAAGGTGAATGTTTCCTGTCAGGGAACTGACATCGGAGCAAGAGGCGAAGGGGAGGCTCCCAGATTATGCTGGCGAAGGACCCAGCAGCAGGGGGAGAAACAGCTCAGTAGAGGGGGAAGCCAATCAGCGCAACACCGGGGATAAAGGGAGGCAGATGGGGGAAGTGGAGAGAGGGCTCCAGGACTCTTCACTGGACATCAGTGAGGAGAGCCCAGGTCCTCCGCTACCCACGCCTTCCCTGCGCAGAAGACTCCCGCGCAGTGAGAGGAGGAGGAGACTGGGTGTCAAACAACTTTTATGTTGGAAGAGGTTCAAGAAACGCCCACTGACGGATTCTGCCAGTGACTGAGGCGGCCACCACGAGGAGAGGCTGTGCAGTCAGAAAGTTTTAACAAGGCAAATTAATCAAGAAAGGCACCAGTTTACGCACGAGTAACTCATACCCATTACATTGCCCTCCTCTAGTAAGTCAGGGATAGGGAACCTGTGGCTTCCGACTCCCATCTGCTTCAAACAACATAGCCTGACTGGTGGATGTTGTGGATGTTCCCCATGCCTGCTATTTAATTTAATTTCTGTGTAGAAAATATGTCATCTGTGAAGAGGCCCTTGGTGCCTGTACAAACCCATATAACATCAGGGAAACAGTCTAAGTCTGGCAAAAAAACACAAAAAACCAAAAACCCTTTACTAAGGTTGATTGTACTTTTGGGTTTCCATTTGGAATTGGGGATTCATTAAGTTCTCTCAAAATGTAAAATGAGTATTGAACTTTGTGTGTTTGTGATCTTTCATACGTACACAAAATCTTTCTGTTTCAAAAAGGACATAACCTCAGTGTGTCAGATAGTGGTGTAGTACAGGAAACCTACCCCTTGAACACAGAATTTAGACTTTCCACTCACAGTAAATTAGTTTCTCTGATTATACTGCGTCTGCAGAGGAAACAGACATAAATATTTTGTCTGACATGAGAGACAGTTTGGAAAGAAGTTAAGGAAAATAAAGGTTGCTTGTCCTGGAGATTCTTGGATGTTACTCTAGACCTCCTGTGCAGTTAGAGAAAGAAGATATGGATATATTTAACAGATAAAATGAGGCTTGTAAAGAAGCCAGGTTTTAATCATGAGGGAGTATTTTCTAGAGTGATTGAGATAATACCCATGCCAAAACAAAGAAAGGGAACACGTTCCTAAAGAAAACAGAGACCATAACAGTGAAGTCAGAATTTAAAAATAAGTTCAATAATGGGCAGGCATCTTAAAAAAACAAAAAACCAGGGTAAGTTTGGAAAAGCATATGGATCTTAAAAATAAAACCTACTCATATTAGTCGGAAATTTCCTACTGCCCTCAATGGGTTTGGGATTAGGCCTCTTTTTTTGTCTGTATATGATGCATGCATGTAGCCCAGAGTACATCTGGCTGAATAATGAATTTAATGAATGCTGCCAAATGACTGAGACACTAGCAGCCTGCCTTGCCATAGGGACATTGACAATCCCCATCAATAATCTGTCTGATCTCTACTGGATGTCACAACAGAGAGGAGGTTGCTGCTTCTCCTCTACCTTCATAAATATCAGGCAAAGCAGGACTACATTTAAAAACATCTCTCTGTTGACTGAAATACTTTATTTGTTTTGTTAGAAACTTATGTTCTATATTAGGCTGGATCACCTCTTGCTTGTGCTTTGAATTTGATGAAAACACTGCTTACTTTTCAAGGGATCCCAGAGTATTTGTACCACCATGAGGAATCAACCTGTGGAGAATGAAAGCCAAAAGTGATCCATTCTCTTCAAACACTTTGTTACCCGTCATCTGTGTGCCAAGGTGACTTTGAAAGTCACACATGGTGAGTGATAGATAAGCTTTAGTGGGCTGATAGATCAACACACACACACACACACACACACACACACACACACACACACTTGATCTATCCTTCAAAAATCCTATATTTAAAAGCTTTCTTTTACTCAAATATAACCTGCTGAAGTATAGATTACAGATGTGTCACAAGGCCAAAGCCTGCTCTATATGACCCCACATTTTGCCACTCTAACAACTGCCATTGTCTGCCAAACTCATCAATATGGTTGCTGCAATTTACTGCGAAATCTGTGCTGTGTAATATGTGTGTCTCTTTTAATTTGAAGTGCAGCATGCAGTTTACAGCATAAATAGTGGCTAGGTCTGGGGGCTAATGTTAGACATGGGTATCTTCTGACATAAAAAGAAAGCCACCTAACTGAAGACCAGGTTGACTGTAAACATACAGGCCATGTCTCCTACCATCTTCGAACACCTAAACCAGGTTTATGGGGGACCTTGAGGCAGATGAAGCATGACCAGTCAAATGCAGACACATTTAAAGCAATGCCTGTGAAATATACTCAGAGTCGAGAGTGGATTTCATGCTATTTTTTCAGCTCATAGTGGTGAGGAGGAATGGAAGTTCCCCCATACTATCTGCTTTATATACATTATTTACACAATGGGCTGCACGCGATTGGCTAATTCCAGGATTCTCCTGTAGGATTCTCCTGTAGGCCAATCAGGTTGTGGATTCACTTCCACCTGGAGCTGGATTGGGTGGCTCCTGCGGACCAATCATACTGCTGCATTGTTCTAGGACCAATCAGACTGCTGCATTCTGAATCCTATTGTTCTAGGACCAATCAGACTGCTGCATTTTGGATCCTATTCAACTCAGTACATAACAGCCTGGTTGCTTGAAAAATAGGTCTGTTTATTTACAGACTATGCAATGTTGGTGGCAGAGGTGCAGAAGAAAGGACAGTCTTGTGGAGCTGTTCTGGGTGGTTATATAACTCTTGTTGGAAGTGTATACATGGACAACAAAGAGAAAAGTAACACTTCAGCTTTGGTGTTGTCCTTATAGGGGCATAAGGAGAATGCATCAAATGCAGCCTAACTCATACTTGGAGGCATCCTGCCATCAGGATATTAAACTGATTTTGTGTAAGGAAACACTACTGTTAGGCTGCAACTGTCTTTAATTGCAATGAGGTGACAACATACTGGGTAATGAGTTGTAGATGTGTTTACGATGAGTTGACAACGTGTTGGATAAATGTTCTCCTAAGTTGTAGATCTATTTACAGTGGGGGATGGGAGTGGGGGGAAGATGTTCATTAGTTGTCGATTTGTTTGTTTACATTGTTTTCGATTTGTGATCATTTTTATGAGACAATTTGCAGCCTGACGAAGGAGGATTGTTTGTGTGCTTTAATGATTTACTGTTGGAACTTTTCTGAAAAAGTACTTAACTGCTTCATCTGTCAGTTTCCACTGCAAACGATGCCAGTCACAATAGTTTTATTAGCACAGCATGGGCCGCTTGTAGGAACATTACGCAGCTAAAAATCCTAATGCTTTCCTGTTCGGTGAGTTGTCATTTGGCTGGCTCTTGCAAGCAGAGAACCTTCTGCTCGGTATAAGCAAATACCTTTTAAGGTTATAACTTGAGCTCAAGAGCTCCACTCTAAGATCTATAAAGCACCACATGGACTATCGCTGGCAATTATTCTTTCGTAGCCTCTCCAAGAATGTCAGAAGTTAACAACAGCCATTCCCATCAACTACTGCTACTATTTTAATCAAACTTTTAAAAAATTACCATCAGCGTGAGCTTAGTTACATAATGGAATGAAACCCAATATGCACTGGAGAGCAATGAAGAGGTCTCGCTACAATACCCCTTTCAGTAGTTCCTAGTAACTCAGTGTAATCTCTGTGACATTTGTGCTACAGTAATAACTGGAAACCCTCCAATATAGGCACAAGCCAAAATAAATATTTTCCATTGCTTGTTTTGGTGACATCACAATTTACATATTATGATCACATTCCCCATTTCCCTAGAATAATACAATTTCCGAAGCTGTCTAGCTTTTGTAATTAATTTCATAGCATCACGTTACAGTTGAGGGCTTGCTTTTCAGTTTTCATCATTACTCTTTACCTTGGCCAATGCTAACTTCTGTAGAGGTTTCTTTGGCTTGTGGACTTACTGTACATTACTTATCGAAACATCCTTAGTCTTAAAAGCATCTGCTACAACTGTTGTTTCTTTGGGGGATAAATTGGACATTATATTGTTATTAGGATTGAAAATCATGTACATATTTTCCGTTTACTGCCCACTGGGGAATTGGTTGGTTAGTTGGTAGCCAACTCCATCTTTGAAAGGGACATCTGGGAGAATGGGTGGCTAATATCTTTCCTCTTGCAAGAGGCCTTGGAGAATACCAGAGGCAATGCAATTCACTTGTATCGCTTCTGATTCCCCCAGTGCCTGATGTAAAGTGATAGAAAAGTCCCAGACCTATGGCACCAAAATGGCACCTGCTATGATACGTAAGTGCATCATCTTTAAACCAATGCTTCATGCTTTAGAAAACTTGTGAAGAAGGTTCAAAACAAGTTATAAGCCAGGGGGACTTGTTGTGTAGCAAGGGGAAGTTGTGAAGTAACGCACCCCACACATGCAAATAAACAAGGAATCAAACAAGCAAAGACTATGCCATGTTTTTTTGAATGCAGTTTTGAATTGTGTTCTATAGTGAATATTGCATTTAACCCCCTTTTGTACAGTTTAGAAAACTTTTTAAAGGGGAAATTCCCTTATTCCGAATAGGATTCCTCGCAAGAAAAGGGAAAAGTTGACAGCTATGCCTCCAGGATGAAATGTAACATCACGGCGGCTGACTTGGTTCACAAGAACCTCAATACTGTAGGAAACACAGAGCACAGTGCACTTCACAAGTGTGTGACTTGCACTGGCTTCACACTTCCATGCTCAGCACCATAGCATTTACTGGTGACTTGCACATGTGAATGAAGCGCCACAGATATTGAGGTGTCAATCACATTTCTGTAACACCTTGCATCACTTCAAGCACCTACCCAATGGGGGCAGTATCAAAGTAATGATTTGGGCTGCAATCCTATGCTCGCTTACTCGAGAGTAAGATTTACTTCTGAGCAAATATGCATAAGAGCAGCTTGCATGGCATCAAGTGACATGCATGTAACCTCACCACAGGACAGCATGTTAAGAATGTCACAAAACACGTTGGCTGGGAAGGTGTTTCACTGCATGCCAATCAGCCCTCCTGCATGGCTAAGAAACTTTAGGCACCAATATGATGATAAGTACATGCATCATATTTTAAAAGTGTTTCTTTTTTGTAAGCAGATTTAATCAGTCGATTAATTAACCAAACTCATATGCTTAATCAGTTAATATTCATATTATTGAGTAGCAGCCTTAGCAATTAGCATTCTTGAGAGATGAAGAGACATATTTCGGGTAGCTGTAATGAAGCTGGCTGCACTTTGCTGTAGAGCAGCAGAAGTAGCACAGCCATACCGTTCCATATTGTGGACCCTCCAGCCGTTTTGATGTCATCTGGGATGTTTATGCAGCTGACATTATGTACTGGTACAAGAATGTCACGAAGAAAGCAGGGCATCTTTCTTCAGATCTGGGGGTGCTGCTGCACAAAGTCTACCACTGAAGAGATGGGGAAATACTTGATTTAGTGGGGAAATTCCTAGGATATGTCAGAAACAGGAACTCTGTGTTATTTCTTTGAATTATTCCAATCTCAGGGAGCTCTGGTGAAGGATGTTGAGGAATTAATATTCTATGTGGTTTTACAGACTTATACCACAATTAAGAAAGAATCATAATGATGTTACCAGTGAAACCTCTAGAGCAAATATTAATAATAGGTCCTTCAAGGGTTTTTCTGAAAATCTGGAGACTGAACATGTAGTTTCTCCCTTATGAATGTGACTGGGATTGCTGGGTAAAATTAATTCAGGGAAAAGAATGTAAGACTTTTGTTTGCTTATTTGTTCATTAAAATCAAATTGAAACATTTACATATGGAGTCTTAGGAAATGCAATTGCAAATCATTAGGAGACATATTGCAGAAACTATATTCTAATGTAATTCTGCAGCACTGGTCTCTATTGAAACCAATGTCCATTATCTCAGTCTGAAATTCCCCATTCCCCTTCTGTTGTGTTAAATGCCCTCTGTCACTGTGAAACACCTTGCCCTTTTTTTTTTCTACACTTAGAGCATGAGGTGACACTTCCGATTACTTCAAATGAAACACAGAGCTTGGAAGTCAAGTTCGGGCTTATTTCCCACTGTCTTCCAGATGCAACCATTATGATTCATGTTTAGTAAAGTCAAATAAAAGATGGTATTGTGGTAGGACAGTGGGGGGGGGGTCAGTTTTCCAAAGGGCAAATGGCAGGCGCTCATACAAAAACCCAATAATATATAATTGGAGAGAGGGACACTCACCTCCCACGCATATGAACATTACTGCACACACTGTTTTGGAAACCTTCCCAAAGGGGATAAATTGTCATACTGACTATAGCTTCACAGTTGATGCCGAACTTTCTACCACTTCATTGGCTTCAGCCTAGAAACCAGCTAGGCACATGTTTTCCCCGTGGATGTCAACGAGCCCCTTATTTTTCATTCATGACCAACTTAACACCATTTTTATTAATGTAACTTTCATGTTATTTTCATTGAATGAAAAGCTCTGTAGCCACCTGAGGGGATTGGAAATAATGGCAAGAGATGCCTACTGCCCAAAATACAGTTTAAACTCTCTCACTTCCATCTTCCAAAGAAGGATTTATTTATTCTTGGTCACTGAAGTGTCTGATGCTGGAACTGGTGTTCATCTAGCCAGATACTTTCCAAATGAAAACACATGAAATTTAAACCAGCTTTTCACATGGACCTTTTTTATGATGACCCTTTCAGCAAGCCAGAAAAAGCAGGCACCTATAAATGTATAAAGTGATGGATTAGATTGTAATGCAGTCTGGATGCATATGGAGGTGGTCTTTGCCCTTCAGTGCAAATCCTTTTTTTATGATAAAAAGGAATCCATTGGAATTAACAGTGTGTTGTCCAGGCACCAACTAACACTGTACATATTATACAGTTGTGTTCACTCAGAAGCAGGAATTTATTTTATTCCTAATCTGAATAATTAATTCTCAAGGCTGCTTTTAGTGACAATTTATGGTTCTGTGTCTGGGTTTCTAATGGAAACAAACTGGAGCACTGGTAAAGAAAATACCTTCCACATTTTGTTGACATGATGTTACAAACCCGTGTTCATCCTGCTGTGAAGCTGTGCAGGTCATATGGCAAAATCAACCATACCAGGTACAGCTGATAAAAGGTGTTTCTAGGTACTGAGGCTGCCTGGGTCTCCAGTGACAAAGCTAGATTCAGAAGCAACCCTGGACTGCATATCTGCTCCTTCAACATCACCAGGGTAGCCAGTTGACCAGTTTCTCAGACATGAAAACTACTCACCCACAATGCCTCTGTCTTGCAAGGATTCAAGCTCAGCTTATTTTCCTTCATCCATCCCTCACACTACTTCCAGGCATTGGTCTGGGCCCACATGATCTCTCCTGATTCAGAGATTATGGAGAAATAGAGCTGAGCAGCAGCATCGTACTGATGGAAACTTGCCTCCAAATTCTGAATGACCACTCCCAGTGACTATATATATATATATACACCGTATTTTTCGCTCTATAACACGCACCCGACCATAACACGCACGTAGTTTTTAGAGGAGGAAAATCCGTAGGCATGCCACCCGTAGGCATTCCCTCCATAACACGCACAGACATTTTCCCTTACTTTTTAGGAGGAAAAAAGTGAGTGTTATGGTGCAAAAAATACGGTATATCCTCCAACATTTCTCCAATGAAAACAGGGATGCCCATTCCATAATGATAATTTAACTATTTCTACACAGCTTCCAACATATATAAAAACATAAAACATTTAAAATTGAAGATTTAAAAAACTTCCCTGTACAGGACTGCCATCAAAAGGCTCAGGGGTTGGATAACTGTACCTTCCAACATTTCTCCTATGAAAATAGGGGCATCCTAAGGAAAAGTAAGACATTCCAGGATCAAATCAGAAACCAAAAGAGCTTCTCTAAATCAGGGAAATGTATGTATGTATGTATGTATGTATGTATGTATTTAAACACATAGCGCTGAAGGTAAAGTACTGGCCTGCAACACTCCATAGCATAACTGCCAGACAGTGAAAAAGCAAAGTCCCAATGCTGCTTTCTGGACTCAGTCCTATAGGTAGGACTGGAATCACAAAGCAAAAAAAAGGTAAAAAGGTAAGGGTCTGCTGGATGGTTAAATCCAGTCAAATTCGACTATGGGGTGTGGTCTCCTCTCTGCTTTCAGGCCAAGGGAGCTGGGAATTTTCTGCAGACAGCTTTTCCAGGTCATGTGGCCAGTATGACTAAACCACTTCTGGTGCAACGGGGCACTGTGATGAATGCCAGAGGGCACGGAAGCACCATTTACCTTCCTGCCACAGCAGTACCTATTTATCTACTCACTCGGTATGCTCTCAAACTGCTAGGTTGGCAGGAGCTGGGACAGAGCAATGGGAGCTCACCACCGTCAAGCGGATTTGAACTGCCGACCTTACGGTCAGCAAGCCTGAGAAGCTAGGGGACCCCAATTCCCATTGCACGGAGCTGGTCCTTGAAAGTAATACAGCAACGTTGCACTTCCCATGTCCTGTTCTGTATAAAGGTCATCCATCAGGTAGAGTGCTGTGAATATAAAATTAGAAAATGATAGATAATTAAGGCATTATTATCTCAAAACACCATTGTTCTCAGAGTAATGTCATAGAATGAGCATAGATTGCTTCCTGGATATTTCCAGCTTGACACCAGATAATGGGCACTCTAAATCAATATCTCTAAATTCTTGAAAAGGGCATGTTTTTTCTCTCTGATGATTTAATTGTTGTCATGCACTTAAAAAAAAAAAAAAGCCCCTGAAATCTGTCAATGTATAGCAGGTGATATTCAAGCTGTCTGTTCACTATCACTTTCCCTGGATGCCAACAGGATATTTTGTTCTGTTATCTAATTGAGCTGCACTACTAATTACTGTTGTCTGTAGCATCATGCTTAACTGACAACTTAAACGTAAATGTAAACCATAATTTTGTATGATATTAGAAAAACATTTGGAGTAGGGCTGTGCATGCAGTGAAACACCAACCAAAGGGTAATTCATGGGTAATAAAATTACCTGCATTTCAGATATCTCCGGTCTAGGGTAACAGTTTTCTTTGAAAATTGTGTGCTGCCAAATGCCCACATTACTTTCATTTCCAAAAAAAAAAAAAAAATGTTTCTGGCTCAGTTTCCATCTGAAAATATAGGATATGCAATGGAGTTCAGTCACAAAACATTAATACCACATGTCAAAGTAAGTGGTCTTTGGATGAACTTTAAAGGTTTTCTTCTGCTAAACCTATAGAAGTGAAGGAAACAGAAATATACCATATAATATAAAGCAAAAGAATCAAAAAACATGTTAGAGTTAGGCTTGTGGTTTTGACTTCTTTGGGCCACAGTCAAGACACACACACACACACCCCCCCCCCTAGAGATGGATGGAACAGATCTGAATTAGGTCATGACTGCTCCCAAGATGCCAGATTTCCAATGCTTGCCTCCAGAGCTGACTTTGTTGGTTTCCTGTCCTAGGAAAACAAAAGAAGGGAAAAGTTATTCAAGGTCCCCAAAATAGGGAGATTTCTCAGTTGCACGCAGAAACAGGTGCCCTGAGATATCCTCTCCCTCTCTCTCTCTCTCTCTCTCTCGCTCGCTCGCTCGCTCTCATATTTCGTTTTTTAAAAGCCTTTTAAAGCATATAAACCAACTGAAAATGTTTGCAATCACCTGTCAGTACTTGCTATCACGAAGATTTCTAAAACCTGTTTGCAAATATAGATCCTGTCACTGGATGGTATCCATTTTGTGTAATTGTACAGGGTTTTCCTCCTCATTTGGTTTATACCAAGATAGGCCAGTAGGGAGGGGAGCTGCCATCCACCTGGCCTTCCATAGACAGCACTTACTGGAAGGGAGAGAGGTGCAGCGAAGAGGCAGGAGTGCTGGATTGGTCCTGCCATCGCACCCTCACTGTACCAACATCCCCAATGTCTCACCCTTCTGGTAAGCACAGCAGTGTTGCTGATGGGAAGGCCAAGCCCCTCCTCCTTCCTCCTCACCCTGTCCTGCTATATACATGCACACAGTCGTGACAATGGCTCATTAATGCACAGGATATTACAGATTTACAGAGAGATGTTTTTCTGTTCCGTTGTGCACTTTGCTACATTTTGAACATTCTAAACAGTTTTAATGAAATATGCTTTGTTATTATTCTGTTATTGCACCACAGCGAAAACTGTTTATTTCCTCGTTGAGACAGCAATTATTTTCTCACTTGAATGTTTTTGATCTACTGATTTTTCTAGGGTATTATTAACGAAGCCAGTGAGCTAAATATGACAGGCCAAGCTTGTTTTCTTACCATGCTCAGTTATTCAGCAACTGCTGACTCCTAGTTGAATGTGTGAATTATGTCCATGAACAGGCATGGTGTTCACAGTACAGTAATGCAAATGTTCTGCCTGTGATTTTTGCGTGTTTGTTTCATTCATACATGGGACGAACAATTGTTACTGCAGTTGTCAGGCAATGCATATGTGTGGAATGTGAGACAGCTCTAGGGATTCAATCTTAAGCATAAGCTGTACTGAAATCAACAGGATTCGCTCTAAGTGAATGTGTTTATATTGGGTTGTACAGTTGCACATTTGCTTGGATCGCTGTTATTTTATCCATCACATTGTGGAATAGTTCAATAGCGCTCAAATATTCTGAAGGCATGGCAATCAAATGTGTCTAGCAAAGCTTGGGATGGTATTTGCCAATTGCTGAAGTGGACCTCCAGTTGTCAGCCGCCATCAGCCATATCCAATTTTTCAGAATAAATTTGGTGGTGGGGGTTGGGGGGGGAATCCATTAAATTCACATTTGACTTGACAAGTAGCAATCGTTTTACATTTCCCTTATGGCAATTGTTGATGTCTAGTTTTGTAACAAGAGAGAAAAATTATTTTACTAAAAAGCAACCCCCTTTTGCGGGAGTGGTATCTAAGACTAAAAAAATCAAAAGAGATTCTTACATCACAGGTTGAACTAGCAATCTGTGGAATTTCAAGGATTTTGCTTTGCAGGATTATTTTATTTTATTTTTTAAGTCCAGGTATTCATGGTAAAAGCCTGGTAGTTCATAGTTGACCACTCTACAGGCAAACCTACAAAATGGTCTCTCTCCATAAGTGATCACATTTCTGAATGAACACAAATAAGATATAAACTTTGCTCATTCTTTGCTACATTTTGTACATTTGTACATTCCAGGCAGTTGCCACTGGATTGCCCTCACCAACTACACCATGTTACCTCCATCATTCAAATCCTCCATTACCTCCATTACCTTCAAATCATTCTCTTTAACCTCCTGCTTCTATGAAATTATTAACTTTTCCTTCCTTCCATTACCTAATAAGGATACCATGCTGTGTACCATTAGGCACATACAAATTCAATCCACATGTGGAATCACTGAGTAAACTTGTACTTTAGTCAAAATATGGGCATGCAACTCTTTTCTCTCTTCTATCTCTATGAACATTTTTCCTGTTCATGTTTCACTTCGAGATTACAAATCAGGAAATGGGGGAAGGAGCATCCAAGAAGAAATGGTGGGATCAGGAGGGAGGCACCCTTACTGATGTTAGCTTCCATGCCTATACAGAACGTCTGCTTTACATTTACTATCCATGCCTTTTCAACTTGTCAGGAATCTGAAAGGGCTGAGTAAAGATTTGGTGTGGTTTTGTAGAACTTGGGGCTGCTGCTGCTGTAACCCTATGCAAGTCCTACTGAGTTCAATGGGAGAATCCCAACTCCACTTACCTGGGAGTAAGCCCCATTAAATTTGATGGTTAAGATTGTGCTATTTAGCTTGGCCAAGGGGAAACACCAAGGTGCACAGAAGTACCCCCCAAAAAGAATCTTAACAAAACCCCAAACGGGGACGGGGGACGGGGACAGACCAATGAGGTCCCAGCATGCTCAGTGGCTGCACAACACAGATTGGCTATTGGGGTTGGAATGCAGTAGAAGATAGGGCATACAGGAGAGGGCTGCCTGGATCCCCAAACAAGAGCAGCTACTTCCTTTTGTTGATGGTCCAACTTATTATAACCTAACATAATCAATCTTTCAGTGTAGCGGCACCTACATTTTGGGACCTTTGCCTATTGACATCAGGCAGGTGCCTTCACTGTACTCTTCAGTGCCTGCTTAAAACACTTTTGTTAAGGCAAGTTTACCCAGACATGGAGGTGTTTGCGTTATAGTCATTTTTGCTGTGAATTTTCAAATGTTTTATTTTAAAGATTTATTGTGAATCAAGTGGTGTAGATCTGTTGATGAAGTACACAGATAAATAATAAGCAAGTGTGCATGGGATTGCAGCATTCTTGAGAAACCATTGCTGCCACTTGGAGTTATCTGGGGGGGGGGTTAATTCTTTATTTAAGCAAGTATACAATTTAACAGCTTCTTGGGACAGTTTACAAAAAATTAAAATGAAAACAAATCAATTTAAAACAAATGAAAGTTTGTATCCAGAAATAAAAAGTTCCTTCTTTCCATAGAAGGCTTTTGAGTAAACTTTTGGGAAGGACCATCGCTCAGTAGTAGGGCATATGCTCAGCATGCAGAAGGACTCAGGTTTACTCCCTGACATCTTCAGGCAAAGCTGGAGAAAACTCCATGTCTGAAACCCTAAAACACTGCTGCCGGTAATGACAATCATGAGTTGGACAAACAGATGGTTCAGTTCAGTATAAGGCAGCTTACAGAGGGATCCTGCAGATTTGAGGGCCACTTCCATGAAACATGTTCCCCCTGCCCCTTGCTGCTGTGTCTAGGTCACATACTATTCTGTATTGTACGATAAATATATCTTTGGTTTGACAAAAGCATGCATTTTCATGTAAATGCTTTCAGTCATTGCTCAGCCCAAATGGCTTGTGCGAGCCAGACTTACCATTCACTTCACATATTCTGAAGTGATAATATTCTAACGTATTAGTTCAGTTGGGTCCTGAATGGTTCATCAGACTTCATTTTCCAGTGACTCAGTGCTTATGGCGTGTGCTCAATTGTTTTAAATCATGACTAAAAAAGTGTAAAGCTGGTCTCTGACTGACTTCACAAGTCCAGAAGAATTCTCTGCTTCGCTGAATTCAATAAGCGGCATGTATATTTATTTTCTAGGTCTATTATTTTTTTAACCTTTTGAGTGTTTTAGAATTGTAGGGTTGGGAGAAGGAGCTGGTCTGAAATGCCAATTTTCAGTTTGGGAACTCTGTAGCAGAAGAAACTTCTTTTTCATGAAAATGTGAAATTTGCCCAGTAATTATAGCTTTGTAATTCAGATGACTGTAAAATTGCACCTGCTCTTTCAAGACTATTGTGGAAGGATAGAATCGGGGGGGGGGGGGCAGAGGCGGGGAGAGAAATATATTTTGTTGGGGCTGTGACATTCAGTCAGTAAGAAAAGTGAAAAGACAGAAGGGAGAATTCTACTGTTTCCAGACATTCTTTCACTGTACAGAGTCCTCACAAAAACATCCATCGCCCTCCCTAGACACAAAGTACTGAAAGGCCTTTAGAGTTCTCAGTCATGGGAACACGATCCTTCCCCCCTCAAGTAAAAGTTGCCATTTTGCAATACGAAAAGCTATGGCCATCTGAAGGGAGGGCTGACATTTCAGGCCATTTGAAATGAGTTATATTTACTATTTCTTTCCATGTCTGTGGTCCAAATACATTACCCTGCCAAGGTCTTTCTCTTGTGACAGTGAGTTCGGCTCAACGCACTTGGGTAACATTCCAAGCAAGACCAAGTCGGATGTGGAGAGTTTTCTTTACACTTTGATCTTCGACTCTCCCCCGCTGTGAGCTACGAATTACAATTTCAAGAAAAGAAAAGAAATGGTTCCTTCTACTATAGAAAAAAAACACACACACCCTGCCTTTCACTTCTATTAAAACTGTCAAAAATGCCCAAAGGGAACAAAACGCATGCCCCTCCACACCATTACGAAACAATGTGAAGTTGCTGTCAGCTTCAGTGTAGGTGTAGCATGATCAACGTAGTCTCATTCCTCTCTGCTTCTCAAGTATGCCAACACTGCCTTTTTGTGGCATCCATCTAATGGATGGCAATTGCTTTTAAAGGATGGAATAGCCAGGGACTTAATTAAAAGGCTGGGAGTTAGCCAAGGGGGGGGGAGACCCAAACCAAACAACCTACAAAGAACCCCGTGAAAAAAATCCATACATTATTGCAAAGAAAACTCTGGAATATGCAGCAGGCAAAAGTGACCCTTTAAATTTTTCCTTCATTTTAAAGCAAGTTTATTGCAAGATAAAGGTTTGGTATCTTATGTAAAAATTGTGCTTCAGCCAACGGCACCTACGGCATAACAAAGCAAAATATATTTGACTGCATAATATTGATTTTACATGAAAGCCCATCAGTTAGTGAAATGTAAAAACCAATAAAGCATCAGCCATAGCTGGGCTGGATATCTCTAGACACAATTTATTTTTACATTTAAACCAATTATTGGGCTTGTTGCATTTAAAAATGTGTACCCATATATCCTTACAAGGACTTTTTTATTCAATGAAATCAATTGGATTGATCTCCATATTCCATATTAAACACCAATCTTAAATTACAACTGACACGTTTTGAAGGCCACCATTCAAGTATCTAAGCGGAAATAAATCCCATGAAGCTTTCTCCACAGATTTTGCTGCCCAAACACAAATACAAATATTGATTACATTTTAACACACAATTTACAGGCTATTTCAATGCTAATTCCTGACTAAGATTTGTTCAATAGAGATGGGAATGTATGGAAACAAAATCCTGCCTGAGTGCCATGCTTTTGCTCATCCATGTGACATGGCCTTTGGTCCAATCAGAAGCATTATGTGAATGGGGTGAATTAGACACAGACACAGCTCTGGCTCCATTACCATAGTTTGCAAATCAGAAACCAATCTGAGATACAACAACCCTGAGCCTGTCTTTCTTAGAGCAAGTTTCTGCCCTAGCTACTAATAACCATGATTTTCAGTTACTTGCCTATGAGTAAGGCCCATGGAAAATAGTGGGAATGACTTCTTGGTGGTGGCAGAGCATGGTCTCAGCAACTCTTTCCAGGAGGTCTTGTCCCAATGAAGTACTTGTGAGGACTGAAGGCTCCTCCCCTTGTTCCTTCTCCAGATACCACCATGCCAGTGGTTTTCAACCAGTGTGCCGTGGCACCCTGGGGTGCCTTGAATGATGGTCAGGGGTGCCGCGTGCAACAATGGCCTCTGTCCCTTTCTTTCCCTTCCTTCTCTGATGCCCTCTCAAGCCTCTTGCACAGCTGTTTATTTCAGCAGCCCTGGCTATAAGCTCCGCAAGGGAATGGTGCCTCTGGGAGGAACCTCTCTTTGGGGTGGGGAGGCAGCTCAGAGACCGGGGTGGCAGCAACAACTGCCTGGAGGACTCCCAAGGAGAAGGGAGAGGAGAGAAGGCTGAGGGAACACTACACAAAGGAGGGTGTTCAAAAAAGGGTGAGGAGGTGCCAGCACTGCAGGCAAGGGATGATATAACTGGGCTCCTGAGTGCCACAGGGGTGCCACAGAAATAATGTAGTTGGTTAAGGGAGCTGTGGACTCAAAAAGGTTGAAAGCCTCTGCGCTACGCAATGGTGCAATAGTAAGGCCGTTGTCCACAAGGAGAAGGGGACAACAGAGGACGAGATGGTTGGACAGTGCTTTCAAAGCTACCAACATGAGTTTGACCAAACTGCAGGAGGCAGTGGAAGACAGGAGTGCCTGGCGTGCTCTGGTCCATGGGGTCACGAAGAGTCGGACACGACTAAATGAATAAACAACAACAACAAAGGCCATTGTCCACTTCTGACCAGAGACTTTAGATTTGATGAGGCCCTAAGCTATTGAAGGTAATGGGGCCCTTTATATGTCCAGCTGTCCCTGGTCAACAACAAATTGTCACTGTTTTTTGTGTTGAATATAAGCTATATGGTAATTTATGGACCTAATAGTTATCTAAAGCCATTTGCACATAACAAAATATGTATTTTATCAAAGTAATTGTTGAACTCAAATACATTTAAGAAGAAGTATACTTGAGAGTGGGGCCCTAAGCTATAGCTTGTTTAGCTTATACGTAAATCCGGCACTGCTTTGACAGGTGGTGAAACTTCCTCTTCTCCTCTCTTGTGTGCCTTTGCACCTTCCTCATATCTGCTCTGGGGATTCCCCAACCCCACAGAGCCAATTTCTTGTGGAGGGAGGAGAAGGAGGAGGACGTTTGAATCTGTGGACGTTGTTCTGCTCATGTGACGACTTGGTTGAATTCAACTCTAAAGCCATTCTGCTTGTGCAACCATTCCATTGGATCCAACCTTAAATTATCTGAAGGGATCCATGGACATGCGCTGCAGCAATCAAGTGAGCAGCAAAAATAACCAAGGTGGAGATTTTTATTTTATTTTTTTGCAAATACTGTGAATAGCTGTATCTTAGCACAGATGAGGACGGCTGCTTGGATTTAGGGAACATTATTTTTGGCTGAGGAAACATTCCAATGGGATAGATTAATCTATGTAAACCACACACACAGCTCAGCCGAAACTGCTGCTCAGCATTCTAAATTGCCAGCTCCATCTTCCTTCAGCACAGAAATGCACATTTCTTCCTATAATAAAGATATTTTATAATAGCAATAAGACAACTCCAGTGTGTGTGGTTATCATGAGATAATCATACCCTGGGGGGATTACAGATACTTGGCTGTGGCTCATAACACCCCATGTGTGTGTTTATCTCATGATAACCCTTCTCTCTTTTGTATCTTATTGCCTAATTATCCTCTGCTAATGCAAAATACTAATTTTTTGTCTGGAACAATATGTGCAAGAATCCACTGCTAACAATCACTGGAGGGCATTGACAAACAATGCTGCCATTACTTTATACCCACTTCCAATAAGAGAATTTACACACAGGAGAAACCACAACTCAGAGATTATTCTAAATTAATTAAAATCCCTCTGAGCTTTTTAAAAAGCTTCTATGAAAGTATGCAGAAGAGATCTGAGTCAATATTTCTCCAAAATCTGCAGAGGCTCCCTTCTATGTCGTACAGTTGATAGTTTATTGTATTTTCTTTCTCTCTTTTCTCTTTCTTCTGCTTTTAAAATATTTATTTAATGCATAATCCAATTGCTTTGGAGACTGCAGTTGGAAAAATATTCTAGAGAAATGAATTCATTGGGAATGAGGATTTGTCCTGTTTAATTTAACCGAAGAGCACATCCAGGCGTAGGATGGTTTTGTGAGGATGAGGAACTGCCCTATCCCAAATACTATGGCAGCACTGCATATTTGTAATAAAGGAAGTGGCTGTAACCAGGTCATCTTTTAATGCATCTAGTCCAATATGGCTAACAGAGGCTCTCCAAGATGATTGGCAGAGCTCTTTCTCACAACCTGCTTTCTGATGGTGTAAATTGGAGATGTCAGGATTCAGACTTGTAACAATCTGTGTGCGTGTGCTCTGAGTTGTGGTCCCTCATATTTCTCATGCATACCCAAAGTTTGCTTTTTATGATATTGTGTGGTCATATAAGGTGTTGGGGAGGTGCAAGAGACATGCATGCACCAGGTCTCACACTGATACAATACTTCCTCACACCAGATCCAACTCTCCCACTTCATGCCATGAGCAATACAGAGCTCCACTAAATGGCAAATGCTATGAAAGACAGTTCTACCTTGTCTGTACTCCCATAAAATTTTTGAAGGCCTTTCAGCTTCCTTCTTCACAGTCTCAGTCAGCCACCATGACAGCCCATACTAAGCGTGTCAAAGGTGGATTTCTACATAAGGGATCGTTAGGAAAGGGATCAAAAATAAAATGGTCAACATATCATAATCAAAGGTATTGCCAAGGTGTGTGCAGAACACGATGCTGGACTAGGTAAACCTGTGATCTCTTCATATGCTGGGCCCTTCTTATTTTTGCAGGAGACATATTTATTCCATACTTGGGTTCCTATAGCATTGTAGAACTGGCAAAGTGAATATTGTTTTCTATGTTGTGAGGGTTTTGAAGGAAGGCGCGTTCCCGAAACCAATGGCTTTTGCTAGGTCCAACTATATTCGTGCAGCGACATTAACACATATCTTTCTGGTTAACTAAATCCATTGTTTAGCTATAGCTGTAGAGATGTTCAGCCTTCTCTAGACCACCAAAAGTGGTATTTATTGAATCTGTGGGTGGCATAGGAGGGTCACACCTGATATCCCCCCACCCCAGTCATCATGTGTATACAGTAGCTACATGCATACACATTCTTGCAGCCTTCCGGTGTGCACATCAACACGCTCTGGTTGGAGGCAGAAGGCTTTTCTAATATATACAGTTACAATGTGCACTTTCAAGAGGGCTTTGAAAAACTTGGGGATTGTTTCTTTCTATACTTAAGGGCCATTTCTTCAACTCTGTTTAACGCAACCCTGTGCATGTACAACGCTTTAATGTTTCCCAGCTTCTTACCAGTCATCTCTTTTGGAGGCTGCATGTTTCTCTCTCTTAACCACTGCCTACAGATCTCATTTAACAGCCCTTTGATTATTTAAGATGCTACCACTACCCCCAAATTCTGACTGCATGGTGCCAGTGGAAGAGAATTGCCTCAACTCAATCTCCTCTCAAGTTCCTAATTCTGCTGCCAGAACATCTGCTGTCTTGCCCGAGGCATTTTGGCTGAGATTCCTACTGTATATCCTTGAGAGAAGCAAATCCTCATATGCAAAGTTATTTGTTTTATTTTCTAAATTTGTATCATAATGTTTTCTGGGGAGTGCAAGAGTAGTCTTTAACAGTGCAATCCTATACATTTCCACTTGAGCATAAGCCCCACATGGACATAAGCTCCCAATGAGTCACAGGTAAGTGGGAACAGGACTGCAGCCTTCGGCTCACAGAAATAATATTTGGCAGGCTAAACAGAACCTTTGCAGTAAGTCACTCAGTTGAGTATCCCAGCTGAGCTGAACCCAGGTTTTCCTGTCTAAAGCCAGCACTTTATAAACTCTACCACAGCTGTTCTCTGAGAACCCCGTATGCTGTAAAATCCTCATAGGGCACAGCCTAAATTCTGAGCTGGTATCACGTTGCTGATGAGTGCCTAATCCTGGCACAAACGTGGCCATGTATTTTTCAGTCACTGCACCATCATCAGCATTGTTATTAAAATGCATTACCTGCCCTTCACCGGGAAGTCCCATGGCAGGTTACAACAATCAAAAGTTAAGAATCTGCCAAGTAATTTGGATTAAGTATTAAATATAGGAAAGTGTGTATGTAAAGTATAGCACTTTTCGGTAATTTATTTATTATTATTATTATTTTACATTTCTATTTATTAAATTTATGCAGCACCCTTCATCTGAAGATCTTAAGGTGGTTCACAAGATTAAAAGTACAGGATAAAAGCACAAAATAAATAGTTAAAACAAAAGCATGACCCCCTCCCCTCTTCCACAAACATATTTAAAAGGCCATGGAATATTAATTTGAGAATATTAATTAATTTTTACAAAATTTATATACTACTTGATTTTAAAAAAATATTCCCCAAAAGCATCTAAGCAGTTTACAACAATCTAAAATAAAACATTTAAAATTAGACCAGTTAAAATGTATATTAAAAATATTTTAAAATTAGCTAAAAATAATAAAACATGCCTGGAATAGCTTGCCTAAATAAACCTGTTTTAAGCAGGTGCTGAAAGAGTACAGAAAAGGCATCTGTCTGGTGTAAATAGGCAGGAAGTTCCAAAGCACAGGTACTGCCACTGTAATGAAATGATTTCTTACAAGTAGCACAATGAGTATTATGTAGCACCTATAACCAGTGCTTTTTTCTGGGGGGATGCAGGGGTATTCATACCCCTAAACATTTTGTGAATCTTTGTACTTTTGTCCATTTACTGTATTTATTTTTGCCGATTTGAAGTATAAAATGGTGATTTTCTTGAGTCAAAATGAGAGTACCCCTAAACATTTTTTTAGGGGGGGGGAGCACTGCCTATAACAGTGCCAGTTACGCAGTTAATGCTCTGGAGATAGGATTGGAATAACTGTAAAACAGTGCCTCCAATACCCATCCCACTCTTCTCAAAAAGATACTATGCTCAATGAAATATAAAGCTGATAAGAGATCAGGTGACAGGGTTGCACCCCACTGTTTGCTTCCAATAAGGATAGTCTATCAGGGCGACCAAGGCCACTTCATTCCCATAACCAGTCCTGAACCCAGAATGAAATGGGTTAAGATAATTTGTTTGACTGAATAGTACATCCAAAAATATAGTCATTTTTAATTCCTTCCAAGATCTGTGCAGCACTGCTGCCGCAGGAAACCCAAAGTGGTAGGAAAAATGAAGTGTACAACAACTCAACAAACTTTTATTATGCAAAGATAATATGCAAATCTATCCTTCCTGTGTCAACACGGATGTGTTGTGCATCCTTCTCAAGAAACTACAGGCACCTTATTTTGCTTCTCCTGTTTGATTTGAATAGGTATTTTCCATTTATACTTGTCATTTCAGCACAGTTCAGAAGCATTAACATGACAACAAATGCACTTTAATAAAAGCAATCACAATGAATTAAAGTATCACTTTAAAACTCTTCTTCATGTCATTAAATGTCTCGAGTTAAAGCCTCTTTTATTTTTATCTTTGTTGTCATGGCGGTAGAGGATCCCCCTCCCCAAAAAGTGTTTTACGCTTAGAGAACTTCATTCAACAGCAAATGGGAGAGGGAGGAAATCTGTAACTATAGGAAATATTAGCTGTGTAAGGGGAAATGCCTAAACAGGCATTGTGTCACTCTTCTGACGCCCCAGTTCAATTTGTGTTTGCCTTTTATTTGCCACATTTATGCCCTGCCTTTCCTCCACGGAGTTCAAGGCAGCATTTAGGGTTCTCTTCTTTCCATTTTATCACATTCTGTGAAACAGGTTAGGCTAAGACAGCCCTTTGAAGTAAATTAAGCTGAGATTATTTATACATACATACATACATACATACATACATACATACATACCCTGCCCATCTGGCTGGGTTTCCCCAGTCACTCCCCAGTTGGTCCCCAGTCACCAACAGAATAAAAAAAGATAAAATATCCAACATTAAAAACTTCCCTTCAAAAGGCTGCCTTCAGATGTCTTCTAAAAGTCAGATAGTTGTTTATTTCCTTGACATCTGATGGGAGGGCGTTCCACAGGGCAGGTGCCACTACTGGAAAGGCCCTCTGCCTGGTTCCCTGTAGCTTCACTTCTCACAGTAAGGAAACCATCAGAAGGCCCTTGGAGCTGGACCTCAGTGTCTGGGCTGAATGGGGGTGCAGACGGTGTATACTGGGCCGAGGCCGTTTAGGGCTTTAAAGGTCAGCACCAACACTTTGAATTCTGCTCGGAAACATACTGGGAACCAATGTAGGTCTTTCAGGACCGGTGTTATATTGCCTTGGTGGCCGCTCCCAGTCACCAGTCTGGCTGCCTCAAGAGATAGCAGTTCAAGCTCAAGGTCACCCAGTGTGCTTCATGGCTGACTGAGGATATAAACCCAGGCATCTGAGGTCTTAGTCTGACACTCTAACCAAAGTTGATGGGCATTGCCATTCAAATGGTGTTCATCCACTGCATCATTTGATCAGTTATGTGGGGTGGGGCTTACCTGTGTCCCCTGCTTCAATATTTCATTCAAGTTGGCAACCCTGCTAACCACTGCATGTCACTGACAATCTGCTGACACTTTTCATAGCTCTTGACACAGCAGGTCTTTTAAAAACTGAGAAGCTTGCAGTCCTAATTTGGGTGGGAGTCTGGAAGAAGGGGTACTGTGGAATTCTCTCTTTCCCCACCTCCATCTCTAGGGGTACTAAAAAGCAGGTGGAGTGGTGGAGAGCAGAAAGTAAGGAGCCATATCCAGAGATAGAGATTATTAGCTCTGAGTGAAAGAAGAGGTGTGGAATGTCTTGATTGTTTCTCATGTTGCAAGGGGAATTCCCTTGCTTGAAGGGCAAAGGAGATGGGAGCAAAGCAGAAGGCCTGTGTTAGTCAGTTGGCCCATAACATGTTAGACTTGGGTCCACCAGCTGTTGCTGCTAGTGCACCATACTTTGACCATTGTGGTCAGCAGAGTACACACAGCTCCAGCAGAGTCTTCCAGGGGAACACCAGAGTTTTCCTGCTTTCCAGTAGTCAGTGTTCCCCAGAGTTCCTGGTAATTTCACTCATATCAAGGTCTCATATGTGATAAACAGGTACAGTGGAACCTCGGGTTGCAAACGTGATCTGTGCGGGAGGCACATTCGCAACCCACAGCATTCTCAACCCGCCGCGCCTGCGACTGCGCATTATGCAATTCGGCACTTCTGCACATGTATGAGCACCGAAACCTGGAAGTAACCCATTCCGGGACTTCCGGGTTCGGCACGTCCGTAACCCAAAAATGCGCAACCGCAGTGTTCACAACCTGAGGTGTAACTGTATACAGAAGCTATTATTTTCCCCAGGAACCAAACCTCTGCAATTATGATTTTCTTAATAGGAACATTATGATTTTATTTTGTCTGTCTCATAGGCTCTCATAATTTTTACAGCATATTTCTGAGGGCAGGGGGAGAGAAATACAGTGTGGGGTGGAATCAGGGAACATGATTTACAACACAATATCATGCAGCTCTACTCAGGAATAAGTCCCACTAATTTCAGTGGGACTTACTCCCAGGTAATGATTGCAGCCGCAGTATCATTACTTCTCACATGGAAGCAATACTGGCACAATTGCAAAATCAATTTTGTAATAGTAAGAGCTACCTTCTCATGAAATTCTGAATGAATGATCCCCCTCATTGGATACAAAAGTGAACATTAATAGCATATGTATTAGTCAGATTTTTCTGTACTCTGAATATTGAATGTCACATACTTGTGCTAGAAAACACTGGGTTTATTCCATTTCCTACAGCATCATGTCTTGAGCTAGAGTAAAATACATGGTGTAATTTTATGCAATCTCATAAATATGTATTTTATTATTTCAATGTTGTTGTTATCTTAAAAAAAGAACTTGATATTTCAAAATTCAAAATAATGTTTTTGGCTACTGGAACATGATATGAAAAACTAGAACTGTTACAGGAAAAACTGGGGCATATGGTTACTTCATTACACCTGTCATTGCTAAACTCATCATTTCTTATAAGTTCCAGGTATTTGGATATTTCTATAATCCATGTAAGTCAAAATAAGTGTTCTGCCTCAGGATCAGAATCAAAGTCAAAGGCTATAGACTTTCAGTGCTAAGGGACACTTTAAATGAGATAAATTTCCTACATGGAAAACACTTGTGTATGCAAGGGAAGCATTAAAACCATGTGCATACTGTCTATTTCATGTGTACGTGTGTGTGTGTGTGTGTGTGTGTGTGTTATCTGTTTCACTGTGTGTCCACATCATACATGGTGAAATTCTGTCTGATTTGTGTGCTTTTTCAACTAGATTATTAATAGCACTAGCAAAATATTTCCAACACAGATTAATTCAAAATGAGGCACAATCTTCTCAAAACTAAACTGCTCACAAACTGATTCACTAAATTGTTGAAGTCAGCACTGTAATTGCATCCTAGGGTACTAAAGTAGTTTGTTGATGTACTCTCAGCACTTTCATTCATCATATTTGAAAAATCCTGGAAAATTGATGAGATTCCACAGTGTTAGAGACCATCCTGCCAACTTTCAAAAAGTAGTGAAGGAAGGATCTATGGTACCATAAAATGGTTAGTTTGACTTAGATACCAGGAAAATTATTCAAGCAGATTTTAAAGATGTCAATATAAGTACCTTGATAATAATGCAGCGATGAACAAATCTTAGTAGATTGTGGGAATGATGTGGTTTTACTATATCTTGATTTCAGCAAACCCTTTGCCAAAGTTCCCCATGATATTTTGGTGTGAAAATTGATTAAACACAGTCTACAAAAGCAGTGAAATGTCTGAATGCAGGTAGATCCACAACTGTTAGCAGAACCATACTCAAATAATATTCATCAATAGTTCCTCCTCAAACTTGAGGGACATTTCAAGTGAGGTGCCACAGGATCCTGGATCCAATACTCTTCATCTTTGTTACCAATAATTTAGATCAATAAATGGAAGGAACCCCAATCAAAACAGCATAAGACTTAACATTGGAAGGGATAGCTAATGCCTCAGAAGTGTAGAATAAGATTCAAAATGACCTTGATAGGCTGAAATTTGCAAAATGAAATTGAGGAGACAAATGTAATATTCTGCATTTGGGCAAAAAAAGAAGGGGGGTAGAACATTATCGGATGTGAATGCCTGGCTTGGCAATAAAATGAGTGAAAGGATTTCAAATTTGTAGTCAATGTAGCTGTGCTAAAAGGTTACTGCAATTTAATCTGCATATACAGCACCATCTGGAATAATGCGGCCTGTTCTGGATCCCACACTTTAAACAAGAGGTAGACAAATTGGGGTGGGTTCAGAAGAGGACAACAAAGATGGTCAGGGGGATGGGAAACAAGTCCTATGAGGAATGTCCTATGAGTAAATAACAAGTCCTATGAGGAATGTCCTTTGAGTAAATGTGTGTCTTTAGTCTGAAGAAGAGAAGACTCGGAAGGGACATGATAGAATTCTTCAAATACCTGAAAAGCTGTGTCATAGAAAAGAATAAAGCTACACCAGAGGGAATGACAAAAAGCTCATCCACACTTCCACTTTTGCTGGGCCTAGAAAAAAAAAGGTAGAGGATCGCTGGACGGTTAAGTCCAGTCAGAGGAAACTCACTCTCACTTTAGGCCAAGGGAGCTGGTGTTTGTCCTCACCCAGCTTTCCAGGTCATGTGGCCAGCATGACTTAACTGCTTCTGGTGCGACGGAACACTGTGATGAATGCCAGAGCACACAGAAATGCCATTTACCTTCCTGCCACAGTGGTACCTATTTATCTATTTGCACTGGCATGATTTTGAGCTGCTAGGTTAGCAGGAACTGGGACAGAGCAAAGGGAGCTCACCCTGTTGCGCAGATTCAAACAGCCGACCTTCCAATCAGCAAGCCCAAGAGGCTCAGTGGTTTAGACCACAGAGCCACCTGCTCCTGGAAAGCACAAGTCTGAGTTGTTTTCCTCTTGACCAACACTTTCTAGGCATGGGTCCAAGCAGTTTTCTCCTTGGCCTGCTCCTTTCCAAGGTAAAACCTGCTCTTTAGAGATAGCTCAGAACAAATATCAATGTGGGGAAAACCCAAATTGCAATTAGCTCTGATTGCCTTAAGAACATTTTTTCCTGGGGGGGAAACAAAGGGACAAGAGGAAGTGTTGATTCACTCTATATCTAACAGGCTTAAGTTACAGTTAAGCATTAGGAGGAACTTCTCCATTCTGAAGGAAATCAGCCCTGAGTGCTCACTGGAAGGACAGATCCTGAAGCTGAGGCTCCAATAGTTTGGCCACCTCATGAGAAGAGAAGACTCCCTGGGAAAGACCCTGATGTTGAGAAAGATGGAGGGCACAAGGAGAAGGGGACGACAGAGGACGAGATGGTTGGACAGTGTTCTCAAATTGAAGCTACCAGCATGAGTTTGACCAAACTGCAGGAGGCAGTGGAAGACAGGAGTGCCAGGCGTGCTCTGGTACATGTGGTCACGAAGAGTCGGACACGACTAAACGACTAAACAACAACAACAACAACAATGGTGATAGCCGTTTGATATTGAAACTAACTACCCAGAGGAAGGTCTTCAAACAGAGGATAGTAAAATATCTGTGAGAGATGCTCTAGCTCTGGATATCTTGCACCAGATAGGAGCCCACAAGGCTGAACCTTCTCCAAGGGTGAAGTTATATAGTTTTATTCCAAATCTATGATTCTGTGCAGTAATGGAAGACCAGCAAATTGGCAAGTTCTTTTGGAAATGAAATTGGACCATCCCATGACAACTGCCTTACCATTTGCACCCTTTATTTTTCTCATTTTTAGCTCTTCATCACTGGTTTTCCAAAAGTGTGTTCTCCCTCCCCGCCCCCCCCTAAATCAAACAACCTAAACTGCTGTCTCCGAGAGCACAAGGCATCACAGAATAATGTAAAGAGTATTCTAATCCCAGAGGAAAGCCTTCTTTAAGTGAAGTGCTTGCAGTCGAAATCTTGAAAATCTTGGGGAGTGGAATTTCTTATTGTCAGAACTCTCAATACTAAAAAAAAAAGAGCAGCCACTGATACTGAAAGCATTAAATAAAAATTACCAACAAGCTGTCTTACCTGTGTGCACTCAAGTGAAAGGAAGGGCAAACAAGAGCAGGTACTGCTTCTACATCAGTCAAAATGCTGACAGCTACAGTGTAATGTCTGACAAGGCTGACGTGCTGTACTCCCAAAGATATTTCTGAGTGAATTGAGAAAAGACAAATAAATTAGTGATAGTAGCTCTCCTGTCAATGTCCTTTTTGTGTGTGCATGTGTGTGAGAGATCTTCTCACGCTGTTAATTAGCGTTGTCTGGTGCAATTCACAGATACACTCACTTAGCGGAAATAAAAGGAAGAATCAATTATTTTGCATCTTACAAAAATGATATAGGAGACAGAATCACCCCCCAAAAAAACAGTGGTTTGGTGTTTTGTTTCATTTCTGAGCAGCAATTAGCATAATATCTCTTCAATTTGTACATACTTTCCATGTCTCCCACACCCTGCAACCGACAATAGTCTTTTGTGTGTCAAATAGGAAACGGCTAAGAATGGAAGTGAGAGGGTAAATGTGTGAATATGCAAACCACCAGTGTCCAGGACAATTAATCTACCCAGGGCAGTGTCGATCTCTACTGAGAACAGACCAGTATCAGGGGCTGGATTTGGAGGCACTCTTCATCTTGTCCGGGGGTCAGCAGCCCTTTTCAGCCTGCGGCCTATCTTCTCTTGGGGGCAATTCGAAGGGGATTGGTTGCCAATGGTGGGTGAGGTCAGTCAGAGGTTAATAATAATAAAAAAGAGGGCAGGACAATGGATGTGACTCTTAGGTTTGTACAGTAGGCTGCATTCCAGCCATGGAAAAGACAGAGGTTCCTACACACACACCTCCCCATCCTCCACCCAGATGAACAAGAGCCTTTCTCCAGCCAAGGACACATGCCAGCCAGGCAAAAGAACTTGAAGAGGGTGTGGGATTAGGGTCAGTGGAGAGTGTGGCCAGGGAAAGAGGCATATCCTGTGGAGCATCTCAAGGGCCACACAGAGCAGTCTGAGGTTCCCTACTACTCCTCTAGAGGAAAGTTTCTTTCGCTGATGGAAGGATGGGGTCTGACAGTGGAAGATTGATGTGTGGTGTCACTCCCAACTAAGGGATGGAAGGGGGAAATGGATTCGTTTAAGGCTGAATCTCTCAAATGTCCATGTTTCGCAAGCAAACAGGAAGCAAAACAGACAACCTTTGAAATTTGCACTTATCTGAATTTTAGGATTTAGTCCTCCAAGCAATATTTACAAAAAAAGACCATGTATGTTCATACAAATGACTATATTAGTCAAAATAGCATACGAAAATGCATTATATTATGATAAATTGTATGCAAAAATGTGCACATTAGTCAAAACTACATGCCGAAATATGTTGATTAGACTGCAGTGTTTCCCAAACTTTTTTGGGCAACGGCACACCTGTCTACTGAAAAAAAATCTCGCGGTACACCACCATTAAAGCCCCGCCCCATGACGTCAGCGCGCAGCATCACGCCGGGAGGGACGCACGAAAGTGAAAGTTTTTTCCCTCCCCCCTCAGTCCCTCGCTCGGAATTCAGCTCGTTTGGGGCATCGCTCCGGCTGCTCCCTCTCCCGCCGCGCAGGAGCGATGCCTCTCTCTGGCTCTCCCTCCGCGCAGGCTGAGGGAGGGAGGGAGGTGCGCGTGTGACCCGTCTCTGCTGGGAGACCAAACCCAGCGAGGCAGAGTCGCGCGGAGGCGCCCAGGCAGCGCTGCCGGCTGCGAGGAGGAGCGCCAGGCAGCAGCAGGAGGCGCGGCCTCTCCTCGCCGCCGCCGCCCCGCCTCTCGCCGCCCGACTCGCCCGCCTCCCTCCAGGCATCTCGCGGCACACCAGCCGATGTCTCACGGCACACTCGTGTGCCGCGGAACACCGGTTGGGAAACACTGGATTAGAGAAATTTGAACTAAAATGCTGGGTTCTCATGAGGAACCCTTTAAAAAAAATTCACAAATTGCCGCAGAGGTGTAGAGAACATAATATTGGAAATATGAGACACTGGGAGAAACGGAGCTAACATATTCTTCCATCCTTTCTCCCAACTCTGTTTGCACAGGCACTTGTATAAAACTCTATACAAGCTCATCTTTTATACATTACACCAGGGGGACACAACCTGCGACTCTCCAGATGTTCTGGACAACAACTCCCATCAGCCCCAGCTAGCATAGCCAGTGATCAGGGATGGTGGGAGGTGTAGTCCAACAACATCTGGAGGGCCACAGGTTGTGCACCCCTGCACTATATCTTGCCTCTGTTTTATTTAATTTTTTCTTAGTCAAGGGCCATGGCTCAGTGCTAGAGCACATTCTTTGCATTCCAAAGGTCCCAGATTCAATTTCTATCTGGTAGGACTGGTGTTGCGTACCTTTCAACTGGAGAAGCTTCTGGTCGGAAATCCTGAAGAGCCACTGTCAGTCAATGTAGACAACACTGAGCTAGGTGGTACCGACACACATCTTACATACAGTTGCAGTTCCTGTTGAGACCCAGTAAGATAAGCAACAACCCCTCTCAAATATTGTTGAGATGCTTCTCCCACCTCAAGATAGCAGGATTCAATTGGGCCCTGTTTTCATAGTTCAGTGATGTTTTCAGGAAGCATGGCTGGAAGATGGATTTTGGCACAGTCTTAATTTTTGCTTAATTTCTCAACCTCTTTTTTTCTGTCTTATACATTATCATATCCATAACTGGTCATTTGTTGTAGCTCTTTCACTCATAATTATAACACCACAGAAACATAAATAAAGTATGTTCTGTATTGCTTACCCCACAAATTTAATGCCTAGCCATTTTAAAGTTGAATACTACTTGCAGCCTCAGGAATGCTGAGAATTGAAATCATTGGTTAAAATCAGTGCAGTGAAAAATGTTGATTTATTTCCTGACAATATTGACAAATAACTGTTAACAGATCTGTAGGGCTGTGTTGTTATATTATGAAAACTCAAAACTCCTGCATAAGTTTGAATGTGTGTGCGTGTGTTCTCATCCTCCCTATGAGGCGGTTTACAGCAGTAATCATAATTCTCAGATTGAAAAGATGTGATTCTTTTCGGTAACCGCGTATGAAAGCACCAAATTGTCAACTGGACTGAAATGTGTAATTGAAAGTTAAAACATTTCCCAAACTTTTCACGCTTTTCAAAACTCTGTGTGAGTGATGAAAATAAACTTTGTGGGGTTCTGATCTTTGATGTGGCAAGGGAGATGTACAAAAATGTCAAGCGAAATAAATGGAGCCTTATTCTACCAAGAGTGAAATGGTTGCAGGTGCTTTGTCAGCATGGGATTAAAACATTCATAAAGAAGTTAGTATGGAAAAAATGGTTTATTGGTAACAAGTTATGCTTGGGGATTAAGAGGTTACATTACAACAGGGCAGTCTTTCAGCACAAGACAGAGAAATAGTTGTGTGTGGGAGTTGCAATTAAAAAATATGTGCGTACACCTAGAATTTACAGGCATCTTGGGTGTCCAGCAGTGAGCTGGGCTTATGGTCTTCAGCGCGCAATGGCTTTGGGCCAATAATGTGAAATCCCACGAAAGCTGCATGTGTGCGCATGCATTGTCTATAACTACTTAGGCCTTCCTTTCTCTTGAAATACTTTCCAAGTGCCATATTCCATAAATACTAAATGTGTGCCCACCCTTCAATACCTTTCCCATAGATTTGCCAGCATGTTGCCATTGCAAAAGAATTTAGGGTGCAATATTGATCCATGGCGGGGGAGCAGGTGATCGAAGCAAGATGGTAATGCAAAATCAGCATTGTCGTCATGTTCATTGACTTGCCATTTCTCTACAAGTTTGTTGTTTGTAACATATCAAAATGAGTAGTGATTATAATCCAAAACATATAATCATATATCAAAGTTACAGTTAAATATCAATAACATAATATCAATAAATCAATTGTTGGCATCCATCTGCCTTGGGAGACAACGGAAGAGTGCATCTTTGGAGGTAAAGTCAAACTGTTGGAGAGTTACAGCGCCTGCTCTCGTGGAAGGACACAATGATCTTGTGGAGCTTAGGTGGGCGTCCTATCTTGTTGAGCAGTGTGAACAGTCAGTGTGATGTAGAGCCAGTGTGGTGTAGTGGTTAAGAAAGGTGGACTCGTAATCTGGTGAAGCGGGTTCGCATCCCCACTCCTCCACATGCAGCTGCTGGGTGACCTTGGGCTAGTCACACTTCTTTTAAGTCTCTCAGCCCCACTCACCTCACAGAGTGTTTGTTGTGGGGGAGGAGGGGAAAGGAGATTGTTAGCCACTTTGAGACTCCTTGGGGTAATGATAAAGCGGCATATCAAATCCAAACTCTTCTTCTTCTTCTTTTTCGGCTGACAAGGTCAAATGCTTTCATCAGATCTATAAGGGTCATGTACAAGGGGTGTCTCTGCTTTTGGCATTTCTCCTGAAGGTGGCACAGTGAGAAAATCATGTCAACTGTTGACCTCTGAGCTCTAAAGCCGCATTGCAACTCAGGATAACCCTGTAAGCAAGTGACTGTAATCTGTTGAGAATTACATAGGTGAGGGCTTTCCCCATCGTACTCCGCAGGGCTAGGGAAAGTCTATGGTAGTCATTTCATGGTGGGCACCTTTGTTCTTGTAAATGGTCAAAATGCCGGAGTCGTGTATGTCTTGTGGCATGGATCCTTTTCCCCAGCACTGCAAGAGGAGGTCATGGAAGTGCATCATCATGAGAGAAGAGTTGGCACTTGCTTCTAGCACTAGCACTTTGGATGGGGTTCTGTCCTGTCCTGAGGCTTCCTCACATGCCTGAGAGTTTATGCTGTTCCTCACCTTGTCGAGCTCTTCCAAGACAGGCAGAGTATGAATGCTGTCCATTGCTGTGACAAATACCATGTTTTACAGTTCTTGACAGTGCTCTGCCCATTGCTTTATCTGCTTACTGCAATCTCTCTAGACAAGGTTTTCAGTGGTGCAGTTTTCCTGAGTTTTGGTTCAAAAGCAATTGGTTTTCAGATGCATACTGACCCTGACAGAGAAGCATCAATAGTCTTATCCCCAAAGTTTATCTAAACCTACTTTAAAGTTACCCATGTTGCTGGCCATCACTGCATCTTGTGATATTGAAGGAATGGGTTTCTGTGCAGTCAGTTTAAAACTGACTCGAAGCTCCCCCCCCCTTTTCTTCTTAGCATTTCTAAAATGCATAAACTTGAGCTCTTGAGCCAAAACACAGCTGTATAAACAATTGCTCAGAGCCCTCTCCTTTATCAGTTTGTGACGGCAAGGATAATCTTGACTGTACCAGTAGAACAGAGAAGACACATCTGTGCCTTATCTTACGTCCTGACCACAAAGACGCACAGACCCAGTCTGGGAACAGCGCCAGAGTGTCTTCTCAGAGATGGTGACCTCTTGCTCCAAGATAAGAGTAGGAACAGGAAGATCCTTTTATGGTCAAAAGTACAGGAAGGAATACCCTTTTATGGTTAAGAATATGAGAGCAGACACATATGTGATGTCAACCTGCGTACATAGGCTGACGTGGTTGGATTCCTGGGGAAGGAGGGAGAGGGTGCCTGGAGGATATATATACTGCATGAAACTTCTCATTTCTTTGGACTTGCTGTGGACTGACCACACAAGTGCCTTCTGCTATCCGGAGAGCAGAATAAACTCTTTCTTTGAACCAACCTCTGTGTCATTTGACTTCCTTCCTCCCGTCTGGGAGCAACGCAGACCCAATCGGTGAACTCCAATAAGGCTACAATATTGAATTCGTTTAACTATGCATTGTGTGAAGAAGTGCTTGCTTTTGTCTGTCCTGAATCTTCCAGTACTCAGCTTCAATGGTTGACACCAAGTTCTAGTACTATGAGAGAAGTCTTCGCTATTCACTGTCTCCACTGCACACATATTTTCAGACACCTCTGTCATGTCTCCCCTGAGTTGCTCTGAAGGTGAACAGGATTGACATCATATATTCTGATAATTATTATGCAAGAAACACTTTTCAGATTAATTTCATTGGATCGCGCCTGATGCTAAAGAAAACCGGTTGAATTGTGTTTATACCAGGACAAAGAAGCAAGAGCAAATCCACCTCTGAAAATCTAAAGGCCAGCAGTTAATTCAGATTCAATATTGACCCCAAGGGAGAGGTTTGAAAAACACAAAAGCTGACTCAATAGTTTGGGACTTTTAGATGGTCTTAAAAAGATATGGAGATGTGAGAGGTAAGTCTGCCATTACAGCTTGTCATTGTGAGGCTGGCTACCTGTGTGATCCCATTGAATTAAAAGCAATTTACTCCTAGGTAAGTTTGGCCAAGATTGCAGTCTTAGCTGGTTCTAATAAAGGTAGAAACGAACAGATACATATTACCTGCACATCCTGGGATAGCCAAGATAAGCCCTGAGTCTGCTGATCTTCAAAAGCATTAATCTGTCTAATGTAAAATGAAAAGTTCCCTTGTGAGAAGATCCACATTCCTATTTAAATGAGCACCATCCCCCCCCCAGACACTATTTTTAATGATTCTCCAAAGCAACCTTCCTTTTTAGGGTCTCCATATGTACTTCATTGCAATGTGATGCCACTTTTAAAGTATATGGCGCATCAGGGCCCTATTGGTGGGCTGAAAAAGGTATCCACAAATTTGCCACTTGCCTTGTTATTTATGTTTCCTTTTTTAAAAGGAGGGGAGGGAAGCAAAAAAGCAAAGCACTTGTAGTGTTTAGGTCATCTTTACCTCATGCTCCTTAGCACTAGCAGAAAAAGCAAAACAATAGCAACATCCTCACACATAGCGCATTTATAAAAGACAGTTTCCGCAGAAGTCTTAAATCTTTGATGAAATTCAGCCAAATTGGCTTTGTATAGGATAACCATATTAATTAGCTGGCTTAGTCATGTTAATATGGTAATTCTAGCAATATTTCACCCTAGTCATCATTAGATTAAGCCTCCTTCATCTTCTAGTTAACTTGCAATTATGGTCTTTAATATCTGACATTCGCTTGGATTTTGGTCAATCCATACAATGCCAATATTTAATGATAAGGTCCCTGGGTTAATCAGCTGGAAAATATTCCCAGAAGTTCCAACTAATCAAATTTGCTCTTGCAATTCAGTGAGTATATTGCCATGTTAAGTTTCAGAACAGATGTCTGAGGCAGGAGAGGCTTCCTTACAGCAGAACTCAAATCTCACCCTCTTGCTCCGTAATGACATAGGTTATTAAAACACACTATTTTGGTGCTGGTGGTGGTGACCTAATTAAGGCACTCAATCAAAAAGAATCAAAGCACACACACCACATCCCCTGCCTTCTATGAGTGTTTTCAAATCGAAACATAACACTGATGAAAGCACAGCATGAAGGATGGCTAAAAAGTATGATCTCAGCTGAGAAATTGGCCCTAAGCACTTGTTAATGAAGGCAAATAGGATTTTGCACGCCAACATATAAACTTAGCAAGTGTAGATTCTATTTGATTGCCATTTTCAGCAAGGTAAAGCAGACTGATATAATTATCAGCCTGGTATTATTGTCTCGTGCTTTTGCTAATCCTTTTTGCGGCGTAGGAGGCCTGGGAATTAGCGCATGGGCTGTTGCTATCACTGCAACCCGTAGCTGACAGTTTTGCCGTTATACAGACTCCCCAACTGTGCTTGAGAAGAAAACCCTGGATCAGAAAGAAAGAGCAAAGTGCCATCTGATAGTTCAGGCAGGGTGAAAGCAAACACAGATGAGAATCCATCTTGAATTTTTGCACCCACATTACAGGTTGGCTGTGTGCATGGAAGACTTGTATGATGGTGGTAGATGCAAACCACATGTTTAAAGCAGATTCAATGTACATCTAAAGCTCAGGACTTCCTCCAAAGACTCCCAAGGACTACAGTTTCCCCCTCACAGAGCTACAAGTCCCAGCACCCTTAACAAACTACAGGGAAGTTTTACAGTAAATGGTGGATGCACGGTTATATCCACACTACATGAAAATTCAGGGGAAAGATGCCAAATGTAATGCATTTTGGGATGTCAGGGCAAAGTTTGCCCATCCCCATATGGGCAAGGAGGAACTGTGATGCCATTACAACCTGCCAGCAGAAACATCTATTAAATGTGTCTCACATGAAAAAAGCTTGAATTGTAAAGCCTTGAAACACAAGTGATGTCACACACACAAATGACTGTGCTAAGATATTGCCCATTTCAGATTCAACAGTTGGAAATGTAAGCATAGATTACAGAAAAATAACCTCATCCCTTCCATTGTACATCTGTAAACAGTTATGTAAGCTGCTGCATTTAAACTAGAGGATATAGGTCACAACTGAACTTTGTTGTCTAGTTTAATATAATCTTTTAAAATCTGAGAACTTTTAAGCATTATAAGATTCCTCCTTTTGTTTTTCAGTGCAAACCTTCTATACAAAATTAATTCTGTTTGGAAAATGGATGAAACACTCATCATTAGTAAAATAAACCTCAGAAGAGACAAACTTGTAAATGCACTGTAGCTTAAAAACCATATTGCTGCTGGTTCTTGAAAAGGACTCTTATAAGATCTGAGGCCTATTAAAAACAGAAATGTTTGACATCTGTTGGTGCATTGCATGAATGCAAGACAGAGATATATTAATACCATATGCGAAGGAATATGATTCAAAAATTCTAGCTTTGCTGGTATTTCCCAAAATAGATTGCCATGCTTCTTGAATAAATAAAATCAAAGATAAATATATACATTTTTAAATACACATTGAAAAATCAAGGTTTTTTCTTTTAAAAAATGCAACAACATATGTAATGTGCTATAAAAATGGTTTCTGTGTGTAAAAAAATAGAGAGGAAAAATAGAAAGCTGAGCCAAAAAGCAACATGTGATGAAAGAGCTATTAAACTGCAATGAAGTTCTTACACAAATAAAGGGAAGGTAACTTTAAAATAAAGGCTTTTATATCCGTAAATATTGATTTGAATTTCTGCATCTCTTATCTATAGAGCTTCATCTGCAAGTAGTTGATGGACTATGGTAACTTTATACACCTTTACTCCTGTTTTTTTCCTGAATAATTACAATGTAGCTTCTGAAAATAGAAAGGTTCTCTTCAGATACTTTGCAGACCTTGAGATCCTACTGGATCAGTCCAGTGGCCCATCTAGTCCAGAATCCTGTTCTCACAGGGACCACGCAGATGCCTCAGCAAAGCCCACAAGCAGGACCTGAGGGAAACAGCACTCTCACTACCCACAATTCCCAGCAACATGTTCTGGGCCTAGGGCTGGCCACTCGGCCTGTCCATGAGGCAGACTGAGGCAGCCGCCTCAGGCAGCAAAATCCAAGAGGGCGGCTACATCATGGTCACCACCACCAATGCAGAAGTGAAAAGAGGCTGCAGCAGCGGCTACTAGCAAGATCTTGCGAGAGCCAGCAAAATCTTGTGGCATCTCCCCAGAAGCTGCTGCCTCTTCTTCCTGCTTCTATGGAGGCATCATGGGCACCCCACCCACCACCAGAGAAGTGAAAAGAAGTGGCTTCAGCTGCAGCTTCCAGGTTCTGATAAGATCTTGCAGGGCTCTCGTGAGATCTCGCTGGAACCTGGAAGCTACCACCACAGCCAGACAATTTCCGGGAGGCAGCAGTTGGGGATCAACAACAGGGGTAGCTCCTTCCCATTGTGCTTCAGGCAGTGAAATGGGATGCGCCAACCCTGTATGTCTCGCCTCTGACAGTGGAGGTATATTCCTAGCTTGAAGCCAACAATAGCCTTACTCTCCACGAATGCGTTTAATCCTCTCTTGAAGTGAGCTAAATTGGTGGCCATCACTACTTCCCATGGGAGTGAATTATTTTTGTCTCTTCTGAATCTTCAACATTAATCTTCATTGGATGACCTTGAGTTCTAGACTTCTGAGTGGCCCAGGAATGCCTGGACAAGTAAGTCTTTAGTAACCAGTGAAATACCAGCACATGTCTCACCTGCTGGATTTCTCAGGTGAACCATTCCACAGAATGGATAGGTGGGCTTTTTTGAGCAAGACCCCACTGCGTACAACCTTCAATAATCTGTGTTGAATAGCTGATTCAGTCACAGCTGGCATAATTATTTCAGGGCACCACCCAACAATCATGTAAAAGCAACTGGAAAGGATGGCCACCCTATGTCAGCAATGGAAAGCACTAGAACCGGTCCTTTTCATGAAAAACTCATCGAGAAAAATATAGACCTTTAACTGGAACAAGAGAAATGGAGTGGCATGGGTGGTTGAGAGCAGAGTGGAATGGAGGAGAATGAGTACAGTGGTACCTCGGGTTACAGACGCTTCAGGTTACAGACACTTCAGGTTACAGACTCCGTTAACCCAGAAATAGTACCTCGGGTTAAGATTTTACCTCAGGATGAGAACAGAAATCGCACAGCAGCAGCGGGAGAGCCCATTAGCTAAAGTGGTACCTCAGGTTAAGAACAGTTTCAGGTTAAGAACAGACCTCCAGTATGAATTAAGTTTTTAACTCGAGGTACCACTGTAGTGGCTTCCTATCACAGTAATCTTGGTACATGTTTAAAATAGTCATTGACATGTACAAAAATAATCCCAAGAGCACCGGATTTTATAGAGCGGTGGGTTTTAACTCTGAGGGACTGAATAACTGGACTGTAAATTTTGTTTTCAGAAGCGAGTCGTAACTAAAGTCTTGCCTAATTAAGAGCTAAGGCTGGGAAGTTTTAATTATGGTAATTGATTTTGCAGTTTGATTTCTTTCTAGTGAAAGGGAATGGTTAAAAAGCATTAAAAGCCACTACTGTCGCCGTGTACTTCCTCCAACTGGAAGTAATAGGCTTATGCATTTAACTAGCACTGTAGGGGGACATCTTCAACCAACCAGCAGACATAACTCCAGTGGGCCATGGTATATGGAGAGCTGCAGCACACAGAGGCTCACTTACTTGCTTTGGACAAGTCAGCATTCACAAGAAATCTGCTGTTCACTTGCCCATCATCATCCCCAAGGGGCAGGAAATTCAGGCAACCAAGGCAGCTTCCCCTAAGACAGAAGAGGCCTACTGAGCCTCTGAGCCTCCCAACGACTTGTGAAGTGGGCCATGGTGAGCGATTTCTATCTGCGTTATTATGTTAGGCACAAGGGGAAGTTCAGCCATGAGTTTCTCGAGTTCGAGTTCTGCCCTGACGGGAAACTGAGAAAGGAAACAACAGCAATTATAAAAATGATGTCATGATCAGAAAAGAAGCCTACGTACACAAAAGTGTGATGGAAAAGCTAAAGAGGATAATTGATGGCAGTCAAAACAGGAAAGAAGATGATGCATTATGGCCGCCTCCTGACAGAGTTGGCCGGCAGGAGCTTGAAATTGTAATTGGTGATGAACACATCTCTTTTGCCACCTCAAAAATTTGTTCTCTTATTGATGTACCGGTAAATCAGTCCAAGGATCCAGAAGGTCTAAGACCTCAAGTGTCTCGTCTTCCTTCTCATTGGAAGCCACCCAGAGTGGCGGGGTACAAATAAATTATTATTATTATTATTATTATTATTATTATTATTATTACACTTCAAGATTAAGCCAATTTAAATTGTATGGATTTAAATTTGTACTGTAAAGTTTCTTTCGGTGGGGTCACTTTCCATATCTGTCATTGGTTTTATGTGTGTCAGATTTTTTACAGAGTGAATTTAATAAATGCTTTAAAAAAAACCCCACCATACTTGTAAAGTGAAGACACTGCAGGGGATTGCGAGGGTTGAACTACATCACCTGATGATCTCTGAAAGGAATGGTACACTGGCATTTCTTCCCAGGGATCACAGGGATTCTAGTTTAACCCTCCATGTCCCTAGCAGAGAAAGATGCTGGTTGTGTCTCCAGTCTTGAAATTAGTTCTTTTTCTCCCCCAGGAGGAGGTAGTAATCAGAGCTGAAATGCTAAAAACGTAAAGATAGGGTTGCCATATTCCAAAAAGTGAAAATCTGGACAGAAAAGTTGTTGAATTTTTTTTCAGTTTTGGCCAAAGTTGCAAAGAAATTGAGCTATTTCTGAGGAAAATTGGCAAAAACGACACTGTGAACATGGTATGCTATACATTTGGATTTTCCAGGACATTTAGCCGATTTCCGTCCGGACACTGCTTGCAACTACAGTATTCCGTATATGTCCAGGAAATTCTGGCCTATGGCAACCCTAAACTCAAAACAACAATAAGTTCTTCAAATATATTAATGTTTAATATATAAATGAACATGTACCGTCCGGGACAGATGCAGTCTTTCTGCACAGTTCTGTAACATAATGGATACTGGGGGTCTGTAGCTGCTGTTTTCTCTCCACACTGCTCACTATGCAGTATTTCCACAGATGTAAATATAAACACAGCATCAACCTCTATCTCACAGTCTTTAAGAAAATTCATGACTGCCTTAGTAATGTATTGTGTCACATCCAGAATGGGATTGACAGATGTGACTCACAATTTGGCAAAGTACATTATGTTCATGTCAACTGTATACTGCAAAGTCTGTCCATTAACAACAAATGTGTGTTCTAAGCACTATGGGTGCCCTAAAATATGATGATGATGATGATGATGATGATGATGATGATGATTAGAAATCTGTTCTGTACTAATGTAACTACCTCACAAGAGTTGAGTTTCTTCTTGGGACCTCTACCTTGCTCTCTGGTTGCTTACCTTGAGGTTGTTTGCTAATATTCTCAAGATGCCACACTCTTGTTCAGCAAACCACCTTTTAATAATCAAGTTTCTAGTTCTCATGGTGACCTTAAGACTATCTCATTTTTTTTCTTTGTAGCGCATTCTGCCTTGCCTAAAACATTATCAAATGATTTGAGAACCTCTATTGTGGATGAATTACACAGAATTTAAAATTTGCATAAGAAACAAAATTGTATTTGGTTTCTATTATAGGTATTTGCATATGGCCTCTCACTCCCCCACCCCTACCCCCATTTATGGGCAGATAAATTTTACTGAATTTCTCCAGGGAGAAGACAGCTTTCTCCGGGATCGGGCTCACCATTACCACTGGCAGGAGCACAGCTTCTTCCTTTTCCCCCGCTGTCTTCTTTGTTGGTGCTGCCACTGCAAGTGTTTTTCACCCTCTACACTGCCCCAGGCCTAGCAACAGAGCTCAGTGATAGAGCCTGTGCCTCACATGTGGAAGGTCCCAAATTCAATCTCCGGGGAGGGCTGGGAGAGAGCCCTGCCTGAAACCCCAGAAAGTTCCTGCCAGTCAGTGTAGCCAATAGTAAGGTAAATGGACTGGTGGTCTCATTCAGTGTAAGGCAGTTTCCAGTGTTCCTATTATTCCATGGCAGTAGGAAGGGGGGATAGAAGCTGCCACAAAAATATGGAGGAAAAATCTTAGGTGAAAATTCTGTGACGTTGTTTTCATTTTCTGTTGGAGCAAGGCAAAGTGTAGGGAGAAACTCAGAACTTTTCTCAAAAAGATTATTTCTGCTCAGCTCTGCTTTTTGCCTTGGTCATAGAAACAAGATTCCCAACTCCTCATTTTATGATGGGGTGCTACACAACTGCAAATGTAAATTTCAAACCTTGACAATATGCTTAATCCTCAGGTGATATGCACTACATTTTAATAGCTTTTTAGTGAGTTCTGGAACGCCCAGTTAAAACTGGAAGTGTTTTTATATAACACTCACAGTTAACATTAGCAGTGTGGGTGAACATATGGCTTTCTGATGTTTGTAGACATTATGGAAAGTCACACTTTCTTCAAACATATTTTACTTCTTTTAAAAAAATTTAAAAATTGGTATGCTTGAACCTCATACATATTTTGATGCTACCTTAATTATGCTCTCTCCAGAGAATAAAAATCTCTGAAATGATTCCTTTCTTTATTAGAATGAAAAGGAATTCGTGATAAAGCATTTATATGAACAGAAAGCACCCAGGACATGATAATGCAGTATCACTGAAATCTCCTTGGACTGAGGGGGGAAATGCAAAGTTCAAAATCTAAATCATTGTTATGTGCTAGATTGAACCAATACACCTGCCTCTTACAAGTACCATTTAACCTGTGCTCAGATACTTTCTCACCTCTTTTCAAACAGACCTAAAACCATCCCACTTCTCTTTAACAACTCTGGCCTTGTATGAAATTGGGGGTCTCTCTCTCTCTCTCTCTCTCTCTCTCTCTCTCTCTCTCTCTTACACTCTTACACACACACACACACACACACACACACACACACACACACACACCATGCTCCTCTACCTACACATGCCCTGTGCCACCCCCAAATCTATTCTAGAGTTTCCCCCAGAACAGATATAGGGTGGCACAGGGAGACAAGAGCATTAGATCCTTCCATTGTAGAAAGAGAAATCCTTGCACTGGTGAATCTATCTACTTGGCGCTATGTTGAAAAGATGAAACAGAGCTTGTTGCAACTCCAGAATTGCTGAAGCTTGTTAGAAATGCTTGTGGGTTGAGGAAGAGCCTTTCCACCCAGTACCTAAGAGCTTTGCTTGCTACTTCGTAGAATGGAAGCAAGTTGAAAGTGGAGCCTGGTTGGCTTGGGTTGCAATAAGATGCCTCCCTTCTACAACTCAGATGTGGCCTGTGGTTTGCCCAACTTTCATTCATTTCTATATACATTCCCAGCAGAAGCCTACTACTCATGGCATGGTGCTGGATGCTAATAATTGACTTCTTTGAATGATCTATGGATGGTTTTGAGTTCCTGCCAAAGATAATACATCTATTGAAGCCGGGGAGGGGAGGGAGGAGTGAGCTTGATGGGAAGAGTATCCTCATTTCCCATAAATGACGGATCAATCCATTATATTTGTGATAATCAATGCCATGGATCCTATTCATGTCAAGGTAGGGTGGGGGGAACTTGGTGAAGAAGCAAATCATTATTAATTCATTCATTGCAATAGCATTCATCATGATGAGCTAATGTGATATTAATGTGGCTGTAATATGTTCTTCCATTGGAATTTCACTGTAATATCAGAATTAACTAATGTACCATTGTTTTAAAGAGTGACTAAATTGATAAATAACACTGAAAGCTTTTTAAATGGGGCTAGACATGACTCTACCTACTCGTAGCTGGACTGCGAGATGAAAGGAGCCCATTTACCTCCCACCCCTTTACTTGTGGGTATGCTAAACTGCAGTTTTGCAACGTTCATGAGTTATTGCCCCACCGAAACAGCCAATCAGCTCGCCGTAGAGCGCAGCTCTGTTCCAGGAAATATTGATATGGTATATTATCACTTCTGGGAATGGAATAATAAGCTACGATGATGCCTTCTATTGTCTGCTGCAGTCTGGAGAGTCCAGCACACACTCAGACCACTCAGCATCCTCAGACTTGTTGCCCATGGGAGATATACAAAAATGACTTCTGAAAGGAGAAGCAGGACTAAAAGCTCCTTCAAAATAGGTGGTGTCTTTGTTTGTTTGTAAGGCATCAAATTTCACGCTAATGCCCCTTTCTATGAATTTCATTTTTCCGGCCCCAATTACGATGCTGTGAGAGGGCTTGCGGTCGGAGGCAGTGGGAGGGGACACGTGCGGAAACTTGTGCATAGGTCTTTGGATAACAAACATTTTAAAATATTTACTTCTTTGAGGGAAATGCTAGCGGGATGAGAGCATTTTGCAGGTCACACTGACGTATTGCAGATATTAATGTTGTGCAGCGCGAAGCAATTTGATGCATAAAAACTGACTCCCTTTTGAATAAAAATTGTCCAGGCCCATAATTGTGATTCAAAGCTTTACTGACCAGAACTTCTTCAAAAACAGGTACAAAACAATCCATGATGCATCTGGAAGGTTGTATAAAGGACATCCTATGCCATTTTAAAATGTGGGGTTTTTTGGAGTGGTGGTATAGGGTTGTTGTTTTTATTTTGATTATATATTTGTGGTTTTATATTTTGATTTTGTTCTGTGAACCGCCCTGAGACCTTCGGGTATAGGGCGGTATATAAATTCAAGAAATAAATAAAGCATATGCACACTAAAGCAAATGTTCTTCCTCTTAAATATATAATATAAATATGATCAGAGCAAAAATCAAAACTCTGTTTTCCCCAAAGCCTGCATTAGCCTGCATCCAGCCTAAGGATATGCAGCTCCTGGAGAGACTTCATTATCACATCCTTTTGTTCCCCGTGGCATCCAGAGAAAGATTGGGCAACTCCCTTCAAGACAGAGATTTGTAGCTGCATACCCTCACGTGATCTAAAGTTAAACACCATGTGAAAGCTAGCAGAGAACAACAGTTAATTATCAGCCCAGCTAGAGTTCAGAGAGCTCTCTTCTAGTTTAGTATATTCAAATGGCATTTTCCAATGTTAAACCCTTCAGCAATATACAATAGAGGCATTCCATTTCAGTGTGCAACTAAACAATTAAACTTAACATGATGTTCAACATGGATAAACTCCTGCACCCAGTTGATCACACTACATGAACAGAAAAATGGGAAATCTAATGGACAGATCCTAGGAATTACTGGGCCACTACTTATGATGAGATCTTCCAACAGCAGCAAAATAGCAGCACAAGGCATGCCAGCATTGCATGTGCATGCTAGTATTGAAGGTGGGAGAGAAAGTGGGAAGATAAATCCAGGGGATCCTGGAAAAGAGACAATAGCTTATTTCAAATATTAGAATGGTTGTCACATAGACTTGTTACATAGCAGGGGCGGGCAACCTTTCTCAACCCGAGGGGCACATCCCTTCTGGGTAGCCTTTTGAAGGCCATGTGCCATTGGTGGAGTGGGGAGCCAGAGGAATAATTGAGCCAGAAAGTCAAGTTTTATGTTTAGGCTGGTTTCTGTACATACTCACACACTCCTCTCTATCTTCCATCCAGGCAATCAAAGGAATCATCAGAGTTTAAGGATACACAATAGCTAGGCAAAAACTCTCAACATGCAAAGCAAGGCCAGTGAGGGGTGTTGCATGGGGATGATTCTAAACCACAGATAGAGAGGCCTACATGTGGCCCTTGGCTTGAGGTCGTTTCCTGCCTCCCTCTCAGGAAGGTTGGACCTATAAACCTGACTGTAACAATTGCTCAACAGTGGAACAGATCACCTCAGAAGGTGCAGGCACCTCTTCATTAGAGGTTGTTAAGCAGAGGTGGGATGGCCTATCCTGGGGTGCTGTAGTAGAGGGTTTCCTGTGCCAGCAGGTAGTTGGACCAGATAATCCTTGAAGTCCCTTAGAATTCTATGAATTTTTGATACAACAACTTTGTTGGAACAGATCTGGCATGGTCAAGACACATGATGCTTATAATCTATGACAACAAAGTAGCTAAAAATTTCAATGTAAAAATTTACAAGCAGCGGTTGCAAAAGAGCTGGTTCTGACTATTTCTCTGCAGCTCACCTTAGCCACCCAGCCACCTGCCTCAATCTCTGTCTTCCTCTTCTACTTGCCTTCATCTCACCCTCCAATGCTGCTGCTCAGCAGTTCTCAGAAGTCTGTCATCACGCTGCAGGTTGCAGCACTACTTATTGGCTGCAAACGGTTGCATGACGACAGCCTTATCTTTTATTATACCTTAAGATAGCCTGGCTGCACAGTTAAACAACTTGTTAACATTTTGGTAAACAGTTTAATAACTAGAGAATGCACTTTGATTGCAAAACATTCAAAGAATAAACATATACAAATAGTCAAAAAAATGACTTCTGAGCGTGAAAATTACCCATAATAATTGACAATGGGAAAGTAAGAATTATAATGGGAGACAATTTTGGACAATTGGAACCATATAAAAACATAAGAAAGAGTTTACCAATAAATGTTGAATGGTGTACATATTGTGGAAATGTGGAGAACTGGAGACTGGGAAATGAGAAAAGCAGAGATATTGAAATTGCTATACAGTGGTACCTCGGTTTAAGAACTTAATTCATTCTGGAGGTCTGTTCTTAACCTGAAACTGTTCTTAACCTGAAGCACCACTTTAGCTAATGGGACCTCCTACTGCCGCTGTGCTGCTGCTGCACAATTTCTGTTCTCATCTTGAAGCAAAGTTCTTAACCCGAGGTAATATTTCTGGGTTAGCGGAGTCTGTAACCTGAAGCGTATGTAACCTGAAGCATATGTAACCTGAGGTACCACTGTATTTCCCCGTTCCTGTTCCTGGATCTCCTTAGCATTCTAGTTTGAGGAACATGGGGCTGGATCTAGTTCCTCCACCTCCCAAATGTTGTGTATCAAAGATAGCATAGGAGATTTTTGAGCCAGTCTCAGGTACAACAGCAGGGACATGCATACAGCCCAGAATACTGAATGAACATATTCCAAGCCTGGAAGCCATGAATGCACTAAACCCTTCATGCACACAGGTCCCAATCTTGTTAGGAATGTGTTGAATGCCTCATACTTGCTGGGCTGACATGTATATCTTTAAAGAGCCATCACACTTATTCTCTTGCTGCTACTATTACAAATTAACACCATATCCAGAATCTCTTACAGACTGGATGGCCAACTGTCATGGATGCTTTAGCTGAGACTCCTGCATTGCAGAAGCTTGGGCTACATGATCCTTGGGTCCCTTCCAACTCAATTCTATGATTCTATGAATGTGCAGGAAGGCTAGATTTGACCTTGATATTGGCTTTCTCCTGCTGTTTGAAACATGTCACTTGCAACAGTAATGTACATAATACACATAAAAAACCTTTCAAACCTCTTTCACGACTGTACAAGTTTGTACCTTATATTCATTGGGGGTAGGGTGGAGGGCAATGCCTTAAAATTATGTGCAACCAATATATAAATTATATACAATTACTTGCAAACTAAGACTACCTCAAGACCTTCTTCTTTTTACATTTGCAATTTTGTGTATGATGCTAGTCTGTACCTGGAAAAATGTATTGATAAAATTCAAATTTTAAAAAACCCAGTTTCAGAGTAAAATATATGCTGTTAACATAACAATTCTCACCTGCACTTTATGGTGCAACATCTCTCCAAAGAATCCATTGTTCTGTTTATTCCATCATTCCCTTTCTGGCTGAGGTTTATTCCAAAATATTTGCAGGCTTCTTTGCAATGGGTGTTTACATCCTTCCCTTATTCTGTACATTGACTCATGCAGCAATCCTATTCCCACTTACCTGGGAGTAAGTTCCATAAGTAAGTTACCATAATTAGATGAAGATGGTTGGGATGAGTGGAGCCACATCACACTGAATAAGTGTTCTTTGGTGTGGTGTGGGGTTAAAAGATGTGCAGTGAGTGGTGTCAGCCATAGCATACGGTCTCCCATATGCCCTGTTTCCTGGCACCACCACTTCTGCATCAACTGCCAATGGTAGTCATCTGGGAGCAGCACCCCAAGCTGTGGAGCATTGGACTTGGGCCCCAAAGACCAGCCCTAACCAAGCCACTGCTCACTGGTACAATTTGCACTTGTAATTATGCTGCTGTGTCTTGCTCACACATACACAGCTGGGCCAGGGCAAAATTCTTTCCCAATGCCTGATGTGCTACAAACTTTCAGACAAAAACCTGGTACAAGGTACTAAGCCAAACCAGAGGTGGATTTAGAGCAGGCCAGCTTTTCCGCACTGGCACCAAGCCGAAGTGAGCGGTGCAGGGCGTCACTGTCAGTTTGCATTTCTTAGTACAGAAAGTATTGATCTGATGTGTAGAGATCTTTCCTATTCTTCAAGAGGGTTCTGGAAGCTTCTCTGCGTGAAAGAAACAAGCAGAAGGTTCATGATGTTTGGGTTATATCTTCAGAGAAGCTGATTACAGCTGGTTTCAACTGGTTTTGTTATCTCTTTCAGTCAAGGTCATGCTGATTATAAAAATAGGCCAGAAGGAGCCTGGGTTTCATTTTCTCTATCTCTTTTCCTTCTGGTGTGGTGTTCTGTACATAGCATGCTATAGTGTTAAGGTTTAGATTTATTATAAGGTATTGTCAGTTTAATTTAAGTCTGCTGCAACTGGATTTCTTATGGACAGTGCCAATCCTAAATGTATTGGATTTGTGACCATTATGCTCCTTTGCCTTCAGTAGCAGTAAAGCTCTTCTGGATGAAATACAATTGCCTCTGGTCTATTTTTGGAAATCTGCAATGTGTTTAAATTTTTACTCTGCTAACTATACATCTGTGTTCTGCTCTGGATCAATATTGAGTAGAATTTCCATGACAGTCACAACTATGACATGGTGCACATAGAGACTGGAAGGCAAGAGGTTGAAGGCAGTACAGAACTCTGACCTCACACAGAGCGCCACTGAAGCACTAAAGTAAACCGGTGGCCAAACCATGACTACGTATTAGTACATAGGCTCTTGGAGAGGAACCTGTGGCTGCGTCTATCCTCCCTTGTTGTTCTGTTCTGCTATGCTGTGATAAACCATAGTTTGCCTTAGCAAACTCATATGAACCCCAGACTTTTGGTTTAGGTCTCCCCAGACTAATCACAAGCTGCAACCTCAGTGATACACTAAGACAAACTATGCCTTAGTTTAGTGAAATGCAGCAGCCAAGCAACCACAGAGCCGTGAAGTGGCTGCAATCCCATTTCCCAGAACTTACATACTCATGTGTTCGTGCTAAGCCATGGTTTGGTTTATCTTGATGCGCAAACCAGACCGGTGGGACGCAATGGGAGAAGCAAGCATTCTGATAGCCCTTGTTTCGTTTAAGCCAGAGGCATTAATCTTTTCACATTAAATAGATTAACTCCCTTCTTTTCTTGCAGCGCCAGAGCACACAACATCTCAGATAATAATAAATACTATGCAACAATGACGGCAGCGTTGATAATTTGTTTAACTACACAGGCAGACTATTTAGTAAAAAATATAGATTTTAGCCTGAAAAACTGCAGTCAGAATCTGCAGCTGGTTTGCCGTTGTAAATCATAGGCATCTCGTATCTTAACGATGCCTTGAATTTTCTCTGCAAATGGATTGGGACTTTGCTGTATATTATATTTTATATTCTCTTTAAGGAGCCATGCAAGAATGTAGCATTCCTGAAAGCACTCAGTAAACTTCCAGATCTCTTGGTGATACCCAGAAACACAGGCTTTGTGTTTGGCATTGTTTTTGTTTTAAGAAATGGAAAAATAATTATAAAGCATATTGTGCTAATAAATCAAAAAAGGCGCTTGAAATAATCTCATAAAATGTTATGGTTTAAATAATGCCCTTCATCAGTATTCTTTGTTTAACATTTTATGTTTATTGATAAATGAAGATGCATTTAAATAATTCAAACAAAACATTAGCTGCAAGCAAGGAATTAATAATTGATAGGACTGGAAGGGGTTTTTTCACTTGGGAAATAGATAATATTAGCTTAATGTGGGGCTGCAGGAACAGAGGAAATGTAATGGATCTGCCTTTTTTAAAGTGATGATGGTTATTGTGGTCTAAAAGTTGCTACAAAGGCAAAAGCGGGACAGCTCTGTAGCTGCAATAGATTTCACTCATAGGAGCTGACAGTGCAAATTGTGGTTTGATGGACCAGATTTATACATGGGAGGAGATCTAATGAACTTGGCGTATTCTAAAGGGGAAAAAATAAACACCATTAAACTGAAATCTGTTCATTTTAAAGAGCAAAAAATATCCCATAGGGCTATGGAGCATTCAAAAATTTGGATTTTTTTAAAAAATGTATCTTATCTATTTTATGCATTTTTCCATTTATTACTATTTTTTAATTAAAGAAATAGAAAGAAGGCAGTAAAGCAGAGGGTGGAAGATTATTTAAATCAGGGATAACGAATGTGGTGCCCTCCAGATGTTGTTGGACTACGACTCCCATCAGCTCCATCCAGCAAGGCCAATGATCAGGGATGATGGGAGCTGTAGTCCAAAAACACCCAGAGGATACCCCGTTGACTACCCTTGGTTTAAATATTTTGCTTTCAAAATGTACGGAGTGATCCTATCCTCAAGTTGCAATGCTAGGCAGAATGAGAGATTGCTCCTAACCCTAAGGGGTTGTACAATGGCAATATCCTTGCAGGGGCAGGAAGCTAGTGCTGGTTTCATACTTATGTGGGTTAGTCTCTGCCAGCACAAGGCAAGGCTGGGCAAATGTGAGGGCCTGGCAAGACAGGATGGGAAATGAGTAGGATTCCTATGCTCATTCATGAATTGGTACTGTCCTGATAAAACCGTTTTCTGTGGTGGCTCTCCATCTGTGGAATGCTCTGTTGGTAAGCAGATGGAAGACCAATCCTTGCTCAACTCAGATGTTTCCATGATGTGGAAAGCAGTCAGTAGATTCTTCACAACAGGGTTGACAGTCGGCATCTTAGGTCTGGCTTGACACCGGAAGACTAACAAGTATATGTGTGGGTGTGTGGGTGTGCATGCGTGTACGCAAGGAGACATCCCATCATCTCAGCAGCCTCCTAATTCCTCCACACCAATTACAGCTGGTGTTACCTAGCAGCGTATACACAATGCAGACTGGCGAAGGAGAGATTGATCAAATGATGTTCTGGGACAATAACCACCAGGCAGCAGTAATCGTGTGTGTGTGTGTCCAGATATGATGAAGGCACTGTGCAAAATAGAGGGCATCTTATGGAGCCATATGCCAGTTACATTGACTCACAATCATACATATGCATTTCCCACCATCCCTTTTCCCTAGTCAGAGATTGTACCGGGTCATCTTGTACTCAAAGCATATGCTTTTCCACTGAGCCACAGATCCCCATAAGATATCTTTGGTACTAGGCAGCTTTCTTCCACAAGAAAGACCCAAGATAGAAGCTTTATAGCTGTTCCATGCAGGGGGCAATCCCAGTCACGGAGATGTAGAACAGTGGAACAGTAGAGAGAAAAGAGAGTAGAGGGATGAACATTTTCAGAGTGATGGACTCACCATTCCATTGGTTTATATATGAGACCTAGGTCAATGGTAGAACAGGTTGCTGGACTAGGGCCCACGTTCACACCGTACACTTAAAGCACCATGATACCATTTTAAGCAGTCACTGTTTCCCCCAGAGAATTATGGGAGCTGTAGTCTGCTAAGGGAGTTCCAATTCCCCTCACAAAGCTAGATTTCCCAGAGTTCCCTGTGAAGAAGGATTGATGATTAAACCAGAAATGTGAATGTGGCCTAGACGGGTCTTACCCAACTGAGCTCTTTCGCTATTCTTACGGTCTCTATTACCTGCTCTTCATGGAATCACACTTCACGAGGCACAATACAGGCAGATTGGAAGCTGGATTGAGCAACATGAGTGAAGAAAGCAGCTTTGTTTTCCAGCCGCACCAGCACTCGACATGACATTTTAGAGAGACTTGTCTGCCTTGACAGTAGGCACATATGCCTGCTATTTTGTTTTAAAATACTTGTAGTGCTTTTAATAACACCATTACAGCTGTTCACTAAATGATGCCTCAAGACAGAGGCACTGCAATGAAAAGAGAGTCTCAGCAAGGGAACGTTTCTGCCTGTATCTCTTTTGGTTGCCAAGAAGCATAGACGGAACATATGGTCACTTTGTAAAGGTGAGTTGAACATGCAAAAAGAAAACCGGAAAAAAAAACCACCAAGCAGCAATTGCAGCCAATATTTGTCAGCTTGAAATTCCCCTTTTCAAAGCATAATTTAGTTTAATGTGACCCTTGTTAATTTGAGTTATAGTTTTATTAATATACAGAACAGCCCCGTTCTGTGACTGGGAAAACAATTTTAAAAATAAATGCCTAGAATGATGTGCTGCCAATTCCTGCCCTCCCCCAAACACATACTCCCCCCAATTTGTCTGGAACTATCATTTAAAAATTAATGTTTAATTTTGTAGCAGAAGAAGAATCGAACACTATTAACAGCTAGTTTGTGTGGACAGGAGAAGTTATAAGTTAGACTAAAAATCCCACTGTTGATGTGTCTATGCATGTCTCTGCTTGATTTATCTGTTTATTGATCTGCCTCGGAAGAGCCTTTCCCCCAAGGGAACAGGCAGGGCAGCATCAGCAGAGAGGGGATCTCTATGGTTAGTTTTTCTGGAGCTCACCAAGAAAGGCTAAGGGCTGGGTCAGAGAGGAAAGGAAAGGTTACAAGCAAGGAGGGGGAAGTTGGACTGCAAAGGAATTGAAGATACCATGCCAACCCATTTTTGTAAGATGTGTGGTTTCTGGTAAAATAGATGGGTTTGTAGCCAGCCCAGTTCCTACTGTTAAGGATAATACAGGAGGCTGCTAACTGCTAAAACCATCTTAAAACCATCTTTATTTTCAAACTACAGATGGGATACCATTGCAGCTGCTACTCCTTTTGTTTTGCATATTGTTGTACTTGTTCCCTCCAGCATGTACAGGGTGCAATTTGGTAATTTTAGACTCTGGACTTAGGCAGCAATCCTAACTCCGGTTTCCTGAGAGTAAGCTCAGGTTAGGACATGGTTAGGACTGCACTGTGAATGGTCTTACAGGTGACAAGGGAAGGGCACTTTAGATGCCAATATGTTTTACTTTATTAACTTCAAAATGTGATCCTGCATTTGAGACCCCTCCTGCTTAGTCTTCTGGGTTGAACCCAAATGCCTATCCAGATAGTACTACAAGACATCCATGGACCAGATATTTAACTTTATCTAGCCCCATGTCGTAGGCTAACTTTGACAGGTGGGTGGACAATCCACTTGTCAATCACATGGTTGACACCATGTGATTGACAAGTGGATTGTCCACCCACCTGTCAAAGTTAGCCTACGACATGGGGCTAGATAAAGTTAAATATCTGGTCCATGGATGTCTTGGATATTGCAGGATTGACAGGTGCAGCGCTGTTTGATGCAGTGTACCCCTCTCCCCTTGAAGCAGACAGTGGGATTGTAAGCCCCCAAAAGCCTGTATTGTGCATGTTCTTTTTACCTTGCTTGTCTACTGCTTGCTTAAATGAGAAGGTTTTGATATCACCAGTGATGCAAGCTGATGTGGATGGTTGGATGAAAATAGCATCACAGGGAAATTGGACCACCTGGCAGGCCAAGAATTGCCCATGGGCCTGAGGTTCCCAAACCCTCAGGTTTGAATCAACTGGGTTTGGTTTGGCTTGATATTTTTTATTATTATTTTTTGCCTAGGTGATTGTCAGTTAGCACTTTCTGCACTTCAAAAGCAAAGTGTAACAGCAGGGAAAGGCTTGCTATTATTAGCATGCTTGGTTTTTAAGGAAAGCCTGTTATTCGTCTTGCTTTTAGATTTTTTTTTTATCAACAATTCTTTCTTCAGACAAACAGCAACTGGAACAGAAGTTTTTTTGTGTGCAGAAAACCATATGAAAAAAATACTGACACGATTTCTCACAATTAATGAAAGAACAAGAGAATATTTGCTGCAGAAGGCTTGTTGTTTTTGTCCTATGATGATAGATTTGCTTCAGGAAAACTCATTACACTTTGATGCATGTGTCACTTTATGAGTGAAGCTCAGAGCTATGGGAGTACCATGTGTGTGTCATATAATGTAACCACTTTTATTGGATAGGTAAGTAGGTAATAGCTAAAAGCCTCATAAATCAGTTAAATGTTCCCTCAATTTATAGAGAATATTTGATCTAAGGACATTACTGTCTGGTGGGCAACTGAGAGAAAGAGAGGCCATGAAAAGTGACGGAGATGGATATTCTGGATAATTGTTTGTATTAAGATTGTCTGTGCCAGAATCATCACTGACTTGAACCTTCTTTATAACCCAGGCTGCAAAACAATGGAGGAAAGTCAGCTTAAGTGGTGCAAAACCAGCCCTTCGGCTTAGCAGGGCTTATGCATTAGGCTGCCTGCAATTTCCTCCTGTGCAAAGGGCTTCTACATTCATTGGCAAGGTGAGTTTTAAGGGGTGAAAAAGAAAGTGCATATTGGCATATCAGACCTTTTGACTTCATTCGCTGCCATGAATTATATCAGAGCTGGGCAACGGATAGACAAAACTCCAGATCTGGATTTTCAGCATATGATTTACAGACTCCCAATGCAGTAGCAATGTAAAGGGCAATGTGTATGGCGTCAGGGGGATAAACAAACTCTGGGGAATATAGCTGGCATGGATTTTCAGAACTTCATGACATTTGACTACCTGACATCTAGCTGATATTTCCTCTGCATATACAGAATAACAAAGAAGAAGATTGTTGGTATGTTTCAAGGAATCAGTAGCATTTGTTACATGTTTTTAAGCAACAGCAACCAACATGGCACCTTCCAGGTGTTGTGGACTACAACTCTCATCATATTGTCTGGGGTTTATGGGAGTTGTAGTCCAAAACATTTTCAGGGCACCAGGTTGGCTAGCCCTACTTTTTAATTTTGGCGATTTAAAAAAAGAAACTTGTGCAAAAGGACTTCTCTGCCCTCTCAAACACACAGCCATCCGGAAGCTGTACTTAAAAGTTGGGAAATTCTCCAGAGTGGAACAGGATGGGGCAATGAAGGTTGCAATAGGGAGAAGGGATGGGCAGAATCCACTTGCGCAGCGAAAGAGCACTTTTTGGCTATGAAAAAGATAAGAAGAGTACTGCTGGGTCGGATCCCGTTCCCTACAGTGGCCAACTAGATGCTCCTAGGAACCCCACAAGACAAAGGTGAGGACAATAGCAGTTGTTTCATGTTGTTCCTCAGCAACTGGTATTCAGAGGCATGCAGCTTCTGATCCTGTATGGTTAGCATATAGCACCATGACTAGTAGGTACTGATACTCTTATCCTCCATGAATTTGTCATGGAGGTAAAACCATTGTTCGGTAGCAGAGCACATGTTTTTTAGGTCAAAGTTCTGCAGTTTAACCCCTGGCAACTCCAGGGGTAGATGTAGAATAAAGCTGCTGTGAACCCTGGAGAGGAGCTGCTGGTCAGTGTAAAAAATGCTGCTCTGCTGAACCAAATAGTCTAACTCGATATAAGGTCATAGCTCGCGAAGTTTACCTGCTGTTTATATTTTTCAGAAAAAGTGCAGATAAAATAGCAATCTCTGTGCTAAGACAAATCTGAGAATATAACTGAATTTGAACTTTTCAACCAGTTGGCCCACCATAATCCAAAGGAGTGTTGTTTACTTGTTATTTTTGTAAGTTATGAACTTGGAAAAAAGCCTTTCCTTTCTCTGGCTAGTCAAGAAAAGCAGTTGAGCAAGTGTCTGATTTCCAAATGTGTACTTCGCTGTATCTTTAACTTTTTGATTTGTGAACGTGGTGATGCTCTGAGGCATTGCAGCTTGGATTGTTCACCTATCCATATTTTAGTCCACTGAATTCTTTCCATTTTAAGTCACATCAGAGGCCTTTAAAAATCCTGTTACATGTCAAATAATTTTTCACTACTGAAAGTATGAAAGCAATGACAGGTGAACATTTCTTCTCTTTCTTTTTCTGCGGCCACATAAGCTGTGCCTATGCCCTTCTGTGTTAAAATTGATCATCATAATAGGATTTTTGGTTTGTATACAGAATGTAACTCACTTTCTCCAACACAAAAGAAAGTTGCTTTTCGATGGGTAAGGAAGCTGCTTTACACCAGATCAGACCATTGAGAGCCAGTGTAGTGGTTGGGAGCGGTGGACTCGTAATCTGGGGAACCGGGTTCACGTCTCCACTCCTCCACATGCAGCTGCTGGGTGACCTTGGGCTAGTCACACTTCTCTGAAGTCTCTCAGCCCCACTCACCTCACAGAGTGTTTGTTGTGGGGGAGGAAGGGAAAGGAGAATGTTAGCCGCTTTGAGACTCCTTCGGGTAGTGATAAAGTGGGATATCAAATCCAAACTCCTCCTCATTGGTCTACCTGGCTCAATACTGTATACACGGGGGATAAGGAACGTGCGGTCCTCCAGATGTTGCCAGATGAAACCTTGCTGCCAGTCAGTGTGGACCAAGTGTTTCAAATGGGAATCTTTCTCACTCCATGTGGTGGTGCAAGGATTGAACCTAAGATTTTCTGTGTCCCAAAAGTATGTGCTCTGCATCTGACCTATGGTCCTTACTAGATAGGTCAAATACCATGAATATTATCATGGAAATAGAAGGGTGAAATTTAATTCTTTTCCATTAAATTAAAAAGGTTTGCATGCATTCTATCTTGTCAGCAAATTGTCTACGGGATGCTAAATTGAATCATTTGAAAAGGTACCCATTTCATTGTTTCATTCCATGGTCTTTGGCAAGGGAAGTGTTGAAACTAGCAGTCTGAAACTTCTATTCGACAAGAAGTATGGAAACAGTGTGGAATGTGGCCCTTAAATATGTAACGCTGCAAAGAACATACATTTCTTATCAAATACTGTTTAATACACCAGGAGGAACATACAAATATGATAGGTTTTCATTCAAAATGTGCATTCGTTTCCTCATGAAAACATGATGACTTTTGCACAACTCCAACTATAGTAGCCTGGATTTTCCTGATGCAATTGAAATATCAGAATGAAAAATGTGGAAAATTACATTGTTGTAATTGTACATTATTGAGCCTAAATTTTTAGAACAGCATGAAGAAATGTCATTCAGATTGGCTGACAAACAGAATGCATTTATCATCTGCTCTTTTTGTGTGTCTTTCAATTTATGAGCCTGATAAACTAGAAGAATTCCAAAACTGCACGTATGCAAGAGCTATCCAGAATGTACTCAGGTCATGCCATATACTATATCCATGGCACCAAGACAAACAGTAGAAATTGCTTCGGCTTGTGTTCTCATCCAGCAGTGAACTTAATTATAGCATATAGACTTTTGCATAACCTGTTATCAAGATAAATACCCTCCCTTCCTCCGTAGGCAATTCAAGCTGGAATTCACTGGGGAAGTGCAAAATAAGAGGCAGGGCATTTGCATTTTTGAAGCAACGATCTGTAGGGAAGCAAATTAATTGTTCTTGTTCAGGTGAAACCCTGATTCCTCTCAGCTGAAATTCCTGATGAGCCTTTTATTCACTGGCCATTAAAGAACTTGTTCGGTTGATAATTGGGACACATTTCTCTTCAAAACAAAAACAAAAAAGAAGATGTTGAAAATATTATTTTCAGACAGCTCTGCTCGTGAGATTCTTCCCTCATCTAGCATTCAGGGAAATGAAAGGAGGCAAGAAATCACATCCTCTCCCAGTAACGCTACCAAAAAAGTGGGGGCAGAATTTTGTAGAGAGAAACTGCTGCTTCAGAAGCAACTTATATGTATAAAATAACACAATAGCATCAAAACAGGTTGCATAGTTTCATAGAATCATTGAGCTGGAAAGGACTTCTAAAGTCATCCTGTCCAATCCCCTACTGACAGAGGGAATCTACTGCAACATCCCTGAATTTACAGCATGGCTAGAGAATCTTTGGCCCTCAGGATAACGTTGGACTCCAGTTTCCACGAGTCCCAGTCAGCATGGCCAATGGTCAGGGAAGATGGAAGTCCAGCAACCTCTGGAGTGCCACAACTATCCTGATTTACAGTTTCCCAGCATATTCATTCCAATATCATGTCGTTTGTAACATTAATATTTATAATATACATGCTTAGTTTATCCTAAAGTAACAAAGAAACTGTGCAGTGGACCTGCATGAGCTAGGCCACAAGTATATCTCACAGACAGACCATTTAGTTACTAAGGAAAGGAGTCAGTTACAGTTGCCACATTCTCTGTGGGCTGGAGATACTGAGGTTTTGGCCACTTAACGAAGCATCCCATGTATACATTAGGGATGGGCCAATCTGTCAATTTTGGTTTCAGCTTCTTATTTTTCCAATCTTAAATCTGATTCTCCACATTTCCTCATCAGTTCGCATTTTTTAAAATGGCTATCCTGAAAATTAATCAGCATTTTACAGCAAATTTCTCCTAATATACACATTTTCCTATGTAATTTCGCCTGATACAGTGGTACCTCGGGTTACATACGCTTCAGGTTACAGACTCCGCTAACCCAGAAATAGTACCTCGGGTTAAGAACTTTGCTTCAGGATGAGAACAGAAATCGTGCTCTGATGGTGCGGCGGCAGCGGGAGGCCCCATTAGCTAAAGTGGTGCTTCAGGTTAAGAACAGTTTCAGGTTAAGTACGGACCTCCGGAACAAATTAAGTACTTAACCTGAGGTACCACTGTATACACCTTTTCGAAATGTGGCTTTCACTCATCTTGGACTTCTGAGTAACAATGTCTGCATGCGCTGGGGAGAAGCTAGGACAATTTTTTCATTAAGTGAGAATTTGCCTTTAAATTCCTGCATTGCAGAGGGTTAGACTAGATGACCATTGTGAGTAAGCCAGTGGCAGTATGAATTAGTTTTGAAACAATAGGGAAAAGAGTAGAACTGTTTTGTTTCTGCAGTTCTTCTAAAAGAAAAACATATATACTTTTAGCAGTAAATCCATGGCAATTCATATTAGGATAAGTGAATGTGCAAAGGCTCACATTTTGCTAAAACAAGCAATTGATTTCTTCTCATGAAAACGTTGGTCATTAATGCATTCTGACATACCATCTGCTTTTGCAGATAAAACCATCAAGCAGTTCTATTCACATTTGACAGAAGCAATATTGCTAGACATTTAAAATAAAGATCTATCGGAAATTTTTACTGTAGGTAAGGGAACAAAATTAAACAAAATTAAAATAGCCACATGCCAATATTAACGTGAGGATGTGAATGCGGTATTATTAAAGGACTGCACTTGCAGAACAGAACTCTGCAGTAGATCGCCAGAAACTTTAGACAGGTTTTATACAGGAAGTTTGGGGTTTTTTTGTTCTTGATATGCAAATAATATTTTTAGGACTTTTGTGCAACCAAGTTTAAGGTCAATAATGAAGAGGTCAGACCATTTTTAGTCCATTCTTAATGTTTTAAAACATTTTAAGATGTTCTTAGATGGGAGGAAGGGTGGGATAAAAATTTATTAAATAAATACCTCACTAAAAAAACAATCCAGGGTTTTATAAGCACATTTGCCAGGATGTGTCAAGGTGTATCCTTGCAGAAAAAACAGATGGGGTAAGTTGGCTTTTGGCAATGTGGTTGACCAAAGGGAAAGTGGGGTCATGCATGGCTTCTCTCAGCAGAAGATGGAATAGGATACCATTGCCCAGTCAACAACTTGGCTGAGGTGAAACGACTTCAAGCAGATTTCAGCTGAAGACAATTGTAGTAATACTACTTAAATTCAGCTACTTTAAGTAGAACCTGGCTGGAGCTTGTCATGAGGAAAAATGGAGGAAGCATAGTTGGATTCAAGATCTTGAAATTGTGCCTAGTTCTGTAAAAAAACAGCATTTATGATCTATTCACGTGGCCAGTTAACAGTAACAGGAAATCATGGAAGAATATTGCTGTCACGTTTGGTTTAAAATAATAAAAGATCATTCAGCTCTTAGGGAAAAAATATTTTCTTCACATTGTAAAGAAGTGAGCTTAGAAATATTTTGTTAAAAATAATGAAATATTCTGTTAATAGGAATATGTCTTTTTTATTTTAAAAATTGCATTTTTTTGTAAATTTCTTCAGTGAGGGATCTTCAGTGAGGTCCTACCCCTAACTGAAGAAATTCGCAAAAATTCAGTTTCACCCTCTAAAAAGGCAAGTAACTGCAATATTCTAATGCAGGCATGTCCAACTTTGAAGAGACGGAGATCTACTCCCACTATTTAAAAAAAAACTGGCAGTGATCTACCAAAGTTGTTGAGCTTCTTTCTGTTTTTTAGTGGGGGGGGGTCCCCATGATCTACCACAGACCCCCCCCCAATCTACCAGTAGATCACAATCTACCTGTTGGACATCCCTGTTCTAATGGAAATAAAGGTAGGCATTTTAATTGATTCAATTAATTAATTCCTTTCGGAGAGAATTGAGCTATCCTCATCATAACTTTAATTTGCTTTCCCATAATTTATAGTTTGACAGTCCCAAAATGTCTTATTTTTAATTCTGGTTTTATTGAAAACATACCATGAAAAGAGGCCAGTCCCATAAGACAGACCTTATACATATAGAGCCTATGTAGCTCTAATAGAACAATTGTGGATCAATGCACAGATTCTAATGCATCAGAGATGATCAACTGGAAAGTAAGCAAAGACTCTGAGCCAGACTTCCAACAGGCTACAGCCACTGTCTAGTCCAACCATAACCAGAGCAGGCACTTGAGGGAAGCATTCTGCCATTAAGGTTAAAGGCAACTCTTCTAACTTCACATTACCATTACCTAGAGGTGTATAGCACTTGCAGACAGAAGCAGAAACCAATAGCACTTTCCTTTAATTGTCTCAGGGTACATTTAGATATAGGACATCTGAAATTATCACATTTACTGGCCATGAGAAACACCCTAGCCCACAATCTAGATGAGCTGGTATAATCAAAATTAGGACTGCATCTTTCCTTCAAAGAGAGGCAAGCGGCTTAAATTTGGTTTTATGAATGCACTTTGTTAAATGTCATTATCTCCCAAGTTTCATTGAACTGAATAATGTTTTCATGTGCACTATCACGGTTAACCAGGAATGGGTATGTAACTGTGATATATTGGTTTGCTTAAACGATAACATATAACATTGTCGTATGCAATATTTATTGATGTCATGCCATTGCTTATTTGCCATTTATCCTGAATCTGTCACTACCAATTTGGGATGAAATCATCCTAAGAGAAGTGGCTGTGGACTTTACAGGTACAGTGAAAAGTTCCGTGCTTTGTATATGCATTTTTAAAAACCCTACTCCCAGCATAATTCATTAAAATATACTTGTTTGCCTACAATGGAAGATTAATTTTTATTCTATTTATTCTCTTTTGTAGCATTCACACTTCAGAAAGAAGAATCAAGACAATCTCTCACTATTTCAACTGAGAAGCCATATCAAATGTATTTAAAAAGTGAAAGCCATATCAAATAGTTAGAAAGGTTACTTACCCACTCATGCCGTTCATCCACTGAGCAAACTGTTGAATATCTGTGTAAAAGGAAACAGAACACTTTGGAGAAGATCAGTTGTGACAAGATATACTATATTGGGCCAGGAAATTAGATTAGATGGTTCATTGGGTTCACTCAGTCATTAAGAGTCTATGGTTACCTGATCTAAAATTAGTCTAGTAAAGTGTAACCCAAATACAAACTCGGACTCCTGACCACATTCACCAAGGGCAGCCACAAAGAAAAGTTAAAGCCCAGATTGTGCTCCATGTATGTCTCTTTATAGCAAGGTACTCATGTAAGTAGGGACGCCGGTGGCACTGTGGGTTAAACCTCAGCGCCTAGGACTTGCCGATCGCATGGTCGGCGGTTCGAATCCCCGTGGTGGGGTGCGCTCCCATTGCTCGGTCCCAGCGCCTGCCAACCTAGCAGTTTGAAAGCACCCCCGGGTGCAAGTAGATAAATAGGGACCGCTTACCAGCGGGAAGGTAAACGGCGTTCCGTGTGCTGCGCTGGCTCGCCAGATGCAGCTTGTCACGCTGGCCACGTGACCCGGAAGTGTCTGCGGACAGCGCTGGCTCCCGGCCTATAGAGTGAGATGAGCGCACAACCCCAGAGTCTGGCAAGACTGGCCCGTACGGGCAGGGGTACCTTTACCTTTACCTTTACCTTAACCTTACTCATGTAAACTTGCAAGCATATGCAGGAGTCAACCTGAATTCAATTTATGGCACTTCACCATTAACCCACATTTAATGCCCAACCTACTGTATTGGCCTGAATATAAGCCACAGGTTTTTTTCCAAATTCCGATCTTGAAAAGTTAAAGTGTGGCTTATATTCGCGACCTTATGCTGCTGGCAAAGCGGTGTGACTCTTCCCTCAGGAAGCAGCCAGGGAGCTTGGGGCAACAGTGCCCAGCCCACCCACTGCTCCCAAGACCCCCCCAAGCCACAAAATTTTAAAGGTGTGGCTTATTTGCAGGTGCGGCTTATATTCGGGCCAATACAGTTGTTGTTTAGTCGTGTCCGATTCTTCATGACCCCAAGGACCAGAGCACGCCAGGCACTCCTGTCTTCCACGGCCTCCTGCATTTTGGTCAGACTCATGTTAGTAGCTTCAAGAACGCTGTCCAACCATCTCGTCCTCTGTCGTACCCTTCTCCTTATGCCCTCAATCTTTCCCAACATCAGGGTCTTTTCCAGGGAGTCTTCTCTTCTCATGAGGTGGCCAAAGTATTGGAGTCTCAGCTTCAGGATCTGTCCTTCCAGTGAGCACTCAGGGCTGATTTCCTTAAGAATGGATAGGTTTGATCTTCCTGCAGTCCATGGGACTCTCAAGAGTCTCCTCCAGCACCATAATTCAAAAGCATCAATTCTTCGGCAATCAGCCTTCTTTATGGTCCAGCTCTCACTCTATATACCAATATAGTATATCCTGCTTATGCCAGTGCAGGCAGGCACATGACTACTCTCCCACAAATTGACTGGAAGTTATCATAGGATGGCTGTTCCTTGTGGGTGCTGTTGGGTGAGACAGCAGTGAGAACCGAAGAACATAGAAGTATTCTTTTCAAAAGCCTTTCTTTCTCCCCACACACTTTGGTTGCTTTGTGAAGATTGCTATGGATTTATGTCCTTGCTTCAAACAGGGCTGCAGCTCAGAGGTAGAACATCTGCCTTGGATGCATAAGGTCCTATGTTCAATCTCTGAGATCAGCAGATAGGGCTGGGAGAAACTCTGGTCTGAAATCCTGGACAGCCATTGCCAGTCAGTGTCAACTATGCTGAGCTAAATGGGCCATTGGTCTGACTCAGTTGTAAGGCAGCTTCCTATGTTCCTGCGTGGAAGTTCCAACCAGGTGGTGAGATGTCCAAGTGGAATGACTCACCTTGCAGATTAGTTCATTTTTACCACATGGGGCAATGCAAAGCAGCCAGCACTTGGCACCATAACATGTAAACTGGGCTTTTATGTTAAGAAGAGCATAATCTGGTCCTTTGTGATCTACAAGACCATATGCCGACTCTATCATGAGTGCATCTTTTAAATTTTAAGTGGCAACCATTGCATAATTTACACTGAGAAATGGGACGTTTTCAAAAGGTGAACAGCGGCAGATGAACAAAAAGCTTCTTCATTGGGGCCACATCCTTTGAAGTTTATTCAACTAAGAGAATTCCCAGTCAGAACTGTATTTACATTTGTTATGAAAGCAATGCTGCAATTGGGCTTAAAAGTGTAGGAATGACAGAACATATGGAGAGGCTGGCAGCCATAGATTCCCTGGTGTGGCGGCTACATTCCTCTCGCTGAAAAGGTGAGGCTTTAAAATTCATTGGAAAAACTATAAAATGCGCAACCAGGATGTCAAGCACAGCTTTATTTAAAGAAGAATTATAATTATAGAAGGGACTCAAATAGTTTAACAGCTAATAAAGTGTAAGGCTTTAAATAATTATCCTTTCAGCCGAGCACTAGCAGCTGAATTCATTCCCTGATGCTGTCACCCACAGTACATATAATCCAATCTGACTGGCTTTTTTGTGTATTAAATGCATGGATTTCACTCTTATTTGATTAAGGTTGCAACCATTTGGAGGGCCCTGATGTCCACCTGCAAGTACGGTAACTGGTTTTCAAGAGAAGCCAGTTGTGCATTCCACACCATTCTGAAAAGGTGTAAGATGCTTTCCTCTAGTGTACCATTTAACGACTACTGTAACTTTACAAATTTATCCTGTATGGATACCATCCCTCGTCCAAATGGTTCAGGGCTACAATTAGCACTATGAGCACTGGCATGGTAGTCCCACATCATCATAAGAACATATGAAGAACCCTTGGATCAGTCCAATGGCCCATCTAACTACTGTTGTCTATGCTCTGGTAACTTCAATGTTAGATTACTGCAATGCGTTATACGTAGGGCTGCCCCTGAAGACGGTTCAGAAACTTCAGCTAGTGCAGAATTCAGCAGACCTGTTGCTCACCGGAGCAAGACAGTTTGAGCATATTATACCAATCCTGGTCTAACTGCACTGGCTACCAATTAGTTTCCAATCCCAATTAAAAGGCTGGTTTTGACCTATAAAGCCTTAAATGGCTCAGAACCACAATACCTCAAGGACCATCTCTTTCCATATGAACCTACCCGGACCCTGAGATCATCTTCTAAGGCCCTCCTTCGTGTGCCTCCTCCTTGAGAGGTCAGGAGGGTGGCAACACGAGAACGGGCCTTCCCTGCAATGGCTCCCCGTCTATGGGATGCTCTCCCCAGGGAAGTTTGCCCGGCGTCTTCATTATACACCTTTAGGTGCCAGGCAATCTTATTGATATTCAACACCCTTTTAGATTGTGGCTTTGGGGGGGGGTAGTTATTGGGTTACTGCTTTTGGCTTGATTTTATATGTTGTGGTCTTGTTGTAACCTCCGGGTATAGGGCAGTGTATAAGTTGAATAAATAAATAAAAATAAAAAATCGAGTCCAGCATTCTGGCCAGCCAGATGCCTCTTGGAGACTTGCATGAAGGACCAGAGCACAAGAGTTCTGGTTTCCAGAGGCAGAGCCTTGCCATTATGGCTAGCAGCCACTGATAGCCTTTGCCGTCATGAATTTATCACATCATCTTTTCAAGCCAGCCAAGTTGGCGGCCATTGCTGCTTCCTGCAGTAGCAAATTCCAGTCATCCCTCATCTCCCCAAGATGGAGAGATAACCTTTGAAGCAGAAATCCTTCTTTTTATGCATGGAGATTTCCTATGTGATTTAGAACCTTGATGGTGCAGGGAGTCAGAGCAAGCTGCTCCTCATAGATGCCTGCCTCCAAATCTTGTGGAGGTTGGGGCTGGGGCAGGCAGAGCTCAGCGCTCTTGTCCCCACTCTGCCTGACACAGTTCTGAATCTGTGAATCCATTCCAATGAAAAAAAAATTGTGCTTGAGTTGGTGTGAAGTGAAACGTGAATCATTCTACACAGGCTAGCACATGATTCTGTACTCTTCAAGTACAGTGGTACCTCGGGTTACATACGCTTCAGGTTACAGACGCTTCAGGTTACAGACTCCGCTAACCCAGAAATAGTACCTCGGGTTAAGAACTTTGCTTTGAGATGAGAACAGAAATTGTGCTCTGGCGGCACGATGGCAACAGGAGGCCCCATTAGCTAAAGTGGTGCTTCAGGTTAAGAACAGTTTCAGGTTAAGAACGGACCTCCAGAACGAATTACGTATGTAACCAGAGGTACCACTGTAATAATATAAATAAACATAAATAATAAAAATACATGTGTAAAACATGCATTAAATAGTTTCCATTTCCCTAGGCGTCTTCTTCAACCGAGGAACTGCTTTTATGTCTAGGAGCTCCTTCTGAATCTTTAAACTTAAACCCTCTTATTTTATATGGCCCTGTAGCACAGAGCTTCCCAAACTTTTCATGTTGGTGACACACTTTTTTGACATACATCATTTCGCAACACAGTATTTCAGTTTTACTAGCAAACCGGAAGTTAAACAAGTCCTTTTCCCCCTTAAAAATGTTTAAGGGTACTCCCATTTTCCTACTCATTTTGAAATACTGCCCCTCAATGAGGCCAAACTTAGATTCACAAAATGTTTAGGGGTATGCGTACCCCTGTGTCCCCCCTGAAAAAAGCACAGCGTTAAACTAAACTCTTTCCAGCCCCAGGAGGAGCGTGGGGAGTGTTTGCATGACACACCTACATGCTGCAGCTGACACACTAATGTGTCATGACACTTGGTTTGGAAAGCTCTGCTGTAGCATATAAAGTGGGGCTCATGGGGGTTGGAGCACACCAACGCCGCCAGGATAACCCACAGGTTGTTGGACACTTTCTAGCTGCAATTCTAGCTGTTCCATGAGCAAATCAGGAAGAGGAAATCTGAACACAAAGATGTGACAGGACAATACTTCAAAAAAAGAAAAGAAAAATCACAATGCAAAAGCAAATGTGAAAACCAAATTGTCAAAATATATTGCTTTGCCAAACACATTGCCCATAACTGATAGTTGCATGATACATTTTTATTGTATATTATTTCAGCATATTTGTGGCTTGCATAGATCTTATAACAATTTATGAGCTACTCCCACAAAAGGCTCAGGAGACAGTGCTGGCTTAGAGGGCTTTCTGCCATTGGAGCTTTGAGGCGAAGGCATCCTGGATTGAAACTCTTTCTTTGGCTTTGTATTTTAGCCATGACTCTAACCCACTGAACCTCTTGGGGTTGCTGATTGGAAGGTTGATGGTTTCAAATCCCCATGATGGGGTGAGCTCCCATTGCTCTGTCCCAGCTCCTGCCAACCTAGCAATTCGAAAGCATGTCAAAGTGCAAGTAGATAAATAGGTACCACTCCGGCGGGAAGGTAAATGGCGTTTCCGTGTGCTGCTCTGGTTTCACCAGAATCAACTTAGTCATGCTGGCCACATGACCCGGAAAAACTGTCTGCAGACAAACGTCAGCTCCCTCGGCCAGTAAAGCGAGATGAGCACCACAACCCCAGAGTTTACCTATGGACTCTGGGATTCAGATGCACTGAATTTGCTGGAGTAAAACCTATAAGATGCCATAGCCTCTCTCAAGAACCTGTCTCTGTCCCCGTGTGAAGAATGTTATTACAGGTGCCTTGAGGTGAATAATAATAATAATAATAATGAACCCTATGTTGAGATTTCACCTGGTTAGGAAAAAATAAGCCTCAAGCTCAGATATATTACAAGGTTCTAATACCTTTAAGTCTTAACCTATGGGAAATACATGTTTATTACCTGACACACATATTTGTCGCCATGCCAAGAAGTCCTGAATATGCATCTAAGACTGTTTAGACACAGTGTAAGCCAAGTAATCATTATAGCCTCTGCTAAAGTAAACATTCAGGTCGAGGATGTGATGTTTGAAAAGATTAATCCCTTGCTGAGTAATACCCGTCTGAAAGGTTTTATATGCCTGGCTTATAAGAAGATAGGGAGAGATAGCATTTGCCATAAACACAGCTGTTAGGAGGGAAATCTATTTCATAGATCTTTTTCAATGAAAACTTCTGACATTCCAAAGATTTTATTTTTATTTTATTTTTATTTTTTTTAAAAAAAGTTTGGATGCTGATTTGAAGATTTCAACTCTGTTTGACAGACTTGGGAGTGGAGGGGTGACTCTAGCCTGCTTCTTTGATGGGGCATTTCTCTGAGATGAGTGAAAAGGAATTCTGGCTAGCTGTGAAGAGAACAGAGAAGCTCTTTCTGCCTTTTGATGTGGGATATGTTGCACGGGGAAGAAGGGCAGAGAGAGGAAGGTGTTTCTACCCAGTCCTCTTTTCCATGCCCTGAAGCGGTTGGGGATTTTCTGTTTCAGTCACCACTCTTATCAGCACAAGCGTACACGTATCAACACTCCGGAAAAAAGAGGGGGGAAACTTCAGAGAGATGCATACTACCTGTCAATCCTGCAATCTCCTTGTCCGGTCCGATAATTATGAGGTATTCCAGAGAAATACCTGGATTAGAGAGCTGATGTATCATACTACTTTATTATCTCTCGCTGCAGGGTGTGAGTTTACAATATAGGACTGCTATACTTTTTGATACTTTATTACTCACATCCATTCTGGCCTAGTTCAAATATGATATGTGTCAGGATGTTGCTTACATTGCAGTTTTCATTCAAAGAGTAATACACAACTATTGACAGGGCTATCTGAGAGCAGAAAGCTTTTGTGCTGAGTTTCTTTTCTTCCCTCTTTCTCTTAAAGGATTCTTTCCCCGACCACCACTCCATTCTTTTGCTTTTGGTCAATTAAAGTTTCTTTGGAGGACAGGTGGGGGCAACTTCACATGGCAGAGAGAGAAATATTTTTCCTACACCAGTCCTTCAGTCACACTCGAGGAAGAAAAAATACTGTCCTGTAAAGCAAACAGGCATACACAGTCCTGACCAGAAATCATCTCTCTTTTAAAAAAAGAGCTTTTTCCTTTTCTTTAAAGTGTTTACAGCCAACTTTTAAATAGGCTTCAGGCTGGGATTCTTCCATTCACAGAGGGCTCTTTGAACCAGCAGAGACTTCCATACACATATATAGAAACAGATACACAAACACAGCCCCAGTTAAAAGAATGTCTAATTAGATAATTTCAGGCATTGCCATTATCATAATATTCACATGACTTGCCAGCAGAAAGTGTCTCCATGTTCAAGAAACGATGGCCTAACTCCTGGAAACATCAGAGAACAAAACTTTGGAAAGTGGAGAACACTCTTTCTCCATCCTCTCTGTTTGTAGTGTCAAATTCAAACTGCTCTCCTTCTCTTCTCTTCCGTTGGCCGATCAGAATATGCTGGTGAAAGGAGCAGAGAGCCTGGAGGACAGCTTGGTAGGCCAGGTTATGGCTGGGCTGCTGCAATTAGTTAATTAGTTAGCTAGCTAGCTAGCTAGCTAGTTAGTTAGTTAGTTAGTTAGTTAGTTAGTTAGTTACTGCCTTCCACACATGTCCCAAGGCAATGTAAAAACAGATTTAAAAACTAACAAAGCAGTTACAAAAATAACAGAAGGTGGGTTTAAAAGCAAAACAAAATGGACAGCTGTGGCAGAGACGACCTATTCATCCAGCTGGGAAAGCTTGATGGAACTAAAATGTCTGCAGTTGCAAGCATCGCTGCTCATCTTGTCATGGCAAAACAAAGTACCCCTCCGTAATGGATTTCATTAGGTGATTTTCCCCATTAACTTTATGAAGCTAAACTGCCTATGTTAGAGAGATTTGGGTGGGTGGTGGACATGGGGAGCTGTTAAAATGTAGCAGTGTCAATGTTCATGTGGCCCCTTCCTCAGAGAGTCTGGCTCCAGGAAAAAGGAGGTATTTGTGAAAACCACCTCCCATTCCCTTCCTTTCCTGGAAGCCTCTGCTGGATTAAAGAGCCTTCTGTTAATGGAAAGGCATCAATGGATACAACCCAATGTTATCTATCATTTGGTCACCAGAGAAGCCCTTTGAGTGAAGACAGGGACATGGAGTCACTGCCTCAGGTTGTGTGGAAATGAAAATTATACCAGTTGTTGGGAATCCTTGGTGGGCAGAATGCAGATGTGCTAATGTCCAGCTTGGAGGCTTCCCACAGGCATCCAGTTGGCCACTGTGAGAACAGGATGCTGGACTAGATGGGCCATTGGTCTGATCCTGCAAGCTCATCTTACATTCTTAAAGAACAGAGAAGCTGGGAAGCCCAGGACATTTTGCAGTCTTAAGAACCAACACTTTCAAAAGTATTCCCAAACCTCTCAAAATGACACACCAGTTCCTGACTTGACATTAATAGTTGTCTGGAGGCGGTTGGAGGATGGATGGCAGCTAACAGATTGAGGTTGAATCCTGACAGGACAGAAGTACTGTTTTTAGGGGACAGGAGGCGGGCAGGTGTGGAGGACTCCCTGGTCCTGAATGGGGTAACAGTGCCCCTGAAGGACCAGATGCGCAGTCTGGGAGTCATTTTGGACTCGCAGCTGTCCATGGAGGCGCAGGTCAATTCTGTGTCCAGGGCAGCTGTCTACCAGCTCCATCTGGTACGCAGGCTGAGACCCTACCTGTCCGCAGACTGCTCGCCAGGGTGTTGCATGCTCTGGTTATCTCCCGCTTGGACTACTGCAATGTGCTCTATGTAGTTTGAAGGTGACCCGGAAACTACAACTAATCCAGAATGCGGCAGCTAGACTGGTGACTGGGAGCGGCTGCCGAGACCATATAACACCGGTCTTGAAAGACCTGCATTGGTTCCCAGTACGTTTCCGAGTACAATTCAAAGTGTTGGTGCTGACCTTTAAAACTCTAAACGGCCTCAGCCCAGTATACCTGAAGGAGCATCTCCACTCCCATTGTTCTGCTGAGGTCCAGCGCCGAGGGCCTTCGGGCAGTTCCCTCACTGCGAGAAGCCAAGTTACAGAGGGAACCAGGTAGAGGGCCTTCTCAGTAGTGGCACCCACCCTGTGGAACGCCCTCCCACCAGACGTCAAAGAGAACAACTGCCAGACTTTTAGAAGACATCTGAAGGCAGCCCTGTTTAGGGAAGCTTTTAATGTTTGATAGATTACTGTATTTTAATATTTTGTTGGAAGCTACCCAGAGTGGCTGGGGAAGCCCAGCCAGATGGGCGGGGTATAAATAATAAATTCTTCTTCTTCTTCTTCTTCTTCTTCCTATTATTATTATTATTATTATTATTATTATCATCATCATCATCATCATCATCATCATTATTATTATTATTTTCAGTGTGTGTACTTTTTCTGCACTTTCATAAGACGTCTAATACATCGTTTGCCTTTGTCCAATCTGGCCTTTGGTACAAAAGTATTACGCTTAGCAATTTTGCTGCTCTAGGAGATTTTGAAATAAAATGGTTATCTACTTTTTCATGTCTTTTATTTTTTTTTCCCTTAACAGTTCAAATATGTATGAATAATAAAGTGGATTGTTTTCTCCAGCCTAGCATCTAATAATTTATTTCAGACGGTAGTTCTTCTTTTTCTTTTTTTAATTCTTGTAGTCATGCATTTGAGCCTGGAAAAATTCAATGAAGCAAAATTGGCAGTTTCAATGAGGTTTTCGGCCAATAGAGATTAAAGATATTGGAAAGTCTCCATATAAACGTTTTTGGACAGGGGCCTCTAGCAAAAGCCACAGTTTACCCTATAGATATCAGTTCCCTACAGAACGTTGGTGCCAATTGGTAGTTTGGATTCTCTCATCAGATTTGTGCAACTAGAAATATTAATATTGTAAATAAAGGCAAGTAGGCATTTGGTGCATGCCAATCTTCCCTCCGCCCTTTTAATATGCTCTGCGCCCCATAATCTTCCCCTCTGTCTTATCCAGCCTCTTTCCTTGGGTTTGTAAAACAGCATCACAATGGTCTCTGCTACCAACTCAACCTTGACTATAGGTTGGCGGGGGGCATTGCCCCAAGGAAATCAGTGGAAATTAGTTCAAATGCTCTCAGAGGATTTGCAGTTTGCAGATGCAACCTAAGACCCTTAATTTGACTGACATTTGTTGCGGAGGATTTAAGCTGATACCGGGGAAGAGGTTCAGCACTTGCTGGGCTGATGACTGACCAATTTTGCTCATGTTTAAATGGCTAAAAGCCATGGTTTTCCCAGTAGTGATGTATGGAAGTGAGAGCTGGACCATAAAGAAGGCTGATCGCCGAAGAATTGATGCTTTTGAATTATGGTGCTGGAGGAGACTCTTGAGAGTCCCATGGACTGCAAGGAGATCAAACCTATCCATTCTGAAGGAAATCAGCCCTGAGCGCTCACTGGAAGGACAGATCGTGAAGCTGAGGCTCCAATACTTTGGCCACCTCATGAGAAGAGAAGACTCCCTGGAAAAGACCCTGATGTTGGGAAAGATGGAGGGCACAAGGAGAAGGGGACGACAGAGAATGAGATGGTTGGATGGTGTTCTTGAAGCTACCAGCATGAGTTTGATCAAACTGCGGGAGGCAGTGGAGGACAGGAGTGCCTGGCGTGCTCTGGTCCATGGGGTCACGAAGAGTCGGACATGACTAAACGACTAAACAACAACAACAAATGGCTAATTGATAAGCCCTTTACAACTGGGAGGATCCAAAGAAACACTCATGGAGTTCCACTCATTCAACAGGGGTTTCTGTTGTTTTGTTCTGGCTTCAGCGCCTTCTGTCCCTGAAACACCATTGCTAAGGGTTGGGGGAGTGTCAAGAACAGCATGGTATGCAACGAGGGTGGGCTGTAACTGGAGAAGGGAATCAGAGGGAATTTAAACCCCCTTTGCAAGGGGCTGTCTGAATGCGGTCCAGTGTCAGCTTTCCTTCCTCCAAATAATTGCATTGAAATATACTAAATGTTAGGCACGCGGGTGGCACTGTGGGTTAAACCACAGAGCCTAGGACTTGCCGATCAGAAGGTTGCGGTTCGAATCCCTGTGACGGGGTGAGCTCCCGTTGCTCGGTCCCTGCTCCTGCCCACCCAGAAGTTTGAAAGCACGTCAAAGTGCAAGTAGATAAATAGGTACCGCTCTGGCGGGAAGGTAAACGACATTTCTGTGTGCTGCTCTGGTTTGCAAGAAGTGGCTTAGTCATGCTGGCCACATGACCCAGAAGCTGTACACCGGCTCCCTCAGCCAATATAGCAAGATGAGTGCCACAACCCCAGAGTCGGCCACGACTGGACCTAATGGTCCAGTCTGCTGCAAGGCCTGCTGATGATTGGCTGAAGCTGCGGCAATTGGGTGGCCAATTTACGGCATTGGCGAGGTGTGTGTGCAATCGGCTATGGTTGCATTTAGTGTGCAGGTGGGCTTTTGTTGGCTAGAGTGCAGGCAATTGGTGGCCGCAACAATGCATGCGATTTTCATTGTTGGGCAGGCTGTAGAGCAATTTGGGGCAGTGACCCCCCCCAAAAAAAGCTCAACAACTGTGGGCAATTCCCCCCCCCATTTTTTTTTGTTGCGGTCCAAAAAAATAGGGGTCGTCTTATACATGGGGGGGGGTGTTATACATGGGAAAATACGGTACTATGGAAACAGTTGTTTTCCTCTCAGTATCTCCCCATCCCTGTTTTACTCAAACCTCTGCAGATATTTAGAACACTAACTCCCCCCCTTCATTGTTTCTTCCTTTCTCACTGAACTCAAACGCCTCCCTCTTCAATGCTTTGACTACCTCATATGACAGAGTTAAAGAATTCAGAGCCCTCAAATATTCCATAGTACTTTACTCAAACTTATGCTGTTGTATTTAACTGTGATTTCCATCTCTATCCTTGTGTTACTCAAATCATCACTTTCCCCCTCCTTCTCATCCCATGCTATGGCCATGGCTATTTTAAAAGCCTGCTCCCTTAGTCCACCTTGTTCATGCAAATTCAGGTTTGTCATGAGGCCCATTGGGTGCTACAATATCAACAATATATTATTGTTGATATTCTAGTTGTACTATGTAAGCCACTTTGCATAGAAAGGCAGCCAATAAATCATTTAAAATAAATAAAATATATAAAATAAAATAAAATATATTTCTAATTCCTCAAGATAGCTCTTCTTTAGGCCTCTTCTTTCCAGGTTTGTTTCCTTTGGCAAGAAGGCATGTGGCATTTCACCCAAACCCACCGCCATCTCAGTTCTTCAACTTCATGGGAAATTATTAAATGACCACACAAACTTCAGTTTCCAAAATTAATGGCTTCAGTGATATTCAGCCCGGTCAAAATAAGCAGATCTGCTAGAAAATTGCCGTATCATCTACTGAGATCATCAATATAAGTTGCTCAACCTATAAAATATATAATTAGATGATCACAGTGTATAGTTCAATTACTACATTTTAAAGTACTAAACCTACATGGCTCTAGCTGTAATAGAAAGGTGTTGATCAATAAATGTGATTGAGCAAGTAAAAATTAAGTGACTGGATGTGATAAAAATATGTAACATAGTGACTATAGCAGCAAGTCCTTCAACTTATGCATTTTGATGCGCAAGGATTTTTAAAAAGTATATTGTGAACTTTTCGATGACCTTATTAATTAATTGAATTAATACTAATTAATGGAAAGCTGGAAGATGACAGGTGATAGATATTTGCTTAATGTTGCTGTGATTTCAGATTTCCTTTGTATGAGATCTGTCTTCAGAAGTCCTAGGTCTATAGAATTCCTACTCAGCAGAATCAAACCAATATGTTGAATAACTTTTAAGGCCAGAACAAATCCCTAAAAGGTAAAGGTACCCCTGCCCGTACGGGCCAGTCGTGTCCGACTCTAGGGTTGCGTGCTCATATCGCTCAAGAGGCCATGAGCCGAAGCCGTCCGAAGACACTTCTGGGTCACATGGCCAGCGTGACGAAGCTGCAGCTGGCGAGCCAGAACCAGTGCGGCACACGGAAATGCCATTTACCTTCCTGCTATAAAGCGGTCCCTATTTATCTACTTGCACTTAAGAGTGCTTTCGAACTGCTAGGTGGGCAGGAGCTGGGACCGAACAACGGGAGCTCACCCCGCCACGGGGATTCGAACCGCCGACCATGCGATCAGCAAGTCCTAAGCACTGAGGTTTTACCCACAGCGCCACCCGCCTCCCAGGTAACAAATATACTATTCATAACTGTGATGGACATACTCTCAAACTATGGGGTTGGCTCTAAGTTTAATCACATATAGAGTGGATCCACTGAAACTGACTAATTTATGCCCCACTGATTTCAATAGGTCTACTCTATACCTGTTTAGAGTCAAGCCCATGAAAACATATAGGAAGTCTTTTCAGGTTCTAATTGTACATTAGTACTTAAATAAACGTGTGAACCAGGAATATGGAAGCAACAGGACACCACCATACAGATTTGGCCAGTTCATAGAAAATGCCAAAACCATAATTTGGCTTTAAACCTCAGACTTCCATGTTCCCTTGTGTGCCACCCATTCATTCACTCCAGTTGAATTAGTGACTTCCTAATTTGTGGCAGCCATAGCTTGTTGTTACACCCAAACTATCAAACTACCGGTATGTATTTTGCCCACCCTGCAAACTAGCTCATAGTAAAAAAAACAGCGTTATGTGTGAACAACCACAATAGGAATATATATATATATATATATATATATATATATATATATATATATATATATCCCCTGCTTCTTACTACCACTAACATCACCATTATTTTAGGACTGGTTGTTTCTTACGATAATCACACCAGATAACTGCAAGATAGCTAGCTATATAGCACTTGTATAAACCTAAACCAATTTAAGGAAAGTTGATAGCGATTGGGGAAAAAGTAAAATGGTAATTGGGAATAATCCAAAAGACAGATTTTTTAACATCCACCTTTCGAAATGCAGCATATTGTAATTTTTCAGTATTTCTCCATCCCACTTTATATAAGAAGGATAAACTCTAACAAATATCTGAACTTGGTTTGTTAAAAAAAAACAACTGGGAACCTTTCCCCTCAGAAATCCCAAACAGACTTTACTGAAAGAGGAAATAAAGATTTTCAGCATTCACTGAATTTTTTCATCTCTCAACTATTTTTCATATATTCCCTTCATACATCAGCATATTTGTAGGATCTTTGAATTCATGGAGACTAGGAATAGCAAATTTAATCCAGCTTCCCCCTCCAGTTCAATGTAACACATGAGCGTTGCTGAACTCCTGGATATACTGCAGTGATGCAGGAATTCGGTTATTATTTATCATTAGAGAGTAATCATTTCCTCACCGATGGGGGGGGATTAATTATGGGTTAAAATTCATGCCAACTGACAATCTGACAATGAAATATATTTGAGAAACATCTAGGTTTCCCCTTTTAAATCTTTTTTTTCCATAGCCATAGCCATAATTTATTGTGTCACATCAACAGAGTCTAAATAACCATTAAACAAGTTGAAGCATAGACACCAAGACCACTTCAGGAATTATAAAACATGGCCTCCTTTCCTTATCCACAGTTTGCGCCTTTGCAGGGACCCAAGATGTCACTGGTAAGATGCTTCGTTTTGTTTATTTGCTTCTTGTTTCTTACTGAGTTTAATTTCAATCCACGGAGACACTGGTGTGTTGATGAAAAGAAGGGAAATCTAATAGTAGGAAAGATATTTGTCCTGAAAATTACTATAGATCTATTCACACACTTGCAGAACTCAATGAGCTTTGTATAGTATTTTAGAAAGTTATAGTCCATCCAGATCAGTATTGTCTGCTCTACGGGTAGTTGCTCTTCAGTCCCTCAGGTTTTTCTCCCATCACCTGCTACCTTTAGTTGGAAAAGCATGTGCAAAAGCATTAATTTAGATTATCCTTCCCTTAATTGTTTTTACTAAGTCAATCAAGCTTCAAATAACACAGCAGCCCAGTCCAGCTTTTTACAACAATTATGCACTGGGGCTGGGAGCGGTTGCCAGGACTATATAACACCAGTCCTGAAAGACCTACGTTGGCTCCCAGTACGTTTCAGAGCACAATTCAAAGTGTTGGTCCTTTAAAGCCCTAAACAGTTTTGGCCCTGCATACCTGAAAGAGCATCTCCACCCCCATCGTTCAGCCCGAGGAGTACACGCACCATAATGATCGTTTTTAGGTATCCTGATATTATCATTTCTGTTCTATGTGATTTGCATTGGCTGCAGATTAACTTCTGGGTACAACTCAAGATACTGGTCTTAACCATCTTCCTTAACCTCATGCCTTCTTCTATATTCTCCTCCCTGCACACTCATCAGCTGAGGCCTTGCTCTGGATCCCTCAACCTCAGGAGGTGAGGCTTTTTTCAGCTAAGGATAGGGCCTTTTCTCTTGTGGGACCTATTTTAAGGAATACCTTCCAAGAGAGGTCCATCAGCCACATCATTATCCAGCTCCTGGCAGCTGGCCTGACATTTGAAAAGTTAATTGGGTCGGGTTTTTTCTAAGTTATTTCCACATATTTGGAATCATCCTGTCTAGATTTAGCCATCCATCCCTGCTTGGATCCAGAACAAGTTATCTGGACATGGATGAAAATAGTTGGAAGAGATGCGCCAGAGCTCATCCTCAAATAACCCAAAAGCTCATTTTTCATGGTCCTGTCAGCAGACAAAGGAAATCAGACAGTGGCCAAGACTGGGCCAGCTACCACCACATTGAGAGCTATGGGTTTAACCTTAGCATCAGACATCGAACCACCAGAACTGTGTCTTTTGTCTTTGGAAGGTGCTCACGGTCCACACTGCCCCATCCAGGTTCAAGACTTTGGAAGGACAAAAGATGGACACTAGGGGTAACCTGAGACAAAAGATGGACACTAGGGGTAACTAGGGGTTCCCCTGAGAAAGGAAAACTAAGCTCAGAACCCTCTGCCTCTGTGCAGAAAACCTTTAATCTATTGTGTATGTCTTTTTACACACATTTATCAATAGACAGAACAACATACATATTACTTGAAAAAAGAGGGAGATCATTCCCTTTTTCAAAACCTCAGAAATATTAGGACCATCTTTTTGAACTGAACTATCTAATTTAAGATGCTCCCTTGACTTAGAAGGGAATCCTGACTCACAGACACATGCATTGATTTAGAGTTCCACCCATTCATCTTTCCCTTTCATAACATAATAAATGTCTAGACACAAGATATATAGTTCTTAATGGGATGCATATTTAATCATCTGTGCTCACACTGCAGTTCTCCTAAGTTGGTTAAGAAAAATGACTGTGTTAGAATACATGTAAACAAGTTTGCTGAGAGGTAGGTTACCAAAGAAAAGAAAAGAAAAGAAATAAATTATGTCTACCACTTAATATAATTACGTACTGTGATTTAAATAAACCAACATTTTGTTTTGTGGTATTTTAACATCATTTCTAGCACAGTATTCCATCTATGTTTGAGACAAATCTCACATTAGAGCTAAAAATAGTTTCTATTAAAAAAAACACCTGCAAAACAGAGAGAGTTGTATTCAGATAACCTTTTCTCAGAGTAAACTTGTGGAATTTAATGGACCTAAGTTAGTCATGGCTATCAAATGGGTCTCCCCAGAGTAAGACTTTGCTGAATACGACTTTGGGAAGCTCTCACATATTCCATGGGGAAAATATTTTTTTTAATTTTAAAAAAGTTGTTTTTAAGAAATGGCTTTGAATAAATTAAGCAATCATAACAAATAAAGCATGAAAGAATATTAACTATCCAATCCAAGTAACTTTATTGTACTATCCATTGGCCATGGCAATAGAAAGAAGCTTCACTAATATTTAGGGTCTTGAAAACTTCAAATCATGGGGTTTTTATCATCCAATGTAAAGGAAGGAATTTGGGCACAAATGAAACCATCACATAAAACTATCCATTCATCCCAGAAAACAATAGTGCAACCTCCCCATCGCTCTATCTGCCAGGTAGTAGTAAGAAATCTGTAGCAATTTTAAACAGAAATGAAGTATTGCGATGAAAATCCATTAGAATACTCAACTCCAGAGCTATAAGACATACCCACTTAACTGGCTAAAATCCAAGTGCTTCATCTTAATAACTGGTTTGTGAATCATACTCTTGAGAGTTGCCAAGCTGAATTCCAAGTTCAAATAAGTCTGGACTGAAATTTGTCAAAATGAACCATGTTTTGGATTGACAAGAAGTTACTGCGTGTCCCTAGCCCAACTGGTGGCATATACAGCAGCTAAGAGCATGTATCCCTTGATAAATTAATACAGTGTACATTTTTAACAAGTTTCAGGGCCAGGAGCTGAATACAGCTGTCTTCTCCTGCTTTCCCAACAATCAATGTTCTCAGTGATGATCACATCTGCTCTGGTCTGTGCTACAGAATTGGAGCAGGAATGGTGCACACGGGACCTGTTTGCACACACAATTTCTAATTCAGTTGCTGACGAACACAGAGAAACTTCTGCACTATCACAATGGCTGCTGTGGCTAAATTGAGGTGACCCCAAGCATGAGCAACAGCTCTACAACATGGCGGGAAGGAGCCACCAAGAAACAGTTTCCCCTACCCTTAGTGGATTGATACCAGTGATGTGGAAGGTGCTTCGATGCAACTTATTCTTATGTGAATAATGTGGGAGGAGCCCATACTGCAATTTCTTCCCAGGCCAGCATTTTAGAAAGGGCAGCATTGGCTGTAGGAAAAGCCGTAGGATGGGGTCCTCATCTTTCCAAATGGCCTGGGACTCTTGCCTAAAACTGAGCTAGACCATTAGTTCACTGACTGTCCCCTGGGCTTCAGACAGCGAACCTGAAGATGCTGGAGACTTGACCTGGGACATTCTGCATGCAAAGAGGGTCTATCACTGAGGCACAGTCCTTCCCTATGACATTACCCTGGTGAAAGAGGGAGGAGCCTCATTGTAGCAACTCCCATTCTGCCAGCATGAGGTAGGAAGGGGACCACTAACAGCATGATTCAGAGGTGGGGAACCTGTAGTTCTCTAGTAGTTCTTGAACTCCAACTGCCTTCAACCCCAGCCAACATGGCCAACATCCAGTGTTTATGGGAACTGTAGTCTTATCCAAAAATATATCAAGGGTCATAGGTTCCCTGCCCTTGGTATAATGTGTAGATCAGTTCCACACTTCATTATCATGTTTATTTATTAGTTTTTTAAACTGCCCTTCATTTCAAAATCACAGGACAATTCACAACATAAAAATACAAAACGAGAGCACAAAATAAGTAATAAAACAAAAACAAACCAATAACCCCCTTCCCCCAAAAAAACACATTTAAAAGGCCACAGAATGCTAATCAGACAAAGGCCTGGAAATAGAGAAACATTTTTGCCTGGCGTGAAATTTTAGACTATGATGAATATGGTACATCCCATAAAGAAAGTATTTGTTTTTTTCCTACGTATGTCATTTCTTTACTTTTTGCTCCAGGGGGGAAAAATGTTAGCTTCTTCCTCTAAGGAAAAGGTCCAACAATATTAAATATTTTAGTGTTTCTCATCAGATTTTGGGAGGTATAATCCTTATAAATGCCACACATCTTTTACACATTTTGACAAGTCATTGACATTCCAAAGCTGATATTAATAAGAAAAGAACTGAGGCATTCAGTAAATAGCCCATAATAAGATCAAGTACTGCAGTCAGTGAGAACTGACAGAGCTTGTGGTTCATGATTTACAGGTTTTGGTGCAGGACGATAAATTCTAGACATTTAATGATAAGTTCCCATTCCCAGGCAATAGCTAAAATTGTTGATGAAATTAAACTTCACATTCAGTTTGGATATCCCAAACCACAGAAATCTTTCCTGGGTCTGAAATTTAGCCAGATGTCTTCTTTGGCCTGCGCTGGATTCCCCATACACTACTTCAAGATATCTACGAATTTCTACTTCTCACACATTAGGTAAACATGGCTTGCTCTGGCCAACAGTTGGAATTAGACTGGTAGGGCATGGCGTCAGTTTTCAGTCCTGTTCTGGTCATTTTTGAACTGTAGCGTTAGATCAGGAGCACATAGTGGTTGTGCTCAGAGGTCACAGTAAACAAGAGTTTATAGCAAGCACACCCTTAAGGAAGACTCAAGAAACCATAGTTGTGGTAGAAAAGGTTGTATTTATTCCAACCAAATAAACAATTGCCTGGATTAAAATATAGTCAAGACAGGGAGGTTCCCTAAGCTGGGATCAATTGGGTTCTTCCATGGGCCTATTTACAGGCTCTACCCGCAGCTCCATGGCAAAGGATTGGAAATAATTATTCCTTCTTGACATAAGAAACTTAAGTATGCAAGCCTGACAAGCACACTGTGGCCCTGCCGGGTCAGCATTCACCAAGTCTAAAGGGTCCAATGGCAAGGCAACGTGGAGAGTGCCCTTAATGCAATATTTCCTCAGTTATTTATCTTAACATGTATTTCCTGCCCGGAATAAAAGCCGATTAAACCAATTAAAAATACCACTCCAATAACAGGATTCCCAGCAGGATGAAGTGGGCAAAAGAGAGGAGTCCCAATCCCAATTTTGGCTCCCTAAAAAAATCCTACTCAGCCCCCAAACAGGCAACTAGCAAAGTCTGTACTGCGTAGGGAGGTGTCGTGGACTGACTGGATGCAAAGGAGTGGTGGGAGGCACCAGCTGGGGAACACCCAAGGGAACCCCCAGGGGTCAGAGGGAGAAGAGGGAGCAGACTGGTAGAAGGAGGTGTCGGAAGCTGAAGAGGCAACAGGGTTTAGTGAGCAGGAAGAGGCTGTGGCAGAGAGCAGTCTAGACTCAGAAGCAGGAGAGGGCAAGCAGGTGATAGAGAGAAGGCAGGCTGCTGCAGAATCCAGGGAGTCTCCCCCTCCTGCTGCAACCAGTTCCCTATCACCTGGTTTCCCAGAAGACACAAAGAAATGATTAGGGCAGAGCAACAAGAGTCAAGACAACAGAGCCTTAGGCAGCTGGGGAAGGAACCAGGGGAGGATCCTTAGACAACAGTGGGAAGGACCAACTGTCTCATTGGGGCAAGACCTACAGGGCAGAATTGCTGTGATCACCAGGCCTGTGCTGTTTTGGTTTCTTTGAATATAGAGCTTATTTCACTGACACCATTTTTTTTTATTGCTGACCTACTCATGACACCTGCTCCTAACAGCCTTTACAGGACGGAGGATTACATTTTGCAAGCAATTGCCCCAATATAATACATTCTTGTATGTTATTTTCACAACTATATTAAGCATACTTTTAAGCATACTTCCCTCAATATATGCATTTTTGTGAACATCTGTTGGCTGGAGAACTGCATCACAAAATTCATATTAGTGCGAATTTTGATGAATGTCTGTGTATCAGGTCTGATATTGCTTTGGAAAGTGCAAATTTGATAAATTTGCTTTAAGAGCAAACGGAAATGAATTCCTCCCTCACCTCTACTTTGCAGCCCCTTTTAAGGTAGGATATATGAAGTCCAAACTTACCAATGGGAATAATAAATTCTCTTTCAAGAAATCCTCTCTTTCATTCTGATTACATGACAAACCCACAAAGCAAGCTGATAATAAGAGGCTGTGCATAGATAGATCATAAGAGGCTGGTAGCATCTCTCTGTTTTATCACCTAGGCATGTAATTTGCAATGGTTGTTTTTGTTTCAGGATGCTGTGCAGAAATTGTTTGCTTTTTTCTTGATGTTGTATTTCACTCTTTACTGTCATATAGCAAACATAAGACGCTTTGGAATTATCTGAGAAGGAAAGAGAAGACATTTGTACCTTCTGGAGGAAACAAAACAAGAGCTGTGAATTTCCTCTCTAATTTCCACCCCCCACCCAACCAAATTTAGAAATTCTCACATCCATCTGTATTTTTACATAGCACAGTATTATTTACTGCCTCACACATCCATTATTTTTATGTGTTCAAAAGATCTCTTTAAATGAGGAAGATCAAAACACGATCAGTTCCTTTAAATAAAAGAAAATGCAGCCATGCCAAATTTTTCAATGAACTGATTCATACTGATTGTAACAAGCTGAACAATTTGTTTTGGCTGGAGTGACTTTTTCTCCATATGGAAGTGCTTGTATTAGTTTTTTTGCTGATCGAGTGGAAGGAACTGCATATGGGGGGTTCCGAGTTTCTTTTTGTGGCATTAGTGCACTTGGGAGGCAGAAGTCTACACTGTAAATTGCTTTCTGGGGGCTTGGGTCTTTGTGGCACCCACATATTTGCATCAATCATCAGTTTGCAGGATAACAAAGTTATTAACAGATTCCAGTGTGCCCCCAAAATATGAGGCACCCCTTGCTGCTTTCCCTCACTTCTCATCAAAGATCTTCAAATCTTCTGCGAGAAGTTTGAATTTAGCTCATAGATTTCCTTTATTATTTCCAGCCTTCACTGAAGAAATCTTCAAGGAGAATAGCAAGACAGAGTTAAGAAACCCCACTCTCTAAAGCAGAGATGGAGAACCTTTGCACCTCCAGATGTTGTGGAACTCCAGCTCTCATCAGCACCAGCCAGGATGCCCTAGGGCCAGCAATGATGGCAGCTGTAGACAAACCATCTGGAGGGCCACAGGTTCCCCATCTCTTCTCTAAACTGTTTGGTTTTGCCCTTTCTGAATCCCTGTTTCTCTGTTTAGGGTCATTTCTAATTCTAAGACTCAGATTTACAAGAAGGGAAGTAATGTTTAAACAGTGTGCCTTTGGATATATGGAAAGGCTGAATAACTACAACTATAGCAAGCAAATCTGATTACTTGGGGAGGTATTGTGGCCACTAGGCTGGCAGCCACCAAGAAGAAGTCTTCTTGCCACCACTGCTAGAAATTCCCAACCATTTCATTTGCATTTTGTCTCCCTGCCAAATAATAACTCAAACTCCTCATTTTGGAGCTCATGAACGAAATGGGAGGGACATTTTGGCTCATCTTTAGTTTTACATGTTCTTTAGTAAATTATTTCTTGAAGTGAGCATGGCTTTGAGAAAGCATATTGAAGGAACTTATCCATCTATAAATGTTTGCAATTGGAACGAAGGGCATCACGCCTCCGTTCTTAGGCTAAGATCAGATGACGATATATTGCAACCTGCTCTGAGTCACTGAGATTGGGTGGGAAATAAAATGAAATAAATAAATAAATGCAGGCAAAATAAAGATCTTGGCATCCTGCACTCGTTTAACTGCAGGAAATCTGTATTAAAATTCTACTGAAGGTTTCCAAAGTTTCTGAATTCCCACATATCCCCAAGCTAATCATGTAACTGAATGGCATATTTCTTTTATTTATGAAAGTTTCAGAAAGGGAAATCAAATGCGGGAATAACCATTTCCCTCTTTGAGGGGGAGCCATTTATAATACACATTTGTTAATATCCCTTTTAAAAGGGAATGATCACAAATTCTGGAACGTATTGCTAAATGAATTATTGAAGTCCAAAAGTACCATCAGGGTTTATATACTCTACATAATTGCCATTCTGGTCCCAGAGAAGGACAAGTCCAAATGGGTAACTTTAGCAGGTATACTGGTCAAGCATCAGTTGGTGGAAGTGTGTTAGCTTTCAAACTTCAAAATGTTGCTGCTGTTTTTAATTGAAATGGAAACTCTAACTAGGGTGGGGGTAGCAAACTAAGGTGATCCATGTGGGTAGATGAATTTGTCGATTTCGATTTCTTTCAGCTTCTCGTCCCATCCCCCCCAATCTTCAGTTGATTTCTCCACATTTCCATACCATACCAGTTCTCAAATTTAGAAAAGAAAATAATCCCTGTGAACAGTGATCAGCATTTTAGGGTATCCTTGCCAAGGGACGGTAAAGCATAGAAAAGGAGACAGAGGCTCAAGTAAGAACTATGGGTGGAGGAGTGTTCTTTTCTATTCTTGGGAAATTGTGGGAATAAGCTAGGAAGGGGAGTAATGGATACATTGGGGTTATTAAAGTGTCCATATTGAACATGCAAAAGATTGAAGAACCTTTCTGAGTGTTTGATGGGGAGATTGAAAACATTATTTGTGAAGCGAGCAATATCTCTTCCTTCTATAAGTGAGGACCACCCACCCACAAATATGCAAATCCAGATTGCAATGTTCTTCAGTCAGAGAGCAGTCCAAGCAAAATACCTCCAGATGATTCTAGCAGAGCACCAAGCCACATAGCTGAGGGAGAACAAGTAGCAGGGTCATTGTTCAGTGCATTTCCTTTATGTGCCACCCACAGTCCACTGAAACTGCCCACCACAAATACAATGCTAGAGGCTCTTGGTGTCTTCCAGTTACTATGGCAGCAAATGAGAAGATGGTTAAAACATCTGGGGAGACGGTGGTTTCACCTGAGGCAGTTCCGCCTGAATGTTTTGTGTTTGTTTCCTTCTCCAGGTATTCAACTGTTTAAGTCCCACAGCTTGCTTGAGGCAGGAGCATAAGGTCTCTTGGCCTGTGGCTCTCTGCTGCTGGATTATAGCCTTGCTGGCTGGGCAGTGACAAGCTTGGGCTGAAATGGGAGGAGATGATTGGAGAAATAAGACTATAAGAAGAACCTGCTGGATCCAACATCTTGTTTTTAAGGTGCCTGTGGGAAACCTGAAAGCAGGATCTGAGCACAAGAGCACTCTCCCCTCTGTGGTTTCCAACAACTGGTAATCAGAAGCACTGCCTCCAACTGTGGCGATGAATCATAGCCATTGTTGCTAGTAGCCATTAATAGCCCTCTCCTAAGTAAGCATTGTTCTTCTATATGCTTGGTTATTTTATCTTTAGCAATACTTTCCAGCACTATGGAGGCAGAGCAAAGCCATAGATAACCTTCTCCTCCATGAATTTGTTTTTTGAAGCCCACTAAGCTGGTGGCCATGTGTGCTGGGTGAAGTTCAAGTACAAGTCCCAAGGCACATATCTTGGGAACATGCCCAGCCTGTAGACTTAAAATCAGTGCTGCTGCATATCACCCTTTGGAGTTCCACCATGGGGTGAGGGCTCCACTCCAATTCTTATTGTTTTTATGGGTTGGGGGGGGAGAAAATATTGTTGTGGGTGCTCCCTGGTGAGAGGAGAGAGCTTTGGGGAGAAAGTTTGCCCCACATTTTTGCGCAAGCTTAATTCGGCGATATAAGAACAGAAGTGAGAGTGTTACCTATAGATACATGCTGTTCTATTTGGTGGGTAAAACAACACAGGCTGATTGTCTCCGCTGTATTTCTATGCAGTGGTACCTCGGGTTACATACGCTTCAGGTTACATACATTCCGCTAACCCAGAAATAGTGCTTCAGGTTAAGAACTTTGCTTCAGGATAAGAACAGAAATCGGGCTCCGGCGGCGTGGCAGCAGCAGGAGGCCCCATTAGCTAAAGTGGAGCTTCAGGTTACGAACAGTTTCGGGTTAAGAACGGACCTCTGGAACAAATTAAGTACTTAACCTGAGGTACCACTGTATTTTGTCATTATGGTCCCTATGTGTTGATGAGATTTAAGAGGACCTTATTTGTTACTTAAAATGTGGAATTTTTATTTTGCATTTACTTGTGATGCATTTATTGTGTAAACCATTCAGCGACTTCTCTGAAGGATGAAGCAGCATATAAATTGTCTAAATTATACATAAAAAATTCTTGTTTAAAAACTCAACTGTGCTAGACTGAATGCTGAAACAGTCATAGTCACCCAGCAGTGGATGTGGGGTTAAGAAAGATATGTGAGGTTGATATTGTCAGTATTCGCACACAAGCTAAAATTGTATGGAAGAGAAAGCAAAAACTGGTTAACGTTTAATTTGTTTTAGTTTCCAAACATACTATTGCTCCTTAAAAATTTTTTAAAAAATGTGTTATTTTTGTTTGTTATGATGTTGGCATGTTTATTAAGAATTAAGCGTGGAACTAAAAAAAATAAATCCCCATTTATCTACAGCTTCCCTTCTCTGCAACCTTCCGATGGTTTATTTGAAATTGGGGCGGGGGGGAGGGAGAGAAATCTTTCCCTTCTGTGCCATGTATGCAAGCTCAAATGACTGATCCCAATACCCTGCAACCAGGATTTTTGAAGCTTTACTCTTCTATAAGCTACTTCTGATTCAAGCCTACTGCTGCTCTCTATTGTAGTCCCTTATCCTCAGTCCTTTGCAAAATTCATCTTGGCATTATATAGTAAATCCTTGCCTCTCAAGCATCGTCTTCAGCAGAGGTATTCCTGTGATAGCTCATCAAAAGCAACAGAGAAAACAACTAAATGTAGATGTGTGTTATGGCTTGTCTACATGATTCCAGCTGAAATAAAATGTCACTGTAAATTGTACAAATCACTGTGAACAAATAACAGTCTTCATGCCTGGTATAAAACATCCAACGATAAGACGCTAAGAGCATCAAATACTGCTTTGGGACATGGTTTTGTCCCCTTCATCTTTAAGCTCATAGCTCAATCCAATTACAACAAATTTAGCTTCTGCCCATGATTTGTGTTTCAGAGGAGGATTTGTTTGTACAAACTTCAGCCTACAAACTGGAAAATACTCAAAAAGAAATTCATGAAAAAGCACAGGAGGAATTACGTCACAGAACAGGCTGTTTGTACGATTTCCAGTCAGCTACTGTTGCCTGCACGTTTTTTAAATACCTAGGAGATCACTGCCTCTCCTGTCCTATCATTCTCCCTCAGATCAGTTGAGAGCACTCTTGAAAATGCCAGGCACATGCCAGCTTAGAGGTGGTTCTCAACAGCTTCCCCCAACTGTCAAATCTCCACCCCACTGATTCACCAAAGCCTGAATGTTGCTTGGAATCACTGCCAAGCCGTTTTCTTTGAGGAGGCTTTCAGAGGGAGATAGGCTAAAAACTCTGACAGTGGGTGGGTTCAGCATTTGCTGTTTTAACTGGGCTTCCCGGAATGCTCACGGCAAGAGTGACCACTTACACATCCCCACCAAAGATCTCCCTCCGCTGAACAGAAAGTTGGTGCTTTCTGTTCGAAGCATTCTGATGATATCTTGTGGGGGAAGAAAGTGCTATGAATAACCCCCTTGGTTGGCGTTGTGTGCAGTGAGGAGGAACACAAGAATAAGAGTGCAGATTTCCCTTTAAAAATAAATTTCTTCTTCTTCTTCTTCTTCTTACTAGTATTATTATGTGATGTAGTGGTTAGAGTGTTGGGCTGGGATCCTGGAGACCTGGGTTCAAATCACCACTTAGACATGAAGGTCAATGAGTGACCTTGGGGCAGTCACTGCCTCTCAGCCTAACCTACCTCATGGGTTTGTTGTGGGGATCAGATTAGTAGGTGGAAAACTACCCTTAGACACATTTGAGAAAAAGGCAGGATATAAATGCAATAAATATATCATCATCATCATCATCATTATTCCTACTCCAAATGATCATCCGCCCTTCACCATCAGGTCCCAGAGTGGGCTGCAACAATTTAAAATTCAATATTAAAAACATATTGCAACCAGAGGAATACAGTGGGTCCTGAAAACAGACATCTCATTCATCAAAAGCCAGGCTAGGACCAGCCTGAGGCATTTTGCCACTTGAGACAAAAAACCCTTGCTGCTGTTCATGTGCCCTCCATGGGCATGGGTGCAATCTGCCATGAGTGTGGACACACCATGCTCTTGCCATGCCCCTGCTGCCACCCACTCCATCTGTGTGCTGCAGTGCTGCTGTGGCAACAACGTGTTGGAGGAGGAAGCACACCTGTGTGGCAGGAGGAGGCAAGCAACACATTCCTCAGGCCCAGATCTGCCATCTGAGACCACCACTTCGCCTCATCTCATGGGTGTGCTGGTGCTGGATCCTGAGGTGTGTCTTCAGCATATGGCAGAAACCATAAGAAGAATAGAGGACCCATCACTCAAAAGTGATAAGTGCCCCATCCATTTTTACCAGAAGACTTGCCCCTTTTATGGTTGCTTTTGGATTCCCCCTAGGAGTGGCCACAGAAAAGGCCTTCACCTGGACCATCACCCATGGAATTTCTGCAGGAGGTGGAACTACCAAGAGGTCCCTCTCGGCTGAGCTTAGCACCAGATATGGTCCGTAGGGAAGGAGCCAGTCTTTCAGATATTTGGAGCCTATTAGGCTTTGAACACTGTTGCAATCCTATACTTTCCTGGGAGTAGGTGTACTTCTAAGTAGACATGTTGAGACTTATAAGGAATGGTTGAGGGAATTGGGTATGTATAGCCTGGAAAAGAGGAGGCTCAGAGGAGATCTGATAGCTATCTTCAAATATCTAAAGGACTGTTACGTGGAGGTTGGAGAAAACTTGTTTTCTCCTGCTCCAGAGGCTAGGACCTGAACCAATGGATTCAAGTTACAAGAAAGGAGATTTCAACTAAACGTCAGGGAGAACAGTAAGGGCTGTTCAACAATGGAACAGACTCCCTTGAGAGGTGGTGGATGCTTTTTCTTGGGTGGTTTTAAACAGAGGTTGTACAGCCATCTGCCATATATAACCTAGCTGAGATTCCTGCATTGCAGGGGGTTGGAATACATGACTCTGGGGTGCCTTTCCAATTCTATGATTCTTATAACCTGCTATTTCTGTAGTATAGGTACTGTGGAACAGATTGTCATAGCTCTACTGCCAACTATAAAAACCTTATAGTATAACAAAATGTTAGACTGTTTCCATGATTCATATTGATTTCAATATAAAATGCATCTAAATTCCTGTGCTTAGTCACTCCCAACCATTGCTTTCTGACTCTAAACAAACTTATTCCTTTAAGGGAGATTTATTCGCACCTTTTCAGAAGATGAAAGGAAATGACCATTTCAACAGGTAATACATTATAGCCTGAAATTAAATGAGTCACACATCGTTTTCTTAGGAAGGCTTCCGTGACCAAAAATGCAACTTGAAGACTCAATCTCACAAGCCTTTGAAGGCACAAAATACAGAAATAACAAACAATTCCAATAAATACATAGGAACAAGTTGTGTTTGGGGATTTGCTGTATTTGGCCCTACGCGTGGTGATAAGATGCAGCATAAGACATATCCAAACACTCTGTACTGATGCAATTCATGGAGGATAAGGATCAATGACTACTAGCCATTATGTAGCTATGTTCTACCTCTACAGTCGAAGGTAATATGCCTCTGAATACCAGTTGCTGGCAATCACAAGTGGGGAGAGGGCTGCTGCACTCATGCCCTGCTTACAGACTTCCTACAATGGGGACCCAGATCTTACAGGAAATCTGTAAGAATGGTAGAAGGCAGGGGGGGAAAGTGATAACAAACCAATTAGTCAAAAGTGCTTCTTGTTACTTTCCTGCCACACCATTTATTTTATTTTTATTTTTATTTATTTTTTGAAAGTGGGACTTTTTAGTGCTGCTACCAAATTCCTTGTCTTGGCCAGCTATCAATCTGGAGGACAAAAAAACTATCAACAAGCTGGAAGAAACAACCCCAAAAATCCAACCATCAGCAAAACTGCTGCAGCTCTAAAAGGAAGTTAAAATGGATGTGGTAGGGTGCCATCTCACGTGGTGTTACCATTCCTAGGATTCAATATCTTTCCTTTAAAAAAAGGATTTATGAAATTGAATTATTCAGTGTGAGATTTCTGAAGTGCCACAAGCATTAATCTATTTTACAAGCATCTGGATTGTTGAAAAAGAACATCATTGCCAATATTCCTCTCAAAATGAATGTTGTTTATGGAGATAAATGTGTCCTTTTCTGTATCTGAGCTTCACTGTCAAGTGGGAAGACACCAGCGTGAAGGTGCATGTGGCGTCTGCAGGATAGTAGCTCAGAAAGTATAACAGGAAACACTGGGGAAAAGCTGAAGGGGGGTGGAGCAAGGCCAGGCAGGACTGGGCTGCTGAGAAAGTAGCAAATGAAATCACTAGAATGGCTAAATAAGGTTTCCAACCATTCACAAAATAATTCAGGACCTGAAGAGTAGAAGAGTATCTGTTGCTTCATGATGGAGCCCTGAAGGGAAATAAGGGCTTCCTGGTTCACTTAAACTAGGCATGTCCAAAGTCCGTTTCGGGGGCCTAATCCGTCCCGCTGGTTGGTTTAATCTGGTTAATCTTGCCCCTGTGGCAGTTTATTTCCTGGGGTAAAATCCTAAAAAACCCACAACAACAATTCTCAAAAAAGGTCAGCAACTTTGGTCGGCCCTCACGCCTCTTCACTTCATCAAATCTGGCCCTCTTTGAAAAAAGTTTGGACACCATTGACCTAAACAGTAAGATTAGTTCTTTATATAATTCTCCACATATCACCCAGGCCCATCTAACCCAGAGCCAGGGCTTTTTTTCAGCCAGAACTTGCCATCACCTTTCAGGCACTGCCCACAGCAATAACCTCCTTTAGTTTTCATAGAATCATAGAATTGTAAATTTTAAATGTCTTGATGTAAGAAATGTAATCTGTTGCTGAGATCACATAACACTGGTCCTGAAAGACCTACACCAGCTCCCAGTATGTCTCTGAGCACAATTCAAAGTGTAGGTGCTGACCTTCCTAAATGGCCTCGGTCCATTATACCTGAAGGAGCGTCTCCACCCCCATCGTTCAGCCCGGACATTGCGATCCAGCTCTGAGGGCCTTCTGGCAGTTCCCTCACTGCAAGAAGTGAAGCTATAGGGAACCAGGCAGAGGGCCTTTTTGGTAGTGGCACCACCCTGTGGAATTCCCTCCAATCAGATGTTAAGGAGATGAGTAATTATATAACACAGTGTTCAAAAGTCCCATTGTTCTGGGCACATTTTGCAACAGGGAATTTCATTAGCACGAGCCGCTTCTGAGCTCTGAGCGCAGTAGTGCGCCTAAGATCTCTGATTAAAACTGCAGAGTGGAAGGAAAAGAAGATCCTTTTCTGCCACCCCACTTCCAGCTACTCTCTGAAGATTAGAGAAGAGACCCCTTTAAGAATATTAGGTGGGCAGGCAAGGGAAGAACTAGACCATGTGAAAAATGAACACAATATTTTAGCTGCAGTTCATTCATTTCCAGCTTTGTATTCTTGTTATAAAAAAGCATGCCTGGACATTCCATTGTTGCACCCACAACCTAGGTTTAAGGTGCCATTTAGCTCCTAGCTTTCAGATCTCAGTGTCTAACACTGATATAACATTTAGGAAACATCTGAAAGTAACACTGTATAGGGAAGCTTTTTAAGGTTTGATGTTTTATTATATTTTTGTATGCTGGAAGCCACCCAGAGTGGATGGGGCAACCCAGTCAGATAGGCGGGGTACGAATAATAATAATAATAATAATATTGTGAGGCATTGTGGGTAAAGTGGTCCTAGAAAGTGCCTGTTTAAACAGTATTTTGTATTCTCTGAGGAAAGATCCCCTCCCCCGCTCTGGAGTGAGCCCTGTAAGTTACTTCGAGTAGCCTTGTGCAAGATAAAGTGAATAACAAATTTAATAAATAATCTCTGAAACAATCCAGATCACAAAACTAGACTAGGACACTGTGCAGATACAAGGACAACAGAAATCAGCTAAGGCTGCTAAGCTAATCGCAAGCACTTCTCAAGGCATTTTGGCTCAAGATATTTTGCTGCCTAAAGAGAAGCCCAAACGGCAACCCCACCCCCATGCCTATCAAGAGACTCTCTGGGTGTGCTTTTGCTTTGCTGGGTCACAGGAATTCCATTAAAAGAAGAAGAAGAAGAAGAAGAAGAGTTTGGATTTGATATCCCGCCTTTCACTCCCCTTCAGGAGTCTCAAAGCGGCTAACATTCTCCTTTCCCTATTGAGCCAGGTAGACCAATGAGGAGGAGTTTGGATTTGATATCCCGCTTATCACTACCCGAAGGAGTCTCCAAGCTGCTAACATTCTCCTTTCCCTTCCTCCCCCACAACAAACACTCTGTGAGGTGAGTGGGGCTGAGAGACTTCACAGAAGTGTGACTGGCCCAAGGTCACCCAGCAGCTGCATGTGGAGGAGCGGAGACACGAACCCGGTTTCCCAGATTACGTGACTACCGCTCTTAACCACTACACCACACTGGCTATTTAAAAATAAATAGACCATACCATAGTCGAGTTAAACCTCCCCTGCTCTGAATGTTATGAATGAGCTGAAATCTGCAGTTACCATTTCTGCATCCAAACCAGCATGCTCACTACTGTACCCTACTGGCTGGTGGGAAATTGCTCTAATACCCTTCAAGCTAACTCTGATTCTAGTCAGATCTCCATGAATGCTTTTTGCTTTGGGGGGAAGGAAACCCAGCTGATTTAAGATGAGCTCAGTATAGCTGGAATGAGGGATCTGGCGTTTGAATTTGTGACCTTATGGTACTGAACACAGGAAGACTTTAGGGTAAAGTTGTGCTTTGATTATCCTGTGTCCAAGTTTAAATGTTTTAAGAAGTAAAAGCTCATTCTGTTTTCATCAGCTGTCTAGTTAAATTACATACAGTAACTTGATTCTGTAGGGGCTGTTAACAATTGAGGAATTGTGGCACCACATTCACATCTCAGAACTAGGCATGTATTGTGAGGGTTGGCATATCCCTTATGTTGAGCTCAAAGAGTCCTGAACCAGTCATACCCAAGACTCGAGAACTTTTCTACAGGATGAAAGTGACCAGGCCAGGACCTTGGACAGCTATATTCAAATGGAGACACAGAGGATGCATTCTCAAGCTCATAGACCATTAGGTGAAACCTTAAGTACAGTCATAAGCATATACATCTCTTCCGACTAGGCTCAGCAAAGGGCTCAGTATTTATACAAGACCTGGCCAACCCAAAGGTAAAGATAAAGGGACCCCTGACCTTAAAGTCCAGTCATGGATGACTCTGGGGTTGCGGCGCTCATCTCGCTTTACTGACCGAGGAAGCCGGCGTTTGTCCGCAGACAGCTTCCTGGTCATGTGGCCAGCATGACTAAGCCACTTCTGCGCTTCTGGTGAACCAGAGCAGTGCACAGAAACGCTGTTTACCTTCCCGCCGGAGCGGTATCTATTTATCTACTTGCACTTTGACGTGCTTTCAAACTACTAGGTTGGCAGGAGCAGGGTCCGAGCAACGGGAGCTCACCCCGTCACGGGGATTTGAACCGCCAACCTTCTGATCAGCAAGCCCTATTGCCATTACATGTATCCATTCTATGACAGAAAGTGATTCTGAAATAAAGCCACATGCAATGAATCATAGCTCACTAGGCCTCACTCAGCCTCCGAGGTCTTCAAGGGAAGCTTTGGAGTTCCTGAGACAAGATGCGTTCTTTAGTATGCTTCTAGTGTATTACAAACTCTCATGTGGAATGGGATTTTTAGTTGATGGTGTTCATTATTAGTAGGTATGTTTGCCAACTTTCAGCTCCAGAGTAAAGATTGTAATTTTGACAGTTGTAAATGAGGGCTTCTGATTTAGTGAGTTAACCTTCGAAGGCAAGGCAGGTTTAAGGATTAGCAATTTGCTTGGATAAAGGAAAACGGAAAAATATAATTAATCACTTGCCTGTCCCCCCAACACTAGTTTACAAAACCATGGTGAAACTTTATTGAGATCAAAATTGAAGGGTGACAAGGTTAATATGTAGCTTTAGACCTCATGGTTTCATTAGCAAACACATTACAGGGCTGTAAAGCTGAGCTGACAGTAATGCTAGCCCCAAACAAAGTAAATAATTACTAGCTTGGCAAATGAGGAAGCACTTGCAGAGTTTGTTTACATTTGGTTTTTTTGGGAAAATTCATGTTGGCAACCAGTCAAATACAGTTTGATAGTAATTGTGACAATTGCTCACAGATGCTGCTGGAAGAACAACAAAAGAATGGATTTATGGTTATTCTCCCTTGCATTTCTCCCCTTTGTTGCCTCTTTCTTTCACCATTTTGGATCAATAATAAACTCACAGCCACAAAGATAAGTGGGTTACATGGCAGATGGGCTCTGGAATGCTTAAAAATCTCATGTTGCATTCTGTCTTTTAGCCATAGACCAAAAGAGAGCCATAGACAGCTGTGTTCAAGCTGCACTCATAAAATCGTTGCTCCTTAGAAATGCCTGTGGGTCCCTGAGAGGGGATCATAGGCCTGCATAGGATTTTTCATGAGAAAGGCAGCGGTTCCATGCTGTTGTGCTCTCAGTAAACTTTCTCAGATGCTGGGGATACAAGACTGCGGCTAGGATCCATTCTTTTGCACAAATCATTCTGAAGGGAACTCTGAATATATTGCCCGGGATTTCAACACGGAGAAAGCCCACCAAACTGGAAAATAATACTGTGTGGCAAATCAGATGAATCAAAGTAATCATCATAATAAGAAAAGAAAAGAAAACCTTAGGTCCTTTTCCAAGCCTTCAGATTCACCTATATCCTAAGCAAGAATTTGTATACAGAATCCAATGCTTACAACTTAATATTTGATTTTGAATTCCTATTTCCTCTTGAGGTACAGTAGAATGTGTACATTGGAAGCCAATTTTTTATTGCTAACATATTCTTGTCTTCAAATCCCAAATAACTGAATTATAGTCTGTTCAGTAACCTGAAACCAGTGGTATCATTACATTTAACCTCCTCTCTGAGATATCTCGGTATATAATTGCTATGAATTATAATTCCTCCAAGATGAATACCACTCTAAGCTTGGAAAGAAAAAGAAAAAGTGAGTGTTCCGGAGTGGGGAAGTATTCACAGATACTATGCATGCCTGCAGGAGAAAGTGAACAATACATACACTAGTGCCCATGGTTTTCTAAACTAATCCCCCAAACCTCAAAAGTATCTGAGTTGTCCAGCTACCTAAAGTTTCTGAATTATTGATCCCTTCTCCTTTGTTTCTCAAGTTGACTGCTGTGGCTCCTTGCTAGTGGGTCTCCCCCCTCTTTTTTTTCTCAAGCTACTTTCATCTGTGCTCAGACCTCTTCTTTCTTTGCGAACATTATTTTAATCATCATATTTCTCAGTGCCATGCCCTATATTTCTAACTCACAGATGGAGAACCTGATTAGCTGGATGTTGTTGGACTACAGCTCCCATTATCCCAGCCAAGGACCATGGGAATAATGGGAACTGGAGGGCAACTATTCCTCTTTGCTCTATCTACTTGCTTGCCAGTTCAGTGGGTTAGAGCATGGTGTTGGTCACAGGTTTGATTCCCATAAGAGACAGCTCCATATTCCTGCTTGCGGGAGGTTTGCCTAGATGAACCTCAGGGTCTCTTCCAACTCTTTGACTCTTTTTAAGCTCAGGATTTCCACATCTGCCTCTTTCTAGGTACATATTTTTCTTTATCACTCTCTCTCTCTCATATCTGCTGTGCTCCATTCATCATCATCTGGTATCCATCATGTGCTGTATCCAGCCTAGTCATTTCTTTGCTCAAGTATTCCCCATATAATTTGATTTCTCAATGCCTTCCGTTTCTTGGTTCAATTCTTTGTGCACTCATTTTTTTTCAATTTACTGTTTCCACTGCTGACTTCCTAGGATGCAGAATTGCCTGAATTAACAGGACGTTTTATGCCCCAAATGCCTTCCCCATTCAAGCCCCCAAGACTCATGAAATTTCATATATGATATTGGGCCACAGCTCTTGGACTGTGTACAAATCCAGCATACTACCCCAGATCACTTTTGCCAAGGAATGTTGGGTCGCACCTTTAAGATTGTATGCTGATTCCTTAAAAAAAAAATACTGCTCGAAATGATTGCTTGGTTAATTGCTGTAACAAAGCATATCTCTCCCATATTGGTCTCTTACAGCCGCTGCGGGCGCTGTAACCTTCCAACAGTTTGACTTCACCCCCAAAGGCACACTCCTCCATTGTCTCCCGAGACAGACAGATGCCAATAACAAGTCAAGCTGACTCGGTTAGTTGAGCAACACACTGCTACAAACATGCTAGTGAATGTTTTATAAAAATAAATGCAATTTCAATGTAACTGAATGGGATTTTCTCAGAACAAGATGTTGCAGGTCTTTGCTTGTTCCTACTGCGTGTGTCAATTTACTTTACTGCAAAAAGTAATTACATGTCCACCTACACCCTTAAGCATTGAGGCATCCCCTTTATGTACGAAGTAGGCGTGGATGGCATTTCAAAGTACCAAAGGATGGCCTGGATATTCAGTTGGTTAGAGCGTGGTGCTGATAATACCAAGGTTGCAGGTTCGATCCTGTATGGGACAGCTGCATATTCCTGCCTTGCAGGGGGTTGGACCAGATGATCTTCAGAGTCCCTTCCAACTCCACAAGTCTATGATTCTAGGATATGTGTGCAAGAGAGGCTGGCCGTCAATACCTGTGGCTCCCACTTCAGTGCTTCTCTCCCAGCTAAGCTCACTTTCTTTCTCTCAGATCCTGAGAAGATGGAATGGGTGGAAAGAGCATCCAGCCTTACCCACTAACATAGGGTTGTGTCCAAAGTATCAGTGAGTAACATGTCCTATAGGCAACCAGATTCCCACTTGTGCAACTGGACTCCTCCCTTCCCCAGTATGCCTTGTAAATCTGAACTTCTAGGAGCCATCTGGAGCAGACTTGGGGGAAGTGTGGGCACACACAGGGGGAGGGGGAGTTCAGTTGCGCAAGTAGAAAGCCTCTCACTCACGGGATGCATTACTTTGACACTGCCCATGCCTCTTTAAGCCCTTTAGGACTCCACCTAAGCCCCCACTCTGTAATGGCAGCTCTGTTTTCTAAGGACTAGAGCCTGCTGTCATCCCACGTACTTTGGGCCTTACAAACACTGTAGTCCTGACCAGGGCCAGCCCAATACATTTTGACACCTGAGGCAAGCCACAAAATGACAAATCCCTCCCTCCTGCCGGGGGGAAAAGGGTGAAATAAAGGAACGAAGGGTAAATAAAGCTCTACATTGGGATCTGCTGCCTCTGTGGATCCTGCCGCCTGAGGTGGCCGTCTCACCTTGCCTCAGGGGTAGGCCCGCCCTGGTCCTGACTGCCTTTGTTCTGCTCATTTTGACGAGTGGAGATATGCCAATCTATTTCTAGAATGTTGGAGAACTAAAATGGCACGAAGCCTTCTCCACAAGGCTTACAAATAGAGGGACACAGTAAAATCTGTATGTGGATTTCCAGCAGGTAGGAATCTGAATTACTGAAATGCTGATGGCTGACACTTTGAGAATCATTGCTATGCTATATATTGACTTAAGGAGATGCCATGCATGCCTGTTCCTTCTAGTGATGGGAAGGTTGGGTAGGTTTCTCTGCAGCTGACTGACATTTGATTGACGGAAGACAGTAAGGGGGTCCACTTGCCTTTTAAACTGCACAGTTGGAGCTGTCAGCTAAGGCTCGAGCCAGACATTATATATATTTTTTCCTGTGCAGCTATTGGCCCAAGTGTTGCCTTAAAAAAAAAAAGAAATGAAATGAAACAATACCATTACAAGTGAAACTGCATGAAATGAACAAAATAGGACCAGAACCCAATATTCTGACTATCAGCAAACCAAAATAGCACTACAGTGTGCAAGAATGCTGGCTTCAGAGTTGATCAGTTCTTGACCTCTCGCTAAACAGCTGTAGGAATCCAGCTCCACTAGCCTTGGGGTGTATCTCAGTACCAGGCAAACACCCAGGTGAGGGAGCAATGTACTGGTTTTTTTCCTTGCAGGTACACCTGCAAGCCAGGGAGCAAACCTATGTTGGGAACTGAGGGAGGTTGCGAACAGCAAAATTATTTTTATGGATTTCTGAAGAAGCACTTGAGTGCTGAAGAGCACCTGGCAGTGATTAAAGTTGCGTAGTTCAAGAGCAGCTGAGAAAGAAACATACACAGAAACAGGGGCGCCGACTTATAAAAAATATTGGGGGAGTCCATGAATAATAAATAATGAATAATAAATGAAAGCTCGTGAATAATAAATAAGCTCATGAATATGCAAATAAAGTGGCGTCGCCTCCTCGTGAGCGAATAGGGGAGAGTGTGCTGCGCCTATTAATCAGCTCCAAAGGAAATTGGGTGGAGCTTTGCTCGGGAGGGAGGGCAGGCGGCATGCAGCCCGCCCCTGTGCATTTTGGGCTGGGGGAGGGGCGGCGATGGCGCTCTGCTGGAGGGGCGCCCGAGATTTGGGGGGGTGGAGCCCCCCAAACGAATTTTTGAGGGGGCTCGGGCCCCCTCAGGCCCCATGGAGTCGGCGCTTATGCACAGAAACTAGATGAAGCAGCAGCAAAAGTTGTTTTCTGCAATGGGTTATCTAGGAAGGCATAAGGTGCAATACCATTGCCTGACCCAGAAAGTCCAGTTCTGCAGGGTGAAAATGCCAAGGAAATGATATATAAAGATATATAATGAACTGGAAAAAATGTTTAAAAGTACCTTTCCTCCCAAAAAAATCCAGAGTCCTTTTTGTTGGGGATAATTCAGAGGGAAATTCCCAGGTGTCAAAAAAGACTATTTATGTATGCCACTATGGCGGCCCATGTTTTATTAGGCCAAAAATGGAAAACGGGCGAGGTCCCAACCAAAGAAGAACGGCAACTTAAACTGATGGAATGCAGGCAGCTTGCAGATTTAACATACAGAATAAGAGAACAAGAAGAATGTATGTTTAAAGAAGACTGGAAAATGTTTACTGAATGAATATATGGGTGGAAACTGTGTTCATTTAAAAATGCTGGTAGCATTAAGATAAATTCAACAGTGTAAATAAGTTTTGATGGATGTAACAATGGATTACTGAATGGTTTAGTTCATGTAAAATATGCAGGGATGTATCGTATGCAAAATGAACCACGAAAAGAGAAGAAAGGAAGTCATTGATTTAAGGTTGTTTAAATGAATATTCTGAAATGTAAAATAAACCTAGACCGAAAAATTGCGTTTACCAGCACTATCTCCATTCAGAAACATACCCAGTTACTTCAGGGGTCAAGGCCAAGATGTGTGTGTAAGCAGTTATGTAGTGGGGGGGGGGGGATTGTGAAGTGCAGTAGAAGCAAGCAGGCCAACTGCCACAGTGGCTGGGCAATGGATGAATGAGGTGATAACGAGGCTTTCAATATCTTTTTTAGGTTGTGGGGCTTTTTTTAAAAAAAAAGAATTGTTCTTCTTTTTTTAGACTTGACACCACATATTAAGCAGTGTAGAAGTAGAAGAAGCTCTCTTTCTCTCTCTCATCCAAATGAGATACTGAAAGCATTCATTAGGAACAAATACTTCTGTTTATTCCTGTACTGGCAGACTTGTGGAGCCTGTCTGGCCCTCATTCTTTCTTCCAGTTACTATCCCAAGCAGGCTGAGATAAGATGGCCTCTGTGCTTTCCAACATTTCTTTTTTACCACCAGCTTGCAACACCAAGATACAATCCCTTCCAGAAGCATGGAGACTTTCTGGGACATCAGGTCTGCAGGAGGTTTTGCAACATACTCATCACTTCCAAACGTTAAATTCGACAAGAGAGCTGTAAATACATTGCACTGAAACTGACACACACACCCCTACAGAGAAAATTGAAGCACATTCAGCTCTTAGAGGAGAAAAGCCTATCTGAGGTAGAGCTGTTGTAGGAAGCACTTCATATTATGTATGAACACTGTTGCAGTATTGATTAAGGTATATTTTAATCAATGTGTGAATACTTTAAACAGAGTGGCTTTGATAGGCCCTAAGGGAACCTTATTTCATTCAGTTCAAAGGTTAGGAACCTTTGCTCTGAGAACAGGTGAAGAGGTGATAACACATAATTATGAGGCTGCATCAGATTCCCCAGCAGAATGTCAAAAAAATTGAGTAGGGCTAGACAACAGTTGTGTATTAGCTTAGACAACAACTGATTTGCATTGCTTTATTTTATTTTAAGGCAAAAGTAGATGAGCATTGCTAAAATTCATGAACTGTAGAACACTACACAACATTTATTGTGGCCTACAGGACAGTGACTAAATATGCCTTAAAGGTGAAGTAAGATAAACTGTCAAGCTTTCTGAAAAGCAGTAGTATGGGCGTGATATTTTATTTATTTATTTTAAAATGTATCCTGACAACCAGTCAATTCAGGATCTGAATTGTGAATGTTTATAATTGGGGGGCAGGAAGGGGGGTTTCTATAAATTAAACTAAGAAATGGAAATAAAACTGTAAATACTTAAAACAGGAAACAGAATTTTTTATATTCTATTTTGTGTATATTAGGCAAAATTGCATACAAAAATGTGACTATCAGGAGAGATGTGCACTAAAAAGCTGGTGACATTTCATGAGGAATTTTCTTTTAGAAAGATTCACACACACAAAAATGTGGAAATGTGACAAGCTGAACTTAAGCTTGGGAAAATGAGAAACTGAGAAAACCAAACTGACTGATACTGCCATTCCTACCAGCAAGATGCCATGGCTGTTGCTTCCAAAAGTCACTGTGAGATCAGGCAAGAGCAAGAGGAACATATTCTTCCTGTTCCCCTCCCAATAAAGGTCATTCAGCAGGGTGGGCAAGGCTAATTCAGCCCCAAACCCAAGCAGAACCCAGTTTGAAATAGGTCCAGATATTGGTTTCCTCCCATCCATTTCCCACGGTCAGGCAAACTGGAGCTTGGATCAGAGCTGTTACTTCATTAATGTAGCAGCTCAGATGGATATCTTATATCCAAGCCTTTCTGGCTAAGAGTCATCCAAAAACTGAGGTACCTGGTGTGGGGACCTCCACTCCTAATACAGGGCTGTCCAGATCCAATGTCTCTTCAGGGTCATTGGCCGGGTGGAGATCTGCTGGGGGATCCTCTTCTCTTTGCTCCTCATCTGAGGAGACCTCAGGTTTGAGGTCTTGGCAGGGCTGAACCTTGGTGTTGTTAAGCATGTGATTTGCCCATCTGCAGTCTGAAGTGATATGGTTAATTCCACCACTGTTATGCTCTGCCACCTTATCCCTACCTTATTCTTTATACACCAGGCTTCAGACACAGCAAGGCAAAATGAATAAGAAGGGGCTGCTATGCTCAGGAATACCAGGTTGGATAGGGCTAGGGTGGTGATACCAAAGAACCACAGAATTATAAAGCTGGAAGGGACCCAAAGGTTATCTAGTTCAACCCCCTGCAATGCAGCAACCTCAACTATTTACCAAGTGTGTCATAAATGACTGGCAATCTATTATATACAAAAACAGGATGGAAGAAGGAGAAAGCTATGTCACCAACCTGGTTCTCTCTTCCCAAATTCCACGTCTGACATTCATACAATATGCTTTTTCTCTTTGAAGAATGGTAATTATCTGTTCCAAATCCCTAGGTATGAAGAGACCTATGTGTATGAAATAAACCTATGCTATAGACAACTAGTTGGTCAGTCAGTAAGAGGTCATTAATAAGCAAGTGATCAATGATCCATAAGCTCCGCCCCCCACAAATGAAATAGTGATTGACTTGTGGACTAAGGACCTGCTTTATGGTACTCCTGGAGATTTTTGTATTTTAACCCTACATTAGAATGACATAATCAGTGAAACAAAATATACTTTCCAGAATTCATTTACCTGCAGAAAGAGGTGTTTACCCTTAAATATTCTTTTCCTTGAGCAATATGTGTAAATATACTGGTGAGATATTAAATTGGCATTTGATGTAGGCTACTATTTTTTTAAACAAAGTTGTCATTCTACTCCTGTTGAATTACTCATAAATTCAGGCTTGAATAAAGAGATCAGATTACATTAAATGCATTTTGGTATCTCTAACTTTCTGCAATGAATTAAAACTGGCTGATCGTGTCTCAAGTGCATTTCATTTTCCGTTGATTCATGTACTGCAATATAACCTTCAAAATTCCCTTATGCCAACAAACCGACTCAGATGTACCGAATACATGAGAAGATTATGGTAGCTATAAGATTGAAAACTATATCATGGCATCAGATAATGTAGTAGAGGTATTGTGAATGCATAAACAAAACCTGTAAATATAGAAATAGCAGTTTATTGAATTCAAGGGAGAGGTTTCTTGCTCAATGACTGTACAAATGGACAAAAATATGGAATGTCAATATAATATTTGTGGTTCATTCTTATTTTTTTAAAAAAAACTTTTTCATGGGTGTGCACTAGAAAAAAAGGCATTCATATATATTTTTCTTCTTAGAACAAAATGCATTTTCTCTCAATAAGCCAAGTAAATTGAGAGCTATGAAAACTAGAGGGATCTTTAAAAACCTGCTATAATTTTTCTTATTTTTTAAAAAAAGAATTAAGTTATTTGTAGAAATAACCCTTCATATATATTTTTTTTCTATACAAGGGCTTTTTGTTCCTTTGTTGTGAAATCCAATCCATCTTTAAAGGCTTTCTAAGCAGGCAAAAATGCATTATTACTAAGCTGGTAGCTTCTATTGTTTCAGAGGTAGCTATGGCTATGGATGAATGCTTTCAACAGAAGTTAAAAGAGATAATGAGTCTTTAATGATACAAAATCAGAGCCTTGTGTGCTTAGTGAAGCCTGACACAAGCTCCAGCTTTCAGCCAGCAAGAGGAGCTTATACGATCTTCCCGTTTTTCTAAGCTCAAAATACCCACAAAAGTGCTTTCTTGCAGCACTCTCTATCTCCCAAGATATTATCAGTAGTAGATGCCTATGATGCTCAACTGTTAAATGACAAGAAACATCAAATAGCAATGGTGAAATTAAACCCAATTTTGTTTCCTCACCCCACCCCAAATCTCTTAATGGATCGAAGGTAGATATCATTTTCCAAGTAGCTGTCCTATGTATTCCTTTGTATGCTTCCATTTTTTTCCTTGTCAATATCCCCTGTTCTTTCATCTGATCCAGCTAGCATACACAAACCCAGTGTCTGCAGGCGACTTTTTAAAGCAACTTCAGGAATGCCAACAGGAACCATTCACACTAATAAACATGATTAAGTGCATGAGATGTATTTTAAACTCGTAAGATATAATTTCACTCGAGGGTTAAATGTCTTACGATTCATATTTTGAAGCTGTTTCTGTCATTGTGAAGACAACAGATCTGCTGTTTTCAGTGAAATGTGTGCAGAGAAGGCCAACCAAGATGATAAAAGGTCTGGAAACCAAGCAACGTGAGGAATGGCTGAGGACGTTGGGTATTTTTAGCCTGCAGAAGAGAAGACCAGGAGGTAGCATCTACAAATATCAGAAGGGCTGTCACATGGAAGAGGCAGCAAGCTTGTCTCCTGTTGTTCCAGAGGGTCTCCTGCTGAAACCAATGGATTCAAATTACAAGAAAGGAGATTCCAACCTGAGAGTAAGAGCTGTTTAACAGTGGAATGGATTACCCCGGAAAGTGAAGGAGCCTCTTTCACTGGAGATTTCTAAACAGAGATGGATGGCCATTTGTCAGGGATTCTTTAGCTGTGATTTCTGCATTAATGGGGTTGGACTAGATGACCCTTCTAACTCTACAATTCTATGATTCCACAAACTTAATATAATCGCCGTATCAAACAAAAAACAAAACAAAATAAAGCATAATAAAATCAAGATATCTGGCAACAACCCTCATACTTGGAAATGCAGAAGATTTAGGAATGATCTATTCAGTGGAATCTTATCATTACAATGGGATCTAAATCTTATCACTACAATGGGAAATATTTAAGTTTGTGTTTAACTTTCTAATTAAAATCAATAGATCTTAAATATTCACCATTACACTGGATTATGCAGTTTATAGGGGGTTTTCCCCCAACGGAGCTGACAAAACTCGGTCAAAAAGCCTTTTTTACATCAATCTTGACTAGTCTGGATTAAAAAATGACTGACAACACACCACAGTAAATCAAGTTACAACAAAAAACCACCAGCACTAGTTTGCAAAATGTTGATTGACAAGGCTCTCTGATCAGTAAATGCACTGTTCCCAAATCTTAAAACTAATTTAGACTCCATCTATATATTTAGAGCCGTCTTAAACCATTTTAAACAGTCATGGCTTCACCTAAAGAATCCCAATGAACTTTAGGGGTCTCCTTTCAACCCTGATCAACTATATTTCTAATCTAACGCTTCATTCCAGGGCCAACCTTCCATTTAGCCTAGCCAAGTCAAGCTGCTTGTCTGAAGTGATGGATAAGAAGAAATGGCTGATTGGTACTTCCTGATCTGTCTGCCACCCCTGTTTTTCTCATTCATTTACTCATTTATTCACTTGCTGCCATTGACCTCCCTCAGACAAACACAAATCAGTCCATGGAGAAGTGGCCAGCAGTGACTGCCTGCGACCACTGCTGTCAATTTACTGCTGCAGCAAAGTGACTAGTGGTGTTCCTAAAGGGGGCTCCATGCCATCCAGATGTGGAAGGGTCCTTACTCAGAGTGATGCATTGTGGGTGAGGTGGCCCTGGAGACCGCCTGTTTAAAGTTTCACATTTAATTACTGTGAAACTTTAAACAGCATTACAAATACTGTTCAAAGCCTTAACAGTTGTTCAATATTAGTAGGTGAATTATTGAAGTGGGGATCCCTGACATTGTGTGCCCTACCAAATTTTAATAGCAAATGACAACCATAGAAACCTGTCACTGATTTATTCTAAGGCACATCTGGAATGAATCTTTTTTCTTTAAATTTAAAAAAAATGTATTTTAAACTTCATCACTATGGAAGGATCAGAAAATAAAGGTGAATAGCCACACCCTATGTAGCAACTGGAAAAAAGAACATAATATTATGTTTTAATATCATGAAATCCGCCCCATATTAGTCCAAAGCAAGTGTTCTTCAAGCCAGCCTTGGTGTATGAAAATAACAGAGAATTTATTCATGCCCATGAAATCAGACTTGAAGCTATCTTACTGGTCCATCGGGGTCACTTTTTGTGACATGAGACTGTGCCCTGAATTGTCTTAAGTGGGGGGAAATTAGGCTTGCTTTTATAAAAGAGAATGTGCTGTGATTTTGATTTGGTTTGTTTTACATAGCTCCAGTGTTTATTTCATTTACATTAACTTGCCCTGAAAATATATGGGGAGAGAGCGAACTTTTCTGTTCATGACTAGATCCCAGAATGGAACGACTGCCCACAGTGAAATGATGTGTGTATGTTTTATGAGTATCCTATGTTTTACCTCTTAGACTCATAAAGGGCCTCAAGTGCAGGTATCAGTTATATGGCAGTACGAGGGGAAAAACGCCATACAGCTGCAATAACTCTCTCTGGTGTCCTCAAAACTGTTTTTCATTACATTCACTCTCTTTAGCTTCTAGTTGGAGGGTCCCAAAGAGGGAAGCATTTGCCCCTAAGTAGCCATAGCTTCCAATCTTTAACTACTGCTTCTCTCCCTTTGTATTTATGGACAAAGTCTCATTCAAACAACATCCTATCAGCCACCAACCATTTCACTTTTAATGGCTGAGCCATCATTTACCTTTCAGGATGTCAGGTCCTATGGAGCTCGCCAGCAGCAGCAGGAGGAGCTAGCAAGCAAAGCACAGCACAGCTACTGCCATATTATCTCCCTGGCAAATGTTAAGCCCAGGAGGCCGTTTCCAAAGACCCTCACTTTCAATAGCAGCTGGCACAGAATTGCACTAAGTCTCACAGGTCAACGGGAATTCTGCTTTCTCCCTGCACCTGCCAGCCCTGGACAGGTATCCGTGCACGACTGCATATAGAAACACAGAATTTTTTGAAGGGAGCCCAAGGATCATCCAATCCAGCCCCCTGCAATGCAGGAATCTCAGGCCATCCAACTCTGCTTAAAAACCTACAAGGAAGAAGAGTCTGCAACCTCTCATGGGAGTCCATACCACAGTCAAGCAGTTCTTACTGTCAGAAAGGTCTTCTAGATGTTCAAGTCAACATCTCCTTTCTTGTAACTTGAAGCCATTGGATTGCACTGGAAATCATCTTTTGGAGTGCTTCTGTAGGCATGGGAGAGATAATTGCTATTGTTTCAAAACAGCAATGGTAGCTCTACAGCACGATACTGGGGAGTGCCTGGTTAACAAGCTACTTCTTTTATTTCCCTAATGCCATAATTGGTTGGTGCAACACCAGAGATTAACACGTTAAGCACATCAAGGGCCTCTACCAGGGACCCAGGTGCCAGGATCACCCCAGGGTCAAACTTATTGCTAAAGATGCTTTGGTGTTGGGGTTGTTTTGCTTTCCATCATGAGACTGGCATACCAGCCTGGCCTTCTGACAACACTCTTTATGATGGAAGGGTATTAGTATTATCTCGAGTGATTCTCAGAGGCTGATGTTGTCAGAAACAAAAGTCACCTTGCTGAAAGCTTAAGCCGAACAAAGAATGGTATTCTTGCAAATACAAATAGAATGGAAGCTGAGTACTAATGCTTGGATGGATGTTTTTCAAAATGAATATAAATATCATGCTAGGGAGATAAGAACTGCCATTGATCCATTTCCGTTCTTGTTTCCAAGTTTAACTTATGATTATTATGATTGCGATATAAAGCATCCTCTTTCTACTGAATATTAGTCTATGCAAACTGAGAAGCATCATTGCACCATATCCTGAAAGTTCACAAGGGATACTAACCCTGCCTTCTCAACAGATGCTTGGGCAAGTTACTCAAAGGACCATGGACGGGTTTCAGCAAATGAGTCCTGTTAGCAAATGCCCTGTGCAAAGACTTTTGCCTAAGCAGTGGGGCTTCCTCCCTTCTCCCCATGTGCTCCCCATGTCCCCCCCCAATTGGCTCTGAGGTAGGGAGAACCCCTGGAGCAGTGGGTGTGAAGGGAGAAGATGAAGAATTGTTCCATCTGGCAAACCCCAATTCTTGCCCCAATGGAACAACTTTTTTAGAGTGACGTTGAATTCATCCCAAAGTGTTGAGCCCCACATGCATACAGTAGTGGCTCATCCAAATCCCTTTCTAAAAGTAACTCAGCTACATGACAAGCATCTCTCAGAATTCGGCAGAAGCTGCTTTGAAAGCTAACTTTGAAGCATTTGAGGAACTGCTGTTAAATAAAATTATGGGGAAACCCCTAAACGGAAACACTTCGGCATACTGGGTCTGGTTTTGACTTTATATCTTCTTGCATATTTAGGGATGCTTTAAGAATTTGATCTTCACAAATTTCAAGAAAAAATGGTGTGATCCAGAGCTGCCAGGTGGGAGGACTGGAACATTGCTATTCACCAGATTTTGCCATTTTCCCCCAAATGTTCATATGCAGTTCTCAGCAGTTTAAACATATTGAAATATGAATTTAAACTGCAAATACAGTCTCAGTTGTGGCTCCTTCACACATAATATCCAGATATGTTGGACTACAACCTCTATCAGCCCCAGCTAGCACAGTCAGGGATAAGAGGAGTTGTAGTCTAAAATATCTGAAGGCCACCATGTTGAGGATGCCTAGTACAGAGTACCTTTTCCATGGGTTTGATAGGCAGTAACTGTGGATTCATCTTGCCTAGTGACATATATAAACTAATTATATGCTGGTATTTCTTTCTGTGCTGATCTAGCTTTGCAGAATACTGAATGCCAAGTTTGCAAGCATAGGTTCAGTGACCTCACTCACAACTATAGGATTGAGATGTAGTATAACTGAGACTGACTGATATCCTGATTTTATCTTGAAACATTAAAAACGCAGGGAGGCGAGAGAGAGAGAGAGAGAGAGAGAGAGAGAGAGAGAGAGAGAGAGAGAGAATCTCTAGGGATAATAAAATTAGCCAACTGACTTATCAGCAAAACAATTTTGTTGAACAGAGACTGAAAATGAGAAGGTGTTACTGAAATGTGAAGGCCTTAAATCATGGCAAAAAGAAAGCAACAGAAAATCGCCTGGGGCTGCAAATCTAAGCATACTTACGTAAAATTTAAATCCCTTTGAAATGAATGCAACTAAAAGCTACTTCCTCTGAGACACTTTCTACTGGACTCGGGTTCCAATATCTGTGTGCACGATGCCCACTAAGAGCAGCAGTTACAAAGGGTGCACGGTTGTGTGTCAATTGCGGCACTATATTACATTTAAGGAGTAAACTAAAAGTGTGTTTATAGTGGGGTGATTAAGAATGATTTGCTCGTCTGCACACTTTTGATAAATGACATGTATATGTACTTAGGTTTCAAAATCCCAAGTACAGAATGTAGCCTAAAAAGCAGGCCAATATGGCAGCTCTTCCTGCAGCCATAGAGATTTGAGATGAAAGGACGAAAATATAACATTGAAAGTCTGCATGCACTTTCGCCATGAAGCTCCTTACTTTGAAAGAAATCGTGCAATACTTCCACAGTCCTGATCTGCTTTTAAACTTCTTCCTCAACTGCCATATGTACTCCAGTGCATCTGACATACAGTAGTACCCTTCAAGATATGCCATTTAAGGTGCTATAAGTTTCTGTTTTTCTCCAGATTTTATGGAGCAAAATTGTAGTGGACCCTCCATACCACTGGTCACATTTCACTTTTTTCAGAAGGTGATGGCACTTTTCCCCATTCACATCAATGATGAAATGTGTTAGAACAGAGAAAAATTGTGTGACTGTAGTCACATACCTGTTACTTTGTTCATTCAATCAGTAAATGTTGGAGTTATGTATTGTATTAACCACCTAGTATTCCAGTATTCTGTTCATGAGTGAAATTACAAGATTAAATGAAAAAAAAATTTGGGAGGTCACTGTTTTCGTCCTGAGGTATGGATAACCTCCTGTCAAAAAAAAAAAAAAAAAAGTAATCCTATGAGAAGAGGAAGTGGGGAATATTAATATTTCCTGTAAGCCACTTAGAAGTTTTACTACAGTTAAGTGGTACATAAATATTGTTAATTAAATTAAGTTGTGAAATGGAAGCTGCTTAAACAACACACCCAGAATGCCACACAAAATTGCGTGAAATACCTTCCACAGAAAGAAAAGATTGCAGAATCATTTTGGATCTTTCACAAATGTCTGCTTTGGGGCAGTAGAAGAAAAATATTCCAGAATAGCAACGGAATGATAACAATGTCATGTGGAAGCATGGGGGGGGGGAAAATCCAGAAAAACAGCAGCTATAGCACTACAAATGGTATGTAGTGGATCTTCAGTTATCAGTAAAATCCATAAAATATAACGCAACCCATTAAAATGTACAACAAGGGCTAACTGCTGGATGGAAATTACAAATAGCAACCAAGAAAAGAGTCCTGAGACTGTCTCAAGAAAAGTGTCTAGAGACACCAGATGGGCCACATTTGGCCTTCTGGGCTTGGTCTTCCCTATCTGCTCCACAGCACACTTTGTATTCTCCTATTGTGAAACCCCCCAGGTGATTTCAGAAGAGCTTGCTGGACCAGGCCAGTGGTCCATCTAGTCCAGCATCCTGTTTTCAAAGTGGCCACCCACAGGCCTGTAGGAAACCCACAATTAGGACCCAAGCACAAGAGTGCCCCCACACCCCTATGGTTCCCAGCAACTAGTATCCAGAAGCACTGTAGCCTCTGACTCTGGAGGCAGAGCACAGCCATCATGAATAGTAGCCAGTGAAAGCCTTATCCTACAAGAATTTATCAAATTTACTTTTACAGCCGTCCATGCTGGTGGCTATCACTGTCTCTTATGGAAGCAAGTTCCATAGTTTAGCTATGCCCTACATGAAGATGTGGACGCGGGTGGTGCTGTGGTCTAAACCACTGAGTCTCTTGGGCTTGCTGATCAGAAGGTCGGCAGTTTAAATCCCCGCGCCGGGGTGAGTTCCCATTGCTCTGCCCCAGCTCCTGCCAATCTAGCAGTTTGAAAGCACACCAGTGCAAGTAGATAAATAGGTACCGCCGCAGCGGGAAGGTAAATGGCGTTTCTGTGCACTGTGGTTTCTGTCACAGTGTTTTGTTGCACCAGAAGTGGTTTAGTCATGCTGGCCACATGACCCGGAAAGCTGTCTGTGGACAAACACCGGCTCCCTTGGCCTGAAAGCGAGATGAGCGCTGCAGCCCCATAGTCACCTTTGACTGGACTTAATCATCCAGGAGTCATTTACCTTACATGAAGATGTACATTCAACAATTAGCTTCATTGGATGCCCCCACGGTCTAGTGTTTAAGGTCTAATAATGTGTTTATCGCTTCTTTGTCTATTTCTTATTGGTTGACAAATTTCTCGATCTCTTATTGAATAATCCTAATTATCATTGTTGACTCAGTGGGGAAGGAATGGAGTTGATCCCATAGCACACGTGGGGAGAACCTTTGACCTCACCCCAAATGTTGCTTAACTACAACTCTCACCAGCCCCAGAAGCAAGCATGGCCAATTGCCAGGGATTTCTAGTTCTGCTGAAGAAATACAACCTGTGCCGTTAATAATGATTGTGCAACCCATACAGCACATAGGCAACAATTAGCCACACAATTAATATTCTGGTTCAAAAACAATTTTTCACCATTTATCAGATTTGTGAGAATAAGACAACTACTTACAAAGTACCATGAAAACTTATAAGCTATCTAAGATAACGTGAACTTGCAGTATCAGATTTTACTAAGTTCTTACAACTTCTTGACTCAATTTTTGTTTTTTCTTGTTTTTTAGGTAAGTTCAAGAAGAAGGTAGGTAAGTTCAACGATGTTCCTGGTAGCTGTGAAGTGCAGATGGAAGACAGGGTGCCAGCGTTCTATCCCCGTTTGGCCCTAGCAGTCCATAAAGTTGAAGAGCTGCTATTTTGCCCCTGGCAGGGCCAATTTATTGGGGTTGGCTGATAGCCCATTCCCTGAGCACAGTTTTCTGGGCTTTCTCAGTAGTCTCGAGCCATTAATTTGACTATTAGTGCTAAATGTAGTTGCGTGTCGAGGTCCCCAGGGCCACCCCAATAACTCACACATCACACAGAAATTTTTGTTTAAGGCTTTTGGCATTATTTTGGCCACAACTTTATTAAAATACAAAAATGTGAGTGGTTGCTTAGGCATTGGTTGTGACTATCTGCCCCCCCCATGGGGGACAGCCTGACATTCCGCACGCTTGCAAAAGTCAGAAAAGGGGAATACACTTGGGGGCAGCGATGGAGCAGGGAACCTGCCCTCAGCCCTCCCCAAATGCAACCAGGAGCTCTTGCAATGGCCCGAGTCCCCCTGACAGAGTGGACAAGCAATAGTTAGCCCCTGATTCCTTTAACGGAATCCCTTGCAGCATCAGCATTAGAGGGGCAGGCACAGCCAATCCATGCCCCTCAACCAACCAACCATAAACCAATGCCTAACCGCAACCTTACAAGTTGTGATGATTTGCTACGCAGTAGGCAAAAACCAAATGGCCCCAGCCAATCAGCCAGATGGACAAAATTCCTACTGGGTCCCTGCCCCAAGAGCAGACGACCCCATGACAGGCATAGCAAGGTCAAAGCGAACAACCCTAATTCTAGGGAGGGGGGGACAGGCAATCTGATGCACGGGTGAAAAGAGGAAGCCCTAGCCTCATGCAAGGAGTTTTAGCATTTCTGGCTGTCAAACAACAAATGGCAACATTAACTTCTTCCCAACGACAAGGGAAGCCCAATCGCATCAGTGGCCAACGATCAATTAGCCCGCCCCACAACTTTGGAGTGTCCTGGCGGCCCCCACCGCAACACATGCTCTCCATGAAGGAGAACACGCTTTACAGAAACAATTTCTTGGCTTAAGCATAAAGAACTGAATAACTTTGGGAGTTCTAGTTCAGCAGCATCTGGGGGCGGGGCACAGGTTCCTGCAACCTGTTGCAAGGAAAGAAAGACGTCTTGATCATTGTCCTTTGGCAGAATTTGTGACCTCTGGCAATTTTTAAAGGAAATAGCTATCCTTCAAGGTAGCATTGTTCACAGAAGCATGGGTTGCCTGTAAGAAACCACTCCCACCCCCGCAATAGCTCTCATTAGCTGCACCGAAGGAAGTTGTTCTCTAACATTTTGACCATAATGCATTACTGGGGCTTTTATCTTTGCATAAGTAGTTTTTAAATAGTAGACTAGCTTAATGAATTTATCTTAATAGATTTCTATGTTCAAGGTTATGTTTGTGTGTGTGTTTTGAAGAAGAAATCCTTTCTGGTTAACTGTACCTATTAGAAATGGACAGGATAATTGCATAATTGCATTCCTGTGTGGTTTTCGTCTGCAAAAGGAAAATAACTTCTCTTGCAGGGTTGCGCTAAGGAAGAGAGAGATACAGAAATGTTGGCGGTGGTCTAGTGTGGGTTACAACTAAGTGCTGCTGATATTAGCAGTTAATTTCAAATCAGCATGTGAACTTTAGTCCTTTCCCTTCCACCAGCCTTCTCAAGTCCTTTGCCTAAACATTGCTTTCCCACATCTTCCTCACAATGGCCAGATTATAGCCATTTTGCAGATTTTGTTTGTTTGTTTGTCTGAGTATCCCACCCTTTAGTCAAAGAACTACAGCTCCCATCAGCCCTCTCAAGCATAGCCAATGGCCAGGGACGACAGCAACATCTGGAGGGCCAAACGTTCTCCAAATCTGTTCTAGAAAGAAAATGAATTGGGTCTCCATGCATCCAGACCTCTGTGTGGAGCATTCACTTCACCACAGGAAGAGGCCCATCTACTTGATATGCATGTGAACAGCCAGTGGAAAGGGCAGAAGGAAGAGTGATTTGTTTTAGACTGCAAGAGGTCATGCTTCCAGAATGCCTGCATTTATAAACTGGCTCCTCACTTTAGACAGCATTGCACCAGGACGACAGGAGAGAAAGGCAGAAATGTTCCCTGACTCGCTTTAAGCAAATTCACAGTGCATGCTGGATTATTTTGGCAGAAACTTAACATAATTACACTCAAACTGTGGCAAATTAAGCTAGTTTGGAATGAGCAATCAACAATTTTGTACATGACTGTAGTGGAAAGAGGCAGAATAACCTGATTCAGCCTGAATTCTCTCATCATTAGAAAACAAATTGCAACCAATTATGTTATTTGTAGTGCATCTGTGATTACAGATACATGATGCAGAGCAGCTGGAGAAAAATAGTAAGGGTCACCATGGAAAACTGCATTACAAACACCCTTATTTCTGGCACCAGACTACTGTTTCCCCTTAGCAGGAAACTGCCAGTTTGAACATATGTGACTTGATTTGACAAATTGACTTGCAAGAATGAAAACATTTTTCCTTCCCCACCCAAGGAAAAAATTATCTTGTGCACAGAAGCGTCCAGTAAAATGCAGTCAGTGATCTGTAAATTGCCATATTAAAACTTGGGTCAGAAGTCACTGACATTAAAATCTATTCTTCTGTTTTGAGAGGGTGTAGGCCAAACAACTAATATGGGCCAGAAACAGACATACAGCCAGAGGTTTCTTTGTGGCTTGCACTGTAGTAGTCCCCACTGCTGAGGAGATAAGATGTCATTTTCATCTTAGAAATGTCTTCATTACAGTGGTGACTCTTGCTGTAGCAACATCAAGTGTCACACAGAGGTTCTGCAAAAATGCACCCTTTCTCATTTTCAGCAGTGGAGCATACCACTACTTTCTGTACACAGAGCTGTGAAAGTGTGCCAGGAAGCTCACACAAGTGGGTATGATATGATCCATACATGGTCCTTCTTTTGTAGAACTCTTGCCTCACCCCACATAGGTTTTTTAGGGTGTGTTCTGTCACATGCCATTGATGCAATAAGAACATAAGAAGAACCTGCTGGATCAGGCCAATGGCCCATCTAGGCAATCATCCTATCCTTGACAACTAGATGCCTGTGGGAAGCCTGCAAATTGGGCCCAAGCACATGAGCACTCCTTTGGTTTCCAGCAACCATTTTCAATGCATCATACTACATAGAGCTTTAGTATGCTGATGACAATGTAGTGTGTGCACACTCAGAGGATGACCTCCAAACCATCCTAAATTTCTTCACAGAAGCTTACAAAAAACCTGGCCTGTTGCTCAACATCCCAAAAACTAAAGTACTGCACTGACAAGCACAAAACAACCCCTCTGCAGTGCCACAAATCCAATTCAATGGTATAACATTGGAAAATGTTGATCACTTCTCCTGCCTGGGCAGTTATCTTTCCACAAGGGCCAACACTGATGCCGAAATCCAGCATCACCTGAGTTCTGTGAGTGCAGCTTTCTCCCAATTGAAGTGCAGGGTGTTTGAGGACCGGGACATTCACAGGGAAACCAACATGCTTGTTTACAAAGCTATTGCACTACCAACCTTACTGTATGCTTGTGAAGCATGGACCACTTATAAACGCCATCTGCAATTCCTCGAAAGATTCCATCAAAGGTATCTCCAAAAAATTTGACACATCACTTGGGAAGAGAGGCAAACTAATACCACTGTACTAGAAGAAACGAAGATCACCAGTATCAAATCAATGATTCTTCAATATCAACTTCGTTGGACTGGTCATGTTGTGCGGATGCCTGATGATTGTCTTCCAAAGCAACTACTTTATTCCAAACTCAAAAATGGAAAGTGTAATGCTGTCAAAAAAAGTGTTTTAAAGACTCTCTCAAGGCAAATCTTTTAAAATGTAGTATAAACACCAACAAGTGGGAAACACTAGCCTGCGAGTGCTTCAATTGGAGAACAGCCTTTACCAAAGGTACCGTGGACTTCGAAGATGCTCAAACTCAGGACAAAAGGGGAAAATGAGCTAAGAGGAAGGCATGCTTGGCAAACTCTTGCCCATGTCCCCACTGTGGAAGGCCATGTGGATCCAGAATTGGCCTCCACAGTCACTTACGGACTCACCATTAAGGCCATTTTCATGGAAGCCAATCTTATTCGGCTCCGAGTGATCGCAAAAGACGACATTAGTAGTGGATTTATACCAGAACATCCACACAACATCCTGTTATATCAGTTGCCCAGCAGTGCTTTCCCAGTATCCCCATATTATTGCCATCTGGAGGAGCATCCTTGCACTGTAGCACCATAAAAGTGGGACAACCCTCCAAACTTCTGTGGTATGAAAAGTTGTGGTTCGAGGACCCGACCCCGGTGAAGTGAAATGAAGACACAAGGACACGTGATATAAGGTTAATGGGCTAGGAAAAGGCCACAACTTTATTGGTTACAGCATTTGAAAAGGTATTGGCTTAGGCATTGGATCGAAATAAGTGGGTTCTTCACCAGTAGGTGGAGCCTGTCGATGCCAATCCGACTATAGGCTCACCCCTGCTGTCACCGAGGGTCGTGCCAAGGCCTCCCGCCAAGCAGGCATCGGACGGAATACACGACCCCCAGATTCCTTTAACGGAATACCCCTAAAAATTGAAGGCATAGGCGATGGCCACACCTAGCACTTCCACACAGCGCAACACATTATTCCAATGCCTCCACAGTCACTTACGGACTCACCATTAAGGCCATTTTCATGGAAGCCAATCTTATTCGGCTCCGAGTGATCGCAAAAGACGACATTAGTAGTGGATTTATACCAGAACATCCACACAACATCCTGTTATATCAGTTGCCCAGCAGTGCTTTCCCAGTATCCCCATATTATTGCCATCTGGAGGAGCATCCTTGCACTGTAGCACCATAAAAGTGGGACAACCCTCCAAACTTCTGTGGTATGAAAAGTTACAGGATTTCAGCAGGAAGTTATAGGATATGCACTAACTGGAAATGAAGCTGTGGTTGGGATTCAACTAAGGAGTCCCATCAGCCACACCCTGCACAAGGATTTCTGCTTGTGCAACAGGCCTATCCCCCTGCAACCCCAACTTACCCCACTTGGTCTGGGGGATCAGGAGAAGCACCAGAACAGCCCACATGAGGAAGAGGAGAGAGGGAGGATGATTCTGTCTGGTGCAATGATCAAAACAGTGCTAGGCTTTAGCTTTGTGAAAGGATCCTAGTTCAGTGGCAGAGCACACATTCTGCACTTTGCAGGTTCAGTTTGTGGCCTCTTCAGTTGAAAACGATCAGTGAGTAAGAGGTGAATAAGATCTCTGCTCTTCCTCTGCAACAGCTTCTAGTCAAAGGAGACAATACAGAATTAGATGGACAAATGTACCTGTACCTAATGTTGACACAGTTTGTAATCTGTTCAGCTCAGGATTATGTTACCAGTTCTCTCCCTTACCCTTTCCCCAAAAGTCCTTCTTGCTTGAGGAAGATCCAGCTGGAAGATGAAGGATCCAATGGTTAGTCTGGCTGAGCCAAGTCAGTTGAGGGACTAAAGGTGCTTCACTGAGAAGCTGCCACCGGCAGTTAGTGGTTCGCCACATGGGGTGACTGCACATGGATGCAGGAGTTCTTGATAGTTGGGCAGAATTGGAAGAGATTTCCCCCCACATCATCTGGCTGGCTGGATTTCTATTAATTATTTGGACCAGCATTGAAACACAAGACACAGCAGCAGCAGCAGCAGCAACAACAACCCTGCCAATAAAGATATGTGCAAAGCTGAAGGGCCAAAATCATCTCAGAGGTCTTTCATTAGCACAATAGAGCTATATGTTGTTTTACCATATTGCTAACCTTGGAACCTAAATAGATCCTCTATTTTTCATGGGCTCCATAAGATCTTGTTATCCAGTTTGGGATAATTCACGACGCCACTGTTTTCTGAGTGTTGCAATTATTTGCACTGTATAATTCTACAATTTATAGTACGTCTCTGTGAAGTTTGTATCTAAGGTGTAGCTTATTTTACAGCCTGTCATCCAGTGCCATACGGTTAAGAGCTCACTGTATCCAGTTAAGATGCTGAAATGTGAATTGAAAATGTTTTATTGTACTGGTTATATATTTATGTGACCTGTCTATTCAGAATTCACAGTACAATTATTAAAACTGCCTAAGATCTTTTCTTGTGGATTCATGTTTCTCCATGTGTAGCAGCTGTAAACCACAAGTGAAGCTTCTAATGTTAGACAAGGTGTAGCCATTAGTTCCGCTAAAAAGCTCTAACCACCAGTGCTCATTGATTTCTAGTTTCATATATCTTTAATGAGGAGATTAAATACTTGTTTAGGAAGCCAAGCCTGGCTTAAGTGGTGTTTGCTCATACAGCATGTGCAACTGAAGACCTCCCTAATATTTCCCAGAAGTGATAAGAAGCGAAAAAGACTTTCTTCCCAAAAATAATAACACAAAAACCTGTCTCAGTTGAGTCTGCAAATTCATGCCCTGTTTTATAATGTAAGAAATCATTGGTGGTGTAAATGCCGCAGAGAGCAAAGCTATTTACACTAAGCTATTTCTCAGTTGAGTGTTCCTGTTTAATTCTTATGCATTGTTCAGATCCAAGAATTGACCATTTACTTCTGAGTAGACATAAAAGGTATTGTGAAACATGGCCAGTGTTAAAATGCTATTTCCTTGCTGGCTTAAATCCCAACGGCAAAAATCAAGAATGCTTAAACTCCACCTTAAATGACCTTGGAAGCTCCACAGTGGAGGTCCCCCTCCCCCAGCTTTCCATATCATTGGGACTGTAACTTGATCATAAATCAGAAGTGATTTTCAAGTTACTTATTCAACAAAATCAGGTCAACTATTTACTTATTTATTTGAGCACACACACATACCCCGCTACAATGAGAGCTTTTTGGTAAGGAGTAAAAACAATATATACACACACATACCCCAAAACAGGACAAGAGATGGAACTTCATATTAAGTACAGCTCATACAATCATTGCCCATAACTGGAATAAAATCCATGCTAGCTGACCAAAGTTTGGGATATAGCCACCATGGTTAAAATGATCAATATGATCCAGGTCAGAGAGAGAGAAGGCTTTGTTTTGTATGATTGCTTTGTTGGAAAAAATGGCTTTTTTCATCATGTACAAAAATTTAAATCCATATGCTTTGTTGAGAATACTTGAATATTTCTTTATTTACTATGTTGAATGTAATAAATTATATTGACTGTTCTCCCCCTTTTCCTGTTCTGTTTTGCTTGCATATTGTTAAAAATAAAGTAAAAACTTGGGGGGGGGGTAGAGATATAGATGCAGAGTGCATTCAACGGTATCCTGCCTCCAACAGTTGAAGCAGAGCATGGGGAGGGGAAAGGCAATTTTAGAGAAATTTATTTCCTCTGCAGCAACACCGCCTACACTGTTCTGCATGTTTCCCCAGATTTCCAGAGAAGTTTTTTCAGAAGGCACGGAGAGCTATAGGAGGGAGGAGGAATTGCTGACCAGCATCTCTCCCCTTCCTCAAGTGGAAGAGTGCTATGAGTGGAGTTCCACACACACGTACACTGGATCCAACCCACTGTTTTTGTTGTTGTTTACTCATTTAGTCGTGTCTGACTCTGCATGACCCCATGGACCAGAGCACGCCAGGCACTCCTGTTTTCCACTGCCTCCCGCAGTTTAGTCATATTCATGTTGGTAGCTTCGAGAACACTGTCCAACCATCTTGTACTCTGTCGTCCCCTTTTCCTTGCGCTCTCAATCTTTCCCAACATCAGGGTCTTTTCCAGGGAGTTTTCTCTTCTCATGAGGTAGCCAAAGTATTGGAGCCTCAGCTTCACGATCTGTCCTTCCAGTGAGCACTCAGGGCTGATTTCCTTAAGAATGGATAGGTTTGGTCTTCGTGCAGTCCATGGGACTCTCAAGAGTCTCCTCCAGCACCATAATTCAAAAGCATCAATTCTTCAGCGAATGTCATTTATGAAATACGGGAATAATTAACCTGGTACACTCAATCAGCTAAAATTGACAGCGACAACACAAAACTTTAAAATCTTCAACACCTTTTGGCTTTCTGCTATTTGGTTTAAATATTCTTAACATCAAAGCTTGATTCTGATCTAGGCTGGAGCAGTGGAGCACTATCCACAATTAAATGCTTTGATATCCTTAAATATTTCCCATTTCCTAATAGATTTAGAGGTTTCTCGCTGGACACCATCATAGTTCCTCCAGAGAGCTCTCGGTTTTGTTTTCCTGACTCTGTTTGGCTTCAGAATTTATTTTCAATGTATTCTGTCATGGAAGGCACAGACTTAATTGCAGCATATAACCATCATCAAATAAAAAATACCTTCATCTCATTTGCTTAGATAACATAAAAGTTTCACAAAGGCCACTACAGCATTCCTAAAAACAAAGAACTCACCGCAATCCAAAGTCTCTTAAAAACACATGCACACACCATTTACCCTAGAACTGCAAGGCAAGATATAGTAGAAAATTGACAGGGGAGGGGATGAATCTTAGAAATCAGCATGCCTCTAAATTGATACCATGTAAACACCATATAGTATTGGAAAACCACTGCTGGGGGTAAATGAAATGAATTCACTGGGGCATCTAATCCTATTTCTAGAACATTTAAACTGTTTCAATGCACTGGAAAGCAAACAAACTTCAAAGTGATCATTATACCCCTGACACCAGTGCTTGTGTGGCTGAAATCTTTATGAGATTAACCCCCCACAGTGAAAGGAGTTGAACACGGTCAAAGCCACTTTCCAAGTGTCAGGAGGATACCAGCTTGAATGCCCGATAGTAACAAGGGAGGCTGCTAGCATTTAATATTAAAGTAGTTCAACACGCAGGTGGAACTGACTAGTGGATGCTGTTTAAGTGCTGCTCTCTCTCTTTTTTAACCAAAAAAACACGCCAATCCATCTTTCACCTCTGCATCCTGCACCCCATTAAATGCTGATCCAGCAGAGAAAATTAGATGATTTAATTACAGTTCAGATCAGATATATGTTGTCATTATTAGCAGTGTAGGCCTGCTCTGTACCTCTCATGCAATAGCCCCAAAGCATTGAGAAAAAAGTATGTCTTGATTTTTTGGGGGGTAGCAATAGGAGGAGTATTAGAATACCATCTAAACAACCTATAGCGACATGCTACAAAGAACTAGGGATGGGCAAATATGTCAATTTTGTTTCAGTTTCTCACCCCCCCCCCCCAATCTTGAGTTAGTTCTCTGCATCACCACATCAACTGACATTTCTTTAAGTCTTCATGAAAATTCAGCAGCATCTTGGTGCGAATTTCTCACAATATTCACATTTTTTGGATGCAATTTTGCCTATTATACACATTTTTGCAAAGCAATTTCCTCTAACAGAATGCATATTTGTATGCACTGATATATACATTTATATGCACACTTCTCCCCAGTAGAGGCATCTTTCCACAACACTTATTACTGAGTTGGAGAATTGCACTGCAAAATCCAGAGAAGTGTGAATTTCGAAGGATGGCTGTGTTTCGATTCGCATCTTGTCTCAGAAAGTGCAAATTATGTAAGTGCCCCTTTAGATGTGAACTGAACTGAATTCTTCCCCAAAGCCTACATAGATCTCAGTGCTGCTGCCCAAAACATCAGCGCTGTATCAAGTTCTTCTTTCCTACTCTGTAGTTATGGAGTTCCTTGTTCAAAGTACTCCTTGTTCGGATGGGTCCTGCTGAATTTCCCCCATATCCTCCAGATGTAGCCAGCAAAGAGAAGCACAGAGGAGATGCACAGACAGGTGAACTGAACTAGAGGTTACACAGAGAGAGGAATACTTGACACACAACAGGAGTTCTGTTTTAGTGGCAGCTCCAGGTTTCAATGTCGGCATGTATTTTATGCTGTCTTTCAGGACTAGTGCCAGCTCTCAGCAGCCTTGGGTAGCTGCCAGGGCCTCAGGGCCTGGGAAAAGGAAGGGGCCAGATTTAGACTGGCATGATATTTTGCTTTTTTGCTTTTAAATTATGTATTTAGAAAGACATATGAATTGCGAAGCAAAAACTCCAGTAAGTTGTGAACATAAAACAAATATCAATTCAAGAAAGATAAAATCAGCGATTGTTAAAAACAAGTATATAACCAAAGTATGTGTCTGGATAGGCTTGTGGGATCACTTTTTTAGAAGGTGTGTAAAACAGTATTTTTCTGGCATCCATCTGTCTTGAAAGACAATAGAGTGTGCTTCTGGAGATGAAGTCAACCCAATGCATTAGAATAAGGTTACCAGATTTTTTTCAATGAATCTGGGGACGCTTTTCAACTTCAGTAGGAATGATAGAATTTTGTCAGGGGACTGATTTGTAAATCCCCAGGAAATGGGGACATCTGGTAACCTTACATTAGCAGCACCAAAGTGACCTCCCCGGGGAGCAATCCCAGCAGGGTGTATGGAGGTTCGGGGCTGCCCAGATAACAAGACCTTGTTGATGCGGTTCAGAAGAAAGCAAAGTGATACATTTGGCACCAACTTGGCTGCAGGAGTTGCCAGAAGGAAGTGTACAAGGTGCCATCCAACCGTCTTAGGAACTCTGCTCTGGAATTTTAGCCTTTTCTTCTCTCAAAGATATTCTGCAAGGCAGCAGAGGTTTAGGCAGACTAGATGGGCTACCTTCCCAGGTTGATGAGTCCCATCTGCCCCCCACTTTCCTGTACCGCATGTGCAGAAACAGCCTTCTTGACCGTTGACCCACTATTGGTCTTGTCTGTTCAACCCACCGAAGCCTGTTTTCACATGCAGGGGAAGTCCCTAACTCACCGAGGATTTGAGACCCATCAGCTACCTCATCTGGCTTAGCCAGGCTAGTACAGTACCTGCTTATATAGTAATAATATGCCCTACACTCCCAGTCCCAGTTAATGCTTGCATTATGTAGTGAAGTCTCCATGTGGTTGCATTACCATGTAGTCTGCTCACAACTCAACTCCCATTTGCAACATGTAATTCACTTTTCTCACCTTCCTGGTTGCTCTATAAATGTGGGCAGGGACCATCAAGGCAGGCTTCCCAGGTAACAGGTTTGCGCTCCCTCTTTCTCCTCATTCAGAGCAAGGGCATTTGGAGCATTTCGGTTTTCTGTGCTAATTACATCATGTAACTAAATCTCATTGGCTATGTGTTACGGTAATGAACCATCATGTTCACTAATGGGATCATAGAACGAAGCCAAAAATAATACCACAAGCACACATATTTGCACAAAAGCAGCAGGTCAAGGAAACAACGGCAGCCAAGAGGCATGGGAAGAAGAAAATACACAAGAGGGTTGAAGATAGCATTAGTTTTATGTGTCCTTTCTTCCCATCCACATGAAACAGAAAAGCAAACCTCACAAAGATCTAACACAGAAGAGATATAAACAGGCATTGATAACAGTGAACATCTAAATAAAACATCTTGCTAACAAAAAAAATACTGCTGCTTATGTGAATTACTTCTTACACCTGGTAAAGTGAATTTGAAATACTGAGTGGGCTTTTTTGGTATGTTATTAGAATTCTGAATTAATTTGCCCCTTGGAATACTGTTCCTGACTCATTTGTTTTCTCCCACCAATCACCCAAAACACATTTATTTTGTGCTTCTTAATGAGCTACATTGTCAAATGGTTCTTTCCCTTTCTGAAGGCACTGCTTTTCAACTTGAAGTGCTATCAATATTTGCCACTCTTGCAAAAAGTTTTACACAAATGAACTGGGGTAATAGAATATTAGCCTATAATAAGAGTTTGTCAGGCAACATTCACACTGTGGGAGATCTGCCATTGATTTTTCAATAAATATGGCAAATGGCAAAAAATATAGTACGCCCTCCTCAGCACTAAATTTCTTGGTGACCATTTTTCTTTTTTGCCTGCTTTCTGCTCTATTGTCTTCTGGTGATATATATAATAAAATCTGCTCTTCTCTTTTATAGCTTACATGCTGAGACAACCAGTGGGGATTTTATGTGAGGCTGATAATTGCCTAGCTGCTCTTAATACACTCAGACCTCAAAGGGATGGGTACCATCCAGTGTGCAGTTACTCATACTTAAATCTCAATGAAGGCGGTGGGATATAAGCACACTTGCACCAGATTCTCCTCCTAGTTTGATAAAATAGACATTTGCATTCACACCAGGCTTCCTACATTCAGCCCAAGCAATGCAGATTTCCACATAAGAATGGAGCTCTTCCTGAGTGATAATCCTTTTGCCTTTGGTGTTTGTTGGGTCTACCGTATAGGTTGCATGTAACAGCCTAGAAAGTTGTAGGTAGAAGTGCTGCAGAGGCAGGATGGTGTTCCAGTGGTCAGAAGTGATGTTTTCCCTATACTCAGTTGCTATGGCTCCATTACCTTTGATCCTTTCCCTTTCCCACCTCCACCTTCGCCAAAGGCACTCTGTACACTTTCCATAAACTACGTCTTCAAAGTAGACAATATCATCTAAAGTAAATGATTGCATAATTCATGGCAAGCAGAAAAGTCTGAAATTTGGCAATGCAGATTTGTATCCTCCCTCTCCCTGAGCAAAGATTACACAGAGCCCTGGGTATATACTATATAATTAGATTGGTCTTTTTTCTTTTTTCTTTTCTTTTTTTTCTTTTTGCACAGTCTGCTGGTTGCAGATAATTAGGGACCTAATTCAAAACTCATTGCTGTCAATGGAAAGATTTCCATTGGCTACAACATGCTGAAATACAATACCTCCGTAACACATAGAAGCAGAGACAGAAGCAGCTGCAGGCTCTGCGTAGCCCTGAGGATCTTGTGCATTTTATGGCAAATTCTTGAAGCTGATGCAAACTCTGTAGTTTTTCAAACTAGACTTCCACTGTCTTTGGTGTTTTTCTCTAGGGAGAAATGTTCCGTGGACAAACGGCAGCATATAAATATTACAGAGCATTGACACCATCATTAGACATAAACAAGGATTTTACCATTAATACTGTTATTGTTACAAGTGGGAATTGAAACAAAATGTTGTGAACTAAGTGTTCCCGTGGAGAGTGCCAGCCAACCATGCATTTGCAAGATACTCCATTCCATGTTCCAGACCCTCTGACCAGGTTTTCTGGCTTTCCCCCCAACAGACAGTCAGAGTTCTGTGGCAATTGAGCATCCCTGGATTAAAATGTTTTGGTGCATGTATGCTACTTTATGGGTCCCCCCTTACAATATTTTTGGGAGATCTTCAAGCCTCGTGGTTCCCCTGAATATGATGATACATTTCTCTTGTACATGGGAGTGCTGTGTTGATCACAGATGGATTGACACACACCCCTGAATGTGGCTAATAGAAGCTCATCATCACCAGCACTTACCTGCTGTAGGAAACAGTCGTCAACAGTCGTCAACAGGTTTACTATACCCATTGAGTCAATCACCCATCTCCTACTACCCTCCTGAGAAAAACCCCACCCCACCTGCCCACTATATATAAGGGTCTGGTGACTTCTGTTTCAGTGTATCTGAAGAGGTGTGCATGCAAATGAAAGCTTATACCAAGAACAAACTTAGTTGGTCTCTAAGGTGCTACTGGACAATTTTTTTATTTATATATATATATTGACTGCGTCAGACCAACACAGCTACCTACCTGCCGTAGGAAGTACGTGTGCACCTCTATGTCATGTATAGTCAGTTTTCCTGCTGATCTGGAAAGCTCATCCATACTCTCCCAGTTAGCACACCACAGCTAAAATTGCCATTGAGCCAAACTGCACATGATGTTAGATTTAAAAAAAAAAAAAAATTAAGTGCAAAGAAACTTCAGGGAGGAAAATGGCTTAATTCTTTTTATGCCATCTATTTGCTGCTCAAAACAACTCAATTCTGAGCAGAAAAATCAATGGTAGGGAAAGGGTTAGGCAGCCCCTCACACACACACACACACACACACACACACACACACACCCTCCTCCAGTCAACCTCAAAATCATTTGTGACTGCTTTTCTTTAATTCCAAAAAAAGGATAACAGTACAATTAACCTGCAGTTTGGCCCTTAGAAAATAAACAAGCATGTCCCCTATGCTCAAAATTTGCTTCATTAAGTGAAAAAAAATAGGAACAACCGATGAATCAACTACATTCATTTATCAACCAGCACCCCTAACTTAAAGGACGTTTCAAGAGGACAGAAGTTTAATTCCTCTCTCAAATTTTCCATTATACAATTAGCAGTTGTTAGCAAGGGCCTCTGAATGTGCCCAACAACTCAACGCTTCCCCATTTTGCCTGACGCATTGAAAGTGTTATTAGGTCATTTCCCTGAGCAAGCAACATGCTCTTTGTAATGCTCAAGAACATTCACTACAGGTGTTCATTTCATAGGGGCTGATCATCAGGAGGAAACATATTCTTTTAACTGGCTCTGCTCCTCTGAAAGCTACTTGTTTAAGAAGTGTCCCATGGCATTCATTGAGCAGTAATGTTTCGCCATAAAACCCCTGTGAAAATGGAACCTTCTGATTTGCAACTGGGCCCAGGAGAAAGAGAGCAGGAACACAAGGGAACTGTCATTAGAGAAGCACTTATTGTCACTGCAGCTTAAATATATGCTTGAATTCAGCCTTTCTCTGTCTCAGCATCTTGACAGACTCTGAAGACGATGAGATGATTGGTCAAAAGCACTCCATGGAAGCCTTCCATTTGTTCATTTTATATCCCCTAGGTCTTAGCATTCAACTGTGCATTCTTTGTATAACATGCTTAATTGGGCTGATTTGTGGGAATAAGTAGCAATTACAGCAGCTTGACAAAAGATGGAGGATGGGCACTCAGCTGTGTGTGGGGTTTTTTTTAATTGAATTTTTACCTTTTTTTGGAAAGGCTCTCACCTTCCCGCAGCAGATGCTGGCCTTGCTACAGCATTTCATTTTCTTTACATTGAGGTGATTTACTCTGAGGAATTTGCTCTTATTAACTGAGGAGGAAATTTATTTCCCCCACTTCAGTATCTTCACCAGGGTGCGGGGTGGGAGGCGGGTACTTTCTCCTCAGGAACCCCCTCCAATCCCTGCCTCCATCATTATCAAAGCAAAAAGAGAGAGTGATACTAAAAGCAGTGATCTATATACTAATCGTGAGCTTGACAAGTTTTGTTCTGGAATGGTGTTACAGCAGTTAGTGGGCTGGTACACAAACATGGTTAAGGGATAAGGGGAACTGCCCGCTTTTGTAGATGTGCAGGAAATATAAACAGAGGGGCGCGCACAGCCACGCCTGGTTTTTGCTGTCCACCAGAGATCTGCACTTTATAATGAAGTTCCTACTCCAATTCAGTTTCAACTTATAATGTTTATAAGCATAGCCACTTGAATCAAACCTAGAGAATAGGGTTGAGTTAGAACACAACCAGGGAAAAGAAATATTTGGTGCACAGAGCCGGTTCCAGTCTGAATTATGACTGTTGCTTGAATAAAATTATGTGGTAGTCGTAGTCCCGACTTGGTAGGTCTGAACAGAAATCACCCAAGGCCGACTCAATCCTCTGTTTCAAACGGAACCACACTCTGAAAAAGCCTGGGTATGAAAAGGAATTTGCTATTCTGTGTTGTCTTTGAATGAAAGAAAGTGAGAGAAGATGAACAGACTATAAAATCTCGTAATGGAGAATACAAATTTAGTTTTACTGCTGCTCACAGACCAAAACTGAGAGGGAATGGTTTCTATACACATTTGGGAAATAATCAAAACAAATGTGTGAAGACATTCCGCCTAAAGGCTTCTATGAATATCGGAATGCAGTGAGCAGTTTTTCCCCTCATTGTCTTGGAGTTTTAAAAGCTTGCAAACCAAGCAAAGCAATCCAGCAGTTTGGTCATGTTTGAGGGAGGAGTTGGACTCTTCCTGATAGGAGAAGGAAAAGACCATTATGAAACATGCATTAGGTGGCAGCAAGAGGGCCACCAGTCTGCCCATGGGAGAGGTGGGCTGTAGCCAACATAGTGTTAAAAGCTCAGAAATCCCTTGATCTTGGGTGGGTATGGAGTTAGGGCAGGGATATCAAACCTCAGGGGATGAAGTGGATCTTCAGGCGTCACTACCTGGCCCTTGGGTCTCTCTTGACGCCAACCAGCCTGGCCCAACCACACCCTCTCTCCCCAGGACACACCCCTCACCAACCAGTTATGGATTCTCCTTGAGTTTTTTTGCCTGGCTGGAATCTGTCTTGAACTTTGTTTCTTGATTACATGGATGCATAAAAGTGTGACACAAGCCTACTGTACAAAGATAAACTTAACATTCATTGCTCTGCCCACTTTTTCTTCTGGCCCCACATATCTATGCAGTGCAGGATGCTTGCTGAAAACTTTCCTGCTTCAGCAAAGCCTATCCAGGCATATGGTTTAGTTCTCTTTGCTTTAAATGTTTTATCTTTGTTTTGGATGATGGTTTAATATATAGGGTTTTTATTTCATTTACTGTGAATTTTAGTCATGTTTTACGGTGAGGCTTGTTTGACAACAACAAGAAATTGAGCCATTAGCGTCACAAACCGAGTCTTATGGAACTCTCTGGCACTAGAGATTCAGCAGGCACATTCTGTGACAACTTTTAATCTCCCCCCAAAATCTTTTATATTCCATCAGACCTATGCAGGTAATTAAGAATACATCCTTCCGCAGTGGTTAACTGAGGTCCATTTTTAACTAACCCCCCCCCCCCGGTTATTATTGTATGGTTTTATGCTTTTATTGCCGCCAATTGCTTTGATATATTTTCATGACAAAGCAATACACACATTATATATATATATATATATATATATATATATATATATGTATGTATAATTGGACTAGCACTCCACTTGGAGAATTTCTAAGCCAGAGGTTGGTATACCTTCTAATAAATAAACAAATAAAATATTGACAAATGGTCTAGGGTCAGACACAAACACCTTGGTGCCAGATGAATCACTGTCATCCCTGGGACTGGATAGGAGGAATTACAGGTACAGTGGTACTTCAGTCTACGAACTTAATTCGTTCCGGAAGTCCGTTCTTAAACCCAAAACTTTCTTAAACTGAGGCGTGCTTTCCCTACTGAGGCCTCCCGCTGCCGGTGCCCTTCCACCATTCGTCTTCCGTTCATCTTCCGAGGCAACATTCGCTAACCGGAACACCTACTTCCAGTTTTATGGAGTTCGTTCCCCGAATATTTTGTTAACAGGACTGTTCATAGACCGAGGTACCACTGTACTGATATCCCAAAGGAGCAGAAAAGACTTTTTATGTAAGGAACAACAGCTGCCCGGATGTTACTAGCCCAGAGATGGAATGAAGATAAAGTCCCTACCAGAGAGGAATGGCAAACTAAGCTGATGGACTATGCCGAGATGGCAAAACTCAGAAACCAAGAGGATTAAAACTTTATAAAAGAATGGGGGGGGGGAATTATAAGTTCTTTATGAAACCAGTGTAAGCAGATGGAAACATTAGCAGGATTTTGATTTCACTGGTAGTTTAACAATTACTATGGATAATATGGTTTGATATAAAAATTGGAGCATGGAAGAATATGGAATATTAAATGCTTATAATGGGACCCCATGAAGGGTATGGGGGGAAGCCCCGAGATTCAGAGGAATCTCTTTATATGGATATACTTTTTATTACTTTTTATTTTGTATTTGTAAAACGGATAAAAATTATTTCCAAAGAAAGGGAGTTAGAATCCAACATCTGAAGGACATCATGCTAACCAGCTCTGGTCCAGGGTTAATGACATTAGTATTTTTCTTAGTAACAGTAGAATTCTTCCCGTACTACTTTTCTCTGAACCAGATGTGTTACAATCCTCACCTCAGATTTGTACTCAGTAGACTGTTTCCCAGTGTTCTTTGCTGAACGTAGAGCAAAATCGCCTGTCATGACTGCAAGGACACTCTATGTGCATGCAAGCCCTGCTTATGTTTTTCTTGCTGCCCAAAGGAATTTAATAAGCTTGGCTTGCACTTATATTTTTCAGGAAGGTGGAGACATCCCAGCATGAAAACAATGTGAGGCATGTTCAATTCCATTGCTCACAGCAGGGGAAAAACAATTGCTTCTTTCCCAGTTCCTGGTGTCTTGCCATATGTAGAAACCATAGTCATAGTGCAGTCATGCAAATCCAAAACTGTGGATTCAGTGTGGATTCCTTAGACTAAAGCATTTTGGCCAGGTGCCAGGCAGAATAAAAAGAACGTGAGGGTTCCAAGACCCATAATTACATTTCTGTGGGATATGGAGTTCAATATGTATCCGAATTTCCACTATTTAATTTGTACTATTGTCAGGCAACCTTGAAGAGATTTCTAAAAAGATCTTTCTAGGATCCATAAATATTCTTGCACAGAACTGAGTTTGAAGCATTGTTATATTAAGCAAATTTGAAGGGAGGGGGCGATCTTGGTACTAGTATTTGCCAGTATGACTCAAAATATACAGGAATCTATTTTGTATGCTGTCCTTAAGCACCCTATTATTTATTCCTAATGGAGGGATAGAGTATTTTCACAGCCTTTTCAGAACAGGTGCTATAGAGAACAAAGACTCAAATGGATTTATTTAAATATTTGTTTATAAAGATGTTACTGGGATTAACTTTTTACATCTTGCTATTCAAACAGGATTAAAGGGATTATCCTGAACAATGGTGGCACATTGCATATTATAAATACATATGTTGGATTTAATTAATATGTTCAGATATGAATGCAAGATATGCCCAATTATTCCAGAACAATCTATAATTACATTATATTTAAATAACATAAAATAAAATCATGAGTCATTAATAAGAGGATGACTTTGGGTAAAAGGCAAAATCATCTGGCAGCTATAATGTTTGACATGACACTTTTTCTATTTATAAGTTTAGTGAATAACATCTCAAGTGAAGTCTTAAACTTGGAGATCTGCCTTTGCTGATTATTTTTTTTAATAACAAAAACCATTTAAAACGGGCATTTAATTATATGGTGCTGGAGCGGGTTGCGTTGGGGGAGCAATTAAAAAAAAAGGAAAGGGGGGGAAAGGAGCATTATTTGTGCTTTAATGAATGTTCTGAAGGGCAAAGCCACTTTCCAAGTTCGATAGTCAACATGTTTTAAGCAGGGAAGCACAGTAGGAGCAGAATTCAGAGAGCAGTTGATTCTTCCTGACACATGACAGCATAAATAGAGTAAAAAAAATAATAATCTCTATTTACCTTGTTATGAAAGGCTATTTTTAATGCACAATTTTCAAGTTCGTTATTATTCTCCTCTGCTTGTCTCTTCTTGTATAGCAGAACACTGTATGTGGGAGGGAAAGGGGAAAAGTGGGGATGTGGAATAATAAAAAAAAAAGAATGCAGAATTCATACAAGTTCAGTGAGGTAAGACTGATATTAACCAAGCAAGAACAATCATAGGTGCACAAAAGAGCCCTCATTTACTTAATTATGTTGCCCTGGAATTGCATGCCCTTGGTTCTCAGACCTTATGCTATTAAACATATCCTTTACAGATTTCAGATTGGCATATAAGCTAAAATCATCACATTTGGGATATTCAGCTGGTAGTGACAAGTAAAACGTTTGCATGTACAGCCTATGTAACCATAAATATATCTTTTAAGGAACTGCAATAATAATTTATTGAGGTCTGGTCTGACTTCCATTTATGCCAGCCAAAATAATAAGTGTAAGTGTGTGTGTTTGTGTGTGTGTGTGTGTGTGTGTGTGTGTGTGTGTGTGTACCATATTGCAGCATGCTGCTCATTTTTGAACAACTTGTTCATTGATTAACTGATCTCGAAGGCTCAAAAATCCATAGAATTGGGAGAGTAACACTGGATATTATTTTAGGCTGGGAAGCAAGGCTTGTCACTGTTAATTGGCCAGAGTTAATTATCTCTCACCTTTTTTTGTATTGTAGTCTTATAAGAGCAACAATCTTAATGTTTTCCATTGTCAGATACAATGTAAGATAAATATGAGAGACAGAGGCAGCAAGTGACAAAGAGCTGGGTGGCAAAAATGTTTGCACTGCTGGACAGCCCAGCGGATTCCATCTTTTGGGGTGACAAAAAACATTAACTGGCTACCAGGGTATATTCATGCATGATGCAAAACTTGCTGGATTACTGATCTCCCAACAAAGCAGTCCTCATTTATTCATTATTAGATTTATGTACATATGAGCAACTAACCCTACACTGAGTGCCCTTATATTCTTTCTATTTAGTGAATCAGTATCTTTTAACAACCACCCTAATCCAGCACATAACCACAGCTAATTTGTAGTGCTTTCATTTGTGATTCTAGTGCCAAACTTCTGAGTAGGTACTCTGTGGTGGTGAAGCAAGTTAAATTGCTAATTAGGCTTAAACATGTTCCTGGGATTTTTTATATTTTATTTATTTATTATTTATTACATGGCTATACCACTCTTGATCCAAGAATCACAGGGCGGTTTGCAATATAAAAACACAAAAAGACATAGCATAGTTATAAACAAAAACAATACTAGCCTTCCATCCCACCCCCATTTAAAAGGCCATAGATGGTTTAAGGCTTGGGAGAAGAGGGATGTTTTGCCTGGCACCTAAAGGTATGTGATAAAGGCACCACGTGAGCACCTTGTGGAGAGTATTCTACAAACAGGAAGCCACCACAGAAAAGACCCTTCTCATGTTGTCACCCTCCATACCTCTTGCAGAGAAGGCACATGGTCTCAGATGATAATCGCAGGGTGCAGGTCAGTTCATCTGGGGAGAGGCAGTCCTTGACAGTCATTCTGCTAAGACTTTAAATAATAGACTGGTCCTACCTAAACGTTAGCATTAAGGGCCTGTATTGACTACTGCAGGAAGACAGTATCATAAACTTCAATGTTACGTCAGCGTTGCAGGCAAATATACTACTTTAAGAGTGTGGTAAAATGTAAGTAACACATTGACGATGCCAGCATTTGGTATCAGATCTGAAGTTTGACTTAAAAGAAGAGCAGAGTACAAAAGTGAAATGAATGGCCATTTTCCATTATCTGAGGGACTTTACAATGCAGACAATGAGCACTCACACTTTACATTGTGGGTGCCCTTTGCAGGATCGCGCATGGTGCTACAGCTCCCAGGGAGCTTACTGGCAAATAGGGGCTGGCTTGCCTCTCAGTGTTAATTTTTGGAGGTTCACGCCCAGCCTCAGTCCCTCCCCTCCCTTTGTTTAATGTTTGTTGTTTGCAGGTTAACTTTTTCTTCCTGTTTAGGGGCCGCTGGTGCAGTCTTTGACTGGTTGCTGTTGAAGGACCGGGAAGAAATTTTCCTGCTTTGGCAGGTTTTGTCTTCCCCGTAGCAATTCGTCACACCTTTGGCGGTTATGGCCTTGGGTGGAATCCTTTAGTCCTTTCTTCCCTATTTGGGGGGGAGGATAATGACTTACCCCCCTGCAGCAGCGATTCCAGGGTCCTCCTCTTAAATGGGTTGTATATATGGGTGTCACTGGCCTTACACTGAAAGGTCGTCAGTGAACTACCCTGTGTGTGGAGATATGGGCTTGGCTGCCTGCTACACTTACATTTCACAGAGCATCCCCGTATCCCATTTACCCTGATGAGCCCCAGTTCTCCCCGGCTGGGGGACTGGAAGGGATACATGCCCAAGGCCTAAGCTAAGGTCTTCCTACATTCGGAAGTTTAATAAAGTTGTGGCTTAATCTTAATTCCATATACAGTGGTGCCTCGCAAGACGAAATTAATTCGTTCCGCAAGTCTCTTCGTCTTGCGGTTTTTTCGTCTTGCGATGCACGGTTTCCCATAGGAATGCATTGAAAATCAATTAATGCGTTCCTAGGGAAACCGCCTTCAGACCAGGTCCGGGGACAGTCTGTCCCCGGACCTCTTCTGAAGGCTGGGGGGGGGGCAAGGGCTTTTCTTCCCACCCCCAGCATTTTAAAAAACCCCGGGACAGCGGAGGGCTTCTCCGCTGTCCGGGGCGATCTTAAAATGCTGGCGGGCGGCATTTTAAAATCGCCCCGGGACAGCGGAGGACTTCTCCGCTGTCCGGGGCGATTTAAAAGCCCCTGGGAAGGCAGGCAGGGGGGACAAAGACTTTCGCCCCCTGCCCGCCTTCTGAAGGCCGGCTGTGGGCGAAAGTCTTTGCTCCCGACTGCCAGCATTTCCCTATGGGCTTTCGTTTTGCGATGCAAGCCCATAGGGAAATTCGTCTTGCGAAGCGCCTCCAAAACAGAAAACCCTTTCGTCTTGCGGGTTTTCCGTCTTGCGAGGCATTCGTCTTGCGGGGTACCACTGTAACATTTTCAGAGTCTTTATTCCCTCCATATGATCCCTAAGGACTGGGGCTGTTGCCGTCTGGTCATGCAATGGCCCCTTTCCAGTGACATATACTTTGTGATAACCTTTTTTCTCTCTTTCATTCAATTAAAGCTTTGTATCCCACAACATACTAGCAAAAATTTCATTGATAACCATTAAGAATTCATAATGTCAAGTACAGCCAGGTTCAAGTGTTGGACTAGGACCTGGAGACATCGATACTCAACCATGAATCTCAGAGGGTTTCCTTGGACCACTCACAGTCTCTGAGCCTAACCTACCTGGCAGGGTTATTTTGAGTGTAGGAGGAGGGAAGCCATGCAAATTACCTTGGGCTCTTTGAAGCAATGGTGAGATATAAATGTAAGAAGAAAAATAGAATAGCTATGCCCCAAGAATGACTTTCTCACCTTCCTTTGAGGCCTATCCGAAGAGGAAAGGACTATGGCGTTCCTCATAGGCCAAAAAGGGACATGATGTGGTTCGGATCCAAGCCGTAACAAGAGGACGTCCTGCTCCACCTCATAATCAATGTCTCCTAAGGGGTCTCTAAGCAGTGCCTCTTCAAGAGGGTTTGTGTCTGAGGACCTGCTAGGGAAATTGCTCATAAACCTGCCTATTCCTTATTGGAAATCTACAGGCTATACTTTTAACAGAACAAGACTGCCTGCTATAATATAAAGCCGTACAAGACTGTAAGTAATCAAACCATACTAATTTCAGGGAAGTCTAGCTCTTTGATTGCCATTGCATCAAAGTGCACTTGATGAAATATCAGGTAGTGAAATGCTACAAAGTCCCCCTCTCTTGCGACTTCTCTGTTCAGTTTGTAATATATAGTGCCAGCCTGCTTCTAAATACTTATAATGTGGAAGTCTTTTGTATTAAGAACTAATTGCCTGTGAAATTTCAATAAATGAAATATGGCCTACAACAAATCACATCTCAGGTAGATGGTTAGAGGCTGACATCTACATCAAACAGCCTGACTAATTTGGGTGGGTGGGCAGGTGGGGGTAAATTCTCTCCGTGTATAAAAAGGCCTAGCATTACACTTGCCAAGTTTTAACCCAGAGGGAATTTTTAGCCCCAAGATATAAATTCAGCAAAATAGGAGGTCTGTAATGGAATCACTGACAAGAACTTTCAGTATAGCGTTAAGCAAGGCAATGCTGCAATAAAATGGAATGACCTGCGAGATAAAACGTGCAATCTTTTGAGTGAGATGTGGCCTCATAACTCAGAAGCAGAGAAGGGGGATGATTCAGGCCCTTCCTTGGAGTAGCGTTATCACACACTCTTTGTGAATTTCTCAGACACTCTCAAGCAGAAGCTCATTTTACTGTGTCACCCAGCTGAAGAGGAGGATTTCAAAAATAAATAAATAAAAATAAATTCTCTCATGGATGGCAAGATGCATCTTAGTAAAAGCTCCTTTGTTTCCCCCCAAAAAATGTAAAGGTCCTGAAGCAGAAAACACAGAAATGGTACAGCCCCACTTTGCAGATAAAACACATGCTTCCAACAGAGGGCTGGATTCATATCACTTTTCTAACACGTCAGTTTTGCCGTTATCAAATCTCCTGGTGCCTTTTAAAAAACTGAACTGGAGCTCTGGAGGCTGTATATCTAGCTGGGGGCTTAACCCTGGGATAATTCCCCACATCAGCTCCTTTCCAAAACATGGCAGGAAAGATATGTGGGTTCTAAGGGGCTAAGTGAAAGGTGTGCGAGAAGATGGGGCATCCAGCAAATAAAACTGTGCAGAGGCCAGTTTTTCAGGCAACTTGCCAGTAACTTTCATTAGCCGTTGTTTTCAAGCTAAACCAATGGATTTTCTTCTTCTTCAAGAGTTGACTTTCCGGAAGTGGCATCAGCAAATATGAGATGTCTGAGTTTCATTTATTTCAGTTCAAGCAGTTGATGTCTAGCTTTGGATTTAACTCACATTGTATGCCAAGATATGAAACGGAGCCTCAACTTACTTATTTTTAAAAGAAAAACAACTTCAGGAAGTTGCAGAAAGGCTATAGCTCAGTGGCAGAGAATCTGCTTTGCATGCAGAAGGTCCAAGGCTCCCTGGCCTCTCCATGTATGGCTGGGAGAAGAAAACTATCTGAAAACCTGGAGAAGTGCAGCCCCTCAGTGTACACAATACTGTGCTAGATGGACCAAGGATCTGATTTGGTGGAAGGGAGCTTCCTCTGATCCTATGAAAATAACCCAACATGACAAAACAAAACACAAGAAATGAGATTAAAGAGAGCAGATAAATCAGAATAAAACAGGAATTAATACAAACAGAAACCGACAAGCTCTACAGGACAAAGACTTGTATATAAATAAATAAAAGTCAGCATCTGCTGGTGGAAGGCCACTGGAGAAGCCTTGGGAAGGTACTGAGAAGGTGCTCACTTGCATCCTTTCCAAATTTATCTTGGACAGGGAGAAGGGGCCCTCCCAAAAATGACTAAAACAGGGCTTGTTCAGATTGGAGAAGGAGACCCTTCAGATAACCTGGTCCCTAAGCCATTAAGAGTCAACCTTCAACTCCTCCTTCAGATGTATTGGTGAATAGGTTCAATGGGTATGCAAGTTACATGGACATAGATTTCCTTATACAGTATGAGACTTGACATGAGTGGCAGGCCTCTAGAAAATGAACAAAGATGGTAGAGAAAAGGCCATCAAGTAAGCCAATTGCTGCATATCTACCTTGCGCCAATCTCTAGGATCAAGTGAAGGGTCCCAAGACCGTTTTCTTAGCCATAATTTTCAGGATGGGTGGTTCTATTCTCTAAGGTTGCAATCCTATATACGCATAGGTCTCCTTGAACTTAATCAAATTTACTTTTGAGGAGACCAGACTAGACTTGCACTTGCAAATGGATGCTTATCTTGCTATTTGTTAGCCAGATAAGAAAGCCTGAGTTGAGTTCCTTGCTCTAAAAGAACACATTTAACATCTGCCTCCTCTACAGCTGCGAATAGGTTTTTAAAAACGGCTGAAGGATCTTGATGTCGAATGTTTTCAAAAAGAGATGCATTTTTGTTCTCTCGTTGCCTTCCCTTCCTCAGCCCTTCAAGCTAAAAGCACAAAGTGCAGCCCTTATGTTCTTTACCATTTACTCCCGAGGAACATTGACCACAGAAGTCAGCAAGCATTCATCATGAGCTTTGGGCTAACTTTCCTTAGCTATGGCCTCAGGCAATGCCCGGGGCTAAAAACATTTGCAGCAGAGGAGGGAAAGAGTCTCGTTTCTGGGTGTGTGTGTGTGTGTTTTCTTAAATAAATAAAAATAAAAATGTGCTGGACTTCCTTGTAGAAGAACACGGGGTTGATTCTGCTACAAGTGCAAAAACCAAAGCCGCAGTTCTCTTCCATGTCTTCTGCTTGTCCTCTTGTGACTGATAAGTCCATTTTTTGCGGCCCTCCAATATGCTAATGATCAGAACTCTGTAGTGACCTACTTAGCAGCAGAGATTCCTGCCAGAGCTCCCCATAATATGTCAAATTGAATCCAAGCTGAGGAGTGCAAGCCCTGTCTACCTCGACACACTTAGCACAAAGGTTGGGAGGGGAAAGAAAGGGGAGGGAGGGGAACAAGCAAGAGGAAGAAAAGCTAGGTCAAGTTCACTTGTAAAATCTGGGCTTTTGTGACATAAAAACATGTTTGCCGCAATGTAGTGCTATGAGGGCTAACACGATTTCTCATGTAAGAGGGATTCACACAGTAAGCAGAAGGAACTGTCTCACGCTGCTTTTTTGATATACTCGAGAGATCTTCAGGCAGGCTTCATTAAACTATTCATTATTTTCCCTCTCCGATCGTGCAGCTTAAAGCAAATGCAAGCCATCTGAGCGCTGCTTTCAAATCGGTCCCATGGAAGTGAATGGTGCTTGAGCAGAAGCAACACTGGGCAGGTTGTGACTTGAGGCTTCCAAAAAAAAAAAATTCGTTCCTTTCTTAGGGAGCGATATGATTCACAAGAGGCTGGCGTAAAGCAAGCCTGCTGTAAATTAAGCCTGCTGGCATAAAGTACCCCAAATCCAAACTCCGTTCAGGATCAGGGTCTGCTGGCTGTGCTGGCCTAAGCCTGGCAGAGGGAAAACAAGCCTTTGAAATACTGTTTGAGTTAAACCACCATTTTTGCTGACTTAACTTACTCTGGGTTGCTATGTCACATGCCTGAGTTGAAAGGGCTAAGGATGAAGAGGCTGCCCTGATTTATAGTCAAGCATTGCAGTATGGTGTCAACCCTATACAGTGGTACCTCAGGTTACAGACGCTTCAGGTTACAGACTCCGCTAACCCAGAAAGAGTACCTTGGGTTAAGAACTTTGCTTCAGGATGAGAACAGAAATAGTGAAGCAGTGGTGCGGCGGGAGGCCCCATTAGCTAAAGTGGTACCTCAGGTTAAGAACAGTTTCAGGTTAAGAACGGAGCTCCAGAACGAATTAAGTTCTTAACCCGAGGTACCACTTTATATGTTTACCCTGAAGGAAAACCGTTTTTTCAAGGGCACATTAATCCCGGCAACATGACCACTGGGCCCGATTATTATAGTGCTTGGTCTGTCCTATCAGGTACAAGGAACTCTGAGACTGGCAGTTATTGAGAGTGCATATCACATAGGAAAATACAGATCTCACAGTCCTTTAAACTACAAGCTTAGGGACTCATCTGCACCATGCATTTTAAGCCCTGTTATACCACTTTAAATACATGCCTAAAGAATCCTAGCAGCTGCAGTTGTAAACGGTGCTGAGATTTGTTAGGAGACCTCTGTTCTTCTCAAGGAGCTACAATTCCCTGAGATCTATGGGAAGAGGGATTGATTGTTTAACCACTCTTATAATTGTATTCAGGTTGCTAGATGAAATCATGGCATCGTTGAGTTGGAAGGGACCTCAGGGGTCATCTCGTCTGACCCCCTACAATGCAGGAATCTCAAAGCATCCATGCCAGCTGGCCATCTAACCTCTGCTTCAAAACCTCCAATGAAAGAAGAGCCAACAACCTCCTGACGGACGCCCCTTCTCCTCCCCTGTGTGCTGTTCTGGGGGGGGGGTTCCCTGCCCGCTCCCAACAACCCATTGTGGGAGGTCAGTGGGAGGAATGTGGGGAAAGCCTATTGTTCTGAAACAGATCTGATTAGACTGTGGACTCAGCTATACTCAGCCAGTTATATTGTTGCAAATTTTGCATTGTTATAACAATCTAATTTTTGACTTATTTATAGCGTGTGTGTTTTCTGTGTGTAGATCCAGCCTTCGGCTTTGCAAGGGTCCCTCACAAACTTTCATCAAAGGAAGATTATCTGGCCAACACAGCATACCTACAAAGACGCATCACCCAAAATACATACATATTTTTAATTTTAAATCACCAATTCTAAACGCTCTTATAGTATTTGGTTGCTCGTTCGGAGGGTCTTTCCATTGCGTGACCAGGAATCTCCAGAGCCGACCGTGTGGCTATTGTTGGCTCCACCCTATTTATAAATGGGGCTGGCCCCACCTCCCAGTAATAAACTTGATTACTGAGGCCGGGCATGAACCTCCAAAATTAACACTGAGAGGCAAGCCAGCCCCGTTTGCCAGTAAGCTCCCTGGGAACTGTAGCACCACGCGTGATCCCACAAAGGGCACCCACAATGTAAAGTGTGAGTGCTCATTAACAGAATACACAAGGTAGATCACAATAAATTATAGAACAACGCGTAAAAACATAAACAGCACCTATTTTAAAACTAAGATTAAATTGCAGCTCAACATTAAGCAAGCAGGCAATGCTCAAATTATAAAGGAACAGGTCGGAAGGGGTTTTTTATGAAATCTGCACGCCTCACCCTCTGCTTTCTCCAAATGTTAGCCCCTGCCCCCAGCCTCTTAAAATTAGCTAATAGAGCTTGAAAAATTTATGGGATATCCATCCCTTGATTCGAAGCACAAAATCTGAAGGATAATTACATTCCTGTCTATGACTTAGGAATGACCTATGACCTATACACACCATACCTTTAAGGTTTCTGTCTAGTCCAAATCGTAAACTGGCCTATACTGATGACTAATCCACACCAGAAAGCCACATTTAAAGCACGTGGCTTCCCTCAAAGAACCATGTGGTTTATTAAGGATAATGGAAACTATACCTCTATGAGGGGCAAACTACAGATCCCAGGAGGTTTCTGAGAGGGGAAATGTGCCTTAAAGGCATGGTGTAGACTTAATCTGGGAAGTGCAAATTAGTTCAGTTTTCCTAAAAATAAAAGTGGACAGAACAAAACACTCTTCTACCCCAAACTATTGCTCCATTCAAAGCCATAACTAGTATTTGAAGGAGAGAAGAAAGAAAAACCCAAAAGATCCAGGAGGCAGATTTAAAAAAGACACTGTCAGGAAACCTCATATTTTTTAAAGTAGAATCCTTTTGCAAGCCTTGCTTCTCCAACATCCACTACAACCCTCTGACCAATGTTTAAGAGGAACAGGAGGGGTGTCCTGTTTCTGGTGAAATGTTGTGTGCCTCCATCTGTTCACTGGGGCTCTGCAGTCTTGTACTACATAGAACAGCTGACAACTGCAATGTTTTGCCAGCATGCAGGTCATTGAGCAGAAAAGAATATATTGCAGGGACCTGCCACTGTCTTTATCCTAAGAACAGTATTCCATCATTCAATGCAAAATCGTTTGATCTAGTCAGACTAAAGTTCACCTAGAAGGTACACTGAGCTGTACAGTTGGCAGACAACCAATACTAGCAGCTTAACTGGATTGCCAAATTCTTGTTCCATAGATATTGGACAAAATGTTCAGCCTAAAGGTATGATTTCACACATTACTGGTATGTTCCCCAACGCTCTTGCTAAGGATGTGCTCCAGCAAGTTTATTTTTTGGATGAGCAAACATTACAAGTGAGATCCCACATGTCACAAATACCCTCAAATGTAACTCTTGCCAAGTTAAAAAAGAAAAAGAAAAAGCCTGCTTAAAAAAAATAGAGATGTGTAAAATCCAATTCCATAGAATGGTTGCCTTGATATATCTATGGAAATATCGCCATAGCCCAGGGTTGCTTGAATTCCTAGGCCCTGGAAAACATTATGAGTCAGTTGGATGGTTGTGGCACCCCTGCACATTGCTGCAGCTTCTAGAACGCATTATAGGGAACACTATCTTGAATGCTGAAGTCCGTTGAGCTGCCCAATGCATATCCTCCAACATGTCCCAATGAAAAACCGGGACACCATCTTCTAGGGGTCGCACTCCCACGTGAGTCACGTGATCTGTGGAAGATCAGCCCCCCCACCAAGCAATTTCGGGGGAGTGATATCACGGCACCCAAAATGTAGGTCTGTGCTCTCATGGGGGGGTGTACCAGTTTTTCTGTGACAGTTGAGGGCTATGCCAATATGCAGAGCCAACTAAGAGTGTACCCTGAATGTGGTCAACACCAAGTTTAGTGGGGGTGGGAGGTGTTACAGGGGAGCAGTAGTCATAACAGACAAGTTGTCTCTGGCTGCCAGTACTAATGTCCTTGTTGCTGAGTTCCACCGAAAACAAAACAGGAAAGTAACTGTCAATGCTTTAAAAAAGAAAAGAAAAACCTTTATCAAAAGTTGATATATTTAAAAGATAATAATAATAATAATAATAATAATAATAATAATAATAATAATTTATTATTTATGCCCCTACCCATTTGGCTAGGTTTCCCCAGCCACTCTGGGCAGCTCCCAACAGAATATTAAAAACACGATAAAACATCAAACATTCAAACTTCCCTAAACAGGGTTGCCTTCAGATGTCTTTTAAAAGTCAGATAGTTGTTTATTTCCTAGACAACTGAAGGAAGGGCGTTCCACAGGGAGGGTGCCACTACCAGAAGGCCCTCTGCCTGGTTCCCTGTAACCTCACGTCTCGCAGTGAGGGGGCTGCCAAAAGGCCCTCGGTCCTGAGCGATGGGGGTGGAGACGCACCTTCAGGTATACTGGGCCGAGGCTGTTTAGGGCTTTAAAAGTCAGCACCAACACTTTGAAATGTGCTCGGAAACATACTGGGAGCCAATGTAAGTCTTTCAGGACCGGTGTTATGTGGTCTCGGTGGCCACTCCCAGTCACCAGTCTCGCTGCTGCATTCTGGATTAATTGTAGTTTCCAGGTCACCTTCAAAGGTAGCCCCACACAGAGCATAAGTAGCAGACCACACTACATAGTCACGGAAATATAGAGAACAACTCCCACTCAATCAAAAGAGCAAACCTTTGTAGAGTTTGCCTGTAGTGGCAACTCAAATAGAATATGAAAAAGTGAGCAGCAGTCATAGGCAGATTTAGGGGAGTGCTGGGTGTGGAGCCTTGGGGACACATCGACATGGAATGGAAGGGGGCCAAATGTCGGTGTTGCACAGAGCACCACTGAAATTTGAAACCCAAGTAAATTCTTCTGCATACCAGTTGCTGGAAGTCACTGGAAAGGAGTGCTTTGTGCTCAGGTTCTGCTTACAAGCTTTTCCTGGTCACTTTGAGGGCAGGATGCTCTGCTAGATGTTGTCCTGATACACCAGGCTCTTATGTTCTTAACTATTTCCTCCAATTCCAGTTGATTAAGTCAAACAAACTCCACTCATCTCCAAGCTGCTCAAGGGTGGAACAAACTGACATGGAAAGTGGTGGACTTTTCCTTGTTAAAGGTAAAGGTAAAGGTACCCCTGCCCGAAGGCCAGTGGTGTCCGACTCTAGGGTTGTGCGCCCATCTCACTTAAGAGGCCGGGGGCCAGCGCTGTCCGGAGACACTTCCGGGTCACGTGGCCAGCGTTACGAAGCTGCTCTGGCGAGCCAGCACCAGCGCAGCACACGGAAACACCGTTTACCTTCCCGCTATAAAGCGGTACCTATTTATCTACTTGCACTTAGGGGTGCTTTTGAACTGCTAGGTGGGCAGGAGCTGGGACCGAAAGACGGGAGCTCACCCCGCCGCGGGGATTCGAACCACCGACCATGCGATCAGCAAGTCCTAGGCACTGTGGTTTTACCCACAGCGCCACCCGCGTCCCGTTTTCCTTGTTAGGTATTTTTAAATGGAGGCTGGATGGTCATCTATCAGGTATGCGGTAGTGGATTTCTTGCTTTGGCAGGTGGGCCGGCTAGATGAACTTTGAGGTTCCTTCCAACTTTATCATTCTAAGAATCCTTTCATTGCACTGTCTCTCTGCAGAAACAATTGGCAATTTTATTTTTGTAGCTAATTGATTCCCTTCTCGAGAAACCTGACCCAAAATTGTTGATGTAGTGAGTCTTTTCCGCTGCTGACTACCATGATCCTAACCATATGTCCACTTTTCTGTAGTTATAGGCAAACACCCAGCTGACGACAAAATGATAAATGCAAGTGAAAAATAATACAACACAGAGATGAAAGGGCTGTGGTTACTAGTCTGATTACTGTGGTAGAGCATCAATTATACGCTAGTAACTTTCAATAGTCTGGACTCTTTTTTCCTAAATAAGTATTACACATTGTAAGCAAATCGCTGTGTTACTATTGTACGCATATGATTTCACATTGCAATTTGTTTGCTTAACTAGTACCTGAAATGAAAACTGCTTTTATTAGGATCTGTGAGTTTTCTATGAACATCTTTTCCCACATATATAAGATATAAAGTTTTTCTTTCCCTGGACATACTCAGAAGATCGCATTTTGTTCCTTACCTAATTCCTTCTCAGCTTATTGGCCCAGAGGGTGTGTGGATGGAAACAGGGCATTTCCGGTAAATTGAGCACAAAAGAAAGAAATATACATTAATTAAGAACGGAATATGAATCATCATGCTCATAATTACCCTAAATGTTAATTATAATGGTCTAAAGTGTGATGGTATTCATTTTTCAATCCCTTTAAAATAAGGTACGTTTTGTGATATATTTCACATTCAAAGGAAGGAAGAAACCCCCCTTTATAAAAGGCCACTAAGTTAATGCATTGGATCTCTTCCATTGCAAAAATTATGCTTTTTCCTCTGATAAATCATTGACTCAATTAACAGGAGATTCTACATACATGAGTAGCTGCAGACACAGTCTTTTTACTTATGTTGGTAAAATTATGGTAGAAAGGAGCATTTATTATGTGTTACAATGCTTCATTTCTTTAAATATATTACTTCCATTAAGCATAAAACTCTTCCTGATAATTGTTGAGGTGAGTCCTCATCTTGGCTGGCCCAGGCATCAGCATCAACATGGCACATGTCAGTCAAATGGATAAGTTTTCTCCTCTAGACACCCTTCAATTCTAAGTTCTGAAGAGAGTAGAAAGAAAGAAAGAAAGAAAAGAAACTGTCTAGGATTCTTTTTTTTTAAAAAAGCCCAAATACTTATGAGAAAGACAGTAAAAGTAAATGTTGTAATCTATCCTCTTTTAGAAGACATCTGAAGGCAGCTCTGTTTAGGGAAGTTTTTAATGTTTAACAGACTATTGTATTTTAATATTTTGTTGGAAGCCGCCCAGAGTGGCTGGGTTTCCCCAGCCACTCTGGGTGGGGTATAAATAATAGATTATTACTATTACTATTATTACTATTACTATTATTATTATTATTAAAGAGCATTCACACTTTTGACATTTTTTTTTGTAATTGACATACAGGTCTGGAAGTGTATATTTATGAGTGAGATGCTCATGGTTTTATTTAGATGTACTCTTCCACTAATTGCAGAAATGAAAAGAAAAATAAATAAATTTAATTGGATTTCTAGTGCATATCTGAACTCAGGTATTTAGCTTTGTTTTGTTGCTTTCTGGGATTTTCAGAAATGATCTTCCATTTCTAACGTGCAATCCTAAGCATATTCTTTGGCAGGGCTTCCCAAACCTGGGTCTCCAGCTGTTGTTGGACTACAACTCCCATCAACCCTAGCTAGCAGGGCCAGTGGTCCCAAGTTTGGGAAACCCTGTTCTATAGGAAAGTAAATTTCACTGAACTCCTAATTTGACTTCCTCCTACTGTTTTCTTCCTTCTAGACTAACACTGTCCCCCAGGTCTGTCTGTGGTGATGTTCTGTTTATCAGCTCTCCTTCTTGGGCCTACCACCCACACCTTTAGTCTTCAATGTTACCTCCACCGGGATAATTCTCACCTCTAGGACTCAGTTTGCACATACAAGGTTTGGCATTCTTTCCCTCAAATGTTTAGTTTCTTAAGGTTTTCTGGGAATTGTAACTCTGTGAGGAATAAACTACACAGCTCTGAATTCTTTAAGCAAATAATGTGTTTAGAATGTGCTTTAAATGCACACAACCATAATCTCTCCTTTAGTTTGTTGCCATTTTTGAATTTTGTAACACATAGAAAAAGAGAGAGAAGGCCTTTAGGTTTGTACTCTGAGCACGATGCTTATTAAAATTAAAAACCCACACACATGGTGTCCATGTCACAAGTGAAATATGAAATATTTCCATGCCTTGTATAAAACGCTGACCACCTTGCACATGAAAAAATAAAGTAGATTTCCTTTTTTTCTGTAGTTGCTTTCATGTCTGGATAATCCTTATATATACAAATATTTTAGTGCTGATTTACTCTGAATTCTTTCATATAAACAAAAAGCAGTGAATGAAAACTGAAATCGGAGTCATACAATCTCTGAACAGCAACAGGCTCAGACTTGCAAACAGTGGATAATTTACTGGGACTAAAATTGGCAGTGGGCGTAATATACTTGGCACATTTTTCAATATCTTTAGCATATTCTGCTTCAAACTTGTTAAAAGGATATGCTGTAATTGAGATGCTTTTACTGACAGTGTTGAAGAACATTGCCAGAAGTTGTTCCGTATACACACACAAAAACCACTACTATGAAAAATCTCCTAGACTATTGGACTTGACTGCTTTCTTCAGTTGTAATTAAGGGAGAGCCATATCAAGTAGATGCAGAAAATTCTGATATAAAATAGAGATAAAGGAAGGCAGGGACGCTGTTCAAACAGCTTTATGAGTAGGACAGTGACATCTGGTCCATCTAGCCAAGTCATCTCTGAAACAGGGATGGGGAAACTGTAACCCTTTAGATGCTGCTGGAGTCAATCTCCCATCAGCACTACCAGCATGGTCAGTGGACAGGGACTATGAAAGTTTTAGTCCAACAACATCTGGAGGAACACAGGTTCCTCATCTCTGGTCTATGCCTACTAGCAATGGCCTTTACCTGCTACGTGATACCAGAGATCCAGGGACTAAGCTCTGGGAATACTGTCAGCAAAACCTCAGCACATGCAGAACACACTTACCAAGTTTGTGGCTTCTAGTGAGAAATACAATGGCCCTCAATAGCAAGCCAGCCACCAAAGACACAGGTAACTGAGAGTGAGGGAAGTAAAGGCGGTTGATAACCATTATGTCTAGTAGCCACTGATAGGCTGAATTGAATTTTATTATTACGGTCACAGACCAGTTCCGGCTCACTTACAATATCAGGAAAATAATAAAACACAACAGGAATACATTGAATTGCAATTGGGTATAACAGAGACAATACAGATATAGCGGCGGTTAAAAATATATATTAAATCTTGATCACTAAAATATAACCTAAAATTGCATTGATAGATTTATTCTGCATTCTTTTTTCCCTGAACTACTTTTTAAGCCATCCAAATTCTTGGCCATGATACATCTTGTGATAGTGAATTCCACAGTTCAACTATGCACTGTGAGCATTTTAGGCGGCTTTTGCCTGCTGCATTTATGTATTTACTTTATACAAATGTAATGTTTAAACATTGTTGTAAATTTCTTCTTTATAGCGGACGGACTATAGAAGGGGTCCTCTACAGAAATCCAATCTTAGCATAAAGTGCCTGCAACTGCGTAAGGATGTGGGCATCTGTCAAATCCAAAAATAGGGTCCAAACAGCATTACCACTACCACCCCAGTGGAAGTGTTGGCTTCAGACATATGACTGTGGATTCCAGGTGGAAATTTAACCTCCCTTTCTGGCAGATTCCTCTGCCATCAAGGCCAAAATGAGAGAATGTGCCACTATCGTGTCTGTGAGTTTGTCACGTTTCCTTTAAACTTTGGAGGAAAATAACTGAAATAAAGAATAGGGGGGAAATACGAAATGAAATATTTGATAGGATGTTGGCAATGTCTGAGCAGTCTACTTATGAGACTACCCTCCACAGAAAATATGCATACATTCATTTTAAAAACCATCTCTGTAGTGGCAGTTCTGTGAAACAATGATTGGTTGAATTTAATTCACAGATCAAAGGAGGAGGAAATTAACCAACACAGTAAATTGATTATTTCATGGGTGACATAACCAAGCCATGCTTTATCTTAATAAAGAGCAACATCCCTCTAGTCCTTAACTGAATTCCAGCCAATGCAATAATACTCAGTTGTTAATGACTTTGATGTTGATGTGGAAAAGTGAATGACTGCATAATCAGTGAAATGGGACCTCCTCACAGTTGGAAATGTTTAAGCCAAATAATTTTGGACTGCGAAAAGAGCCTTGAGTGGTGGAGATATTGGCTGGAGCCCAGCTTTTCTGCCTTAACTAAACAGGACCTGAAAAACTTTATCATACTTCTCTGTTCCAGGCTGGCCTGTAACTCTGGGAGCCCAAGAGAGCTGCAATTTAATAAATGCCTCTAGTCTATATGGTTTGACTCAGGGGTGAGGGGAGTGGGAATGGCCCAGAGATGCATACACTTCTATTGATGTTCAGCAGAAAGAATAATTAGCTAAATCCATCTTTAGCAGAAGGAATAGAATAAAGGAAGCAGAAGTCAAGACAGAAAAAGAATGGGACCAGAGCTTATTTTATATATTACACGTTTCTAAATTTGGGTCAGGAGCCTAAAATACAACATTCGTCATTCACAGCAGTCACTTGTTCTTTTCAAATATCAAAAAGCACTAAAATTAGAGCTGTTCTTTAAGATATTTGAGAATAATGGTTGTCTTCCTGAGTAAAAAAAAAAAAAATATGTTGAAAGGAAAGACCCATGGACAACAAATGTAATGTCCCTGTTGGGTTTAGTTCAGCCAAATTCGTTATAGAGCTTTCTCGCTGATCTTGCTCATTGTCTCACCATTCCATACTTTCCATATCCCATCCAGCAGCCTCAATACTTATTGGTGGTATATACTGAACTGGCACTTAAAACAAGAGCAAAAACTTCCTCAGTGGGCAATATCAACCAGTGAATACCAGAGGAAAATTCTTATTCATACCCATAGTCATCTCATTTGGTTGATCCTTTACCCTTCTGATGAGTTTCTCACTGAGAGCTCTTTCACGCATTATACAAAGTGTCGTAAGAGGGTGCACAAGTAACTTGTGATACTCCTTTTCTCACTTAAGTGAGAAAGAGGGATGTACGCATGTCAGTTGTCCTGAGCCATTGCCACATCTGGAGCTCATGCAACTCCCAGTAAACAACCTCTTCACAAATTATAGAGGAAGACTGTAAAGGGGAAGCAAAAGCCTTTCACACTTCCTCTTTCATGGCTTCCTTTAAAGATCTCTGCTTCCCATAAAAATCCCTCATAGCAAGTTTGCCTGTTTTCACCTGAGAACTGTTCCCACAGTTAAGAGTCTTTCTTCACTTCATGTAAGTTTGAAATAATTTGAGTGTATGGTCTTCTGAAATTGGTTTACCCCCAAAACAGTCGTCGATTGATCCTTAAGATGGTTCTTGCAGCACCCGGGATTAAAGGCTCCTTCAATATTCCCTACTCCAAAGGCATAAATACATATGGATTGCAAGATGGCTCCACCAAACCTTCATTAGCTTCAACTTCTTGTATTTCTATTTTGTGTCATTATGGGTGAAATCTGTCATGTATTCACTGAATGCCATTGTATCGAGGTTTCATGAATTAAGGCCTTTGCTCAAATGAGTACTGCATAAGCTACTTTGTTAATAAGGTAATAATTTATTCATAAACAGATGTTAATTTTTTAAAAAACAGCTGCAGTCGCCTGCGGTTCCTGCGCAATGTTTGCCATCTTGCCAAAGGTTGCAGGCAGCTTTACCTGCAGCAATTGTATGTTGATTGCCCTCTTAGAAGACAAAGTCCAGCAACTGGAGGAACGTGTAGCTACGCTCCAAAGAATTAGAGAGCTGGAGCTCTTCTTGGAAGCAACAGAGAACACGGTCTCCACCAAGGAGGAGACAGGGGACACCCCTGAGAAGGAGGCTAGTTCACCAACACAGGTGCCAGATATATGGAGAAACGTGACTCAAAGAAGTAGGAGGCCCAGGGTTCGCTCTGATTGTTTAGAAATACACAATCGCTTTGAAGTCCTCTCCCCTAGAATGGAAGACGAAGAACAGACTCCATTTGAGGATCTCTCCCTCATTACAGTCGGGTGATATGATAGCCATGTTCAAATATATAAAAGGATGTCATATAGAGGAGGGAGAAAGGTTGTTTTCTGCTGCTCCAGAGAAGCGGACACGGAGCAATGGATCCAAACTACAAGAAAGAAGATTCCACCTAAACATTAGGAAGAACTTCCTGACAGTAAGAGCTGTTCGACAGTGGAATTTGCTGCCAAGGAGTGTGGTGGAGTCTCCTTCTTTGGAGGTCTTTAAGCAGAGGCTTGACAACCATATGTCAGGAGTGCTCTGATGGTGTTTCCTGCTTGGCAGGGGGTTGGACTCAATGGCCCTTGTGGTCTATTCCAACTCTATGATTCTATGATTCCATATGTGAATATATTTCCCCAGCTTTTTCTGGTATCCTCCTCCCCAATTCAGTGGCCTGGGAAGATGTGTTACTTTCCTTCCATTATCTGTTTCAAATCAAATTTTAAATAAGAGTAGGTCCCTAAAATATTATTTATCACATTCATTCTCTGTATACATGTTTCATGTTATCAGTTCTTCCCTCACCTCTTTTTTTTTTAAAAAAAAGAATGCATCACTGTCAGGGCGTGGGGGGATTGCAAAATAAAAATAAAAATGCAACACTGGCAGCCTGAAGTTTTCTATCCTTCTAAGAAATGCAGCTGCAGGTATGGTTGGAGGAAAGCCAGCCACTCACCCTGTTCAAATCCCACATAGCCCCTGGGCTCAAGAAACATGATATTCCTGATTGTGATCATTTAAAAAGAAAGGGGGGGGGGGAGAGCTAAGGATTGTTAAACTGCTCATCCAGGCCTGCAGCTGGGGTTGACTCAGAGTGCAGAGTTGGAAAAATGCCCGTGTGGCAAGATTAGAAACTCATTTGTGTAGTTTATACGGCCTTGCCAGGAGCCTCCCCTTTTTCTTTTTCTTTTCTCTCCCCCCCCAACCCCCGCCCAGCCTCCTTCAGTTTATTAACTTTAAAAGCACTCCTTTCCTGTTGGGGATCTGGCGGGGTTGCTCTGAGGCAGTTCTCTCTCTCACTGGCTCTCTCTCTTTCCCTCTCAACTCAGCGTCAACAACACTTGGAGGGTTTCTTTAGCCTGTATGCCTGTGTGAGATCATCCCTTGAACTTTCAAATAGTCTCCTTCACTATTTAAACCCTCTCCACCCACCCACCCCTCAAAAAAAAGTCTTTTCAATTCGCTTCTTATCCCAGAGTGCAATCTAAAGCCAACTGCTTTTAAACTTTCTAAATACGTTCAATAAGCTTGTGCTTTCTGGAATATATGTTATGAAAGAAGGAAAAGAAAAGGCCCTTCTTGTCATCAAAACCATAATAATTATATGTCAAAGGTAATTACTACTCTGTAAGTAATACTTCTAATGCTAAGTGACAGAGGAGGCGGCATGGGGAAGGCAAAGAGAAACGGCCGGCCACATGAAATCTGATATAAAATTAACTACCCGCCTTAAATTTTAGCCTGATAAAATTCTACCCTTGAAAAAGCAAAGGATGTTGTCGGTAGGACAATTGAAACCAAAGAGATGGTATGTGCATTTCTGAAATCAGATATATTCAAGCACAGCTCTCTTGAAATGCACAGTATTGTACATGCAGAGGCCACAGGGAACAAATTATTACAAATGCATGTATTTATTCATATCTATGGAACATTTCTACCCTACACTTCAATGAAATATTTTCAGTTTACAGAAATTAAAACAATAACATCCAATTACAGAAGCAAAACAAATCAAATGTAAAGACGAAAGGTGAGATTTTCATCCTATTCAAATAAATTATAGATTGATCTGACAGATTGATCAGGATACAGGATAGCATGGAGCTGCCCCATTGTAGAGTCCCCAACTGGCATGATTGGTCTTTGACCATCTGGACCATCTTTCCAGAGCAGTTATCTTTGCACAAGGACTGACATAGATCCTGAAATCCAGCATCACCTGAGCTCTGCGAGTGCAGCTTTCTCCCGATTGAAGTGCAGAGTGTTTGAGGACCAGGACATTTGCAGGGAAACTAACATGCTTGTCTACAAAGCTATTGTACTACCAACCATACTGTGTGCTTGTGAAACATGGACCACTTATAAACACCATCTGCAATTCCTTGAAAGATTCCATGAACGATGTCTCTGAAAAATTTTACACATCACTTCGTAAGACAGGCGAACTAATGCCAGTGTACTGGAAGAAGCAAAGATCACTAGTGTCGAAGCAACGATTCTTCAACATCGACTTCGTTGGACTGGTCATGTTGTGCAGATGCCTGATGATTGTCTTCCAAAGCAACTACTCAATTCCGAACTCAAAAATGGAAAGCGTAATGCTGGTGGTCAACAAAAGAGGTTTAAAGACTCTCTGAAGGAAAATCTTTAAAAATGTAGTATAAACACTGACAACTGGGAAACACTGGCCTGCCATTTGGAGAACAGCCTTTACCAAAGGTACCGTGGACTTCAAAGATGTTCAAACTCAGGACAAAATGGAGAAACATGCTAAGAGGAAGGCACATTTGGCAAATCCTCACCATGATCAACTCCCACCCAGAATTAGCTTCCACAGTTACAGTTTAACACAGTTAAACACTGTTAAAACCGTGTTTGTGGAAGACAATCTTACTCGGCTATGAGTGATTGCCAAAGAAGAAGAAGAAGGACCATCAACCTTTTTTTCCAGAGGGGAGTAGTTCTCAGAGGGGAAAACTCCATGGTGAAATAGATTACACGTACCCGTTTCATCTCATGAAGGAAAACCCAGAATCCCACCTTTGACTCGATTTTGGGTGCATGGGAGGAGGAGAAGGGGAGAAATTGCTACTGCACAGGCCGAAGTTCTTGTGCTGGCTAATGGGGCTCATTAATTGAATCCCACCCATTGAGTCTACTCTAAGCATGACTCTAGTCTGGTTTGCCCTTTGCTGTCTGAACATGTGTGGTATTCTTTTCCTACAGACTCTGGTCTTTAGCACAAAATAGAAGTTTGGGGAGAAGTCCTTCCCCAGAAACTGTAACTGTAATTTGTTAGAGGAGAAGCCCATGCATAGATCATACACTTATTCACATAGACATTGATTCATGTACGCTGTGCTACTACATTCTCCTTCTGTCAAGGCTTAGTTTGGGACACATTTCATTTGACATAAGCTTTGCTGATAAGCATACAAACTTTGAATGTGCAGAGCATCACAGATCACATGTCATTAAATGTTAGCTGATTGTAATTGTATTATCACAATATTATTATTATTATTATTATTATTATTATTATTATTATTATTATTATTTAATCATCTTCCATGCAAGTGTCTCAAGGCAATGTTCAATAGTAATGGCTAAAAGCAGATAAAAACAATACAAACATTTAATAACAAACAACACCAATGCAATACAGAATAGACACCTAGGGCAGAGACCCATTCTTCAACAATATCTTCAACAATGAAATGGAAAAATAATTTGAATATTGATTTCTAATGATGCATAATAAGACAAATGACTAGAAATAGAATGATAAAAAAAATCATGCTTTTTTCTGTTTGGCCATATTTTACTCTGACAATATCATTGTTGTACTAAACTAAATAAATCTAACGGCAACGTGTGGTGGCTTTCGAGTCACTGAATACCAAAAATTCAGGCTGAGAAATTATGCAGCACTTCTAACAGGGCATTATCTGCCATCTCAGCATAGCAGATAATTTACTGGATTCTGGCACTTGTTCTATCAAGTGGCCCAGGTCCAGATCCTGCACATGGACCCATTTACACATACAACCTGACTCATGTTCAGATCTACCTTCCTGGCATATTTTATTTGCATCATCCCTCCACGTACTCTTCTATGAAGTGTATGTACACTTCATATGTGTATGTACACTTCAAGAAACGGTACACAGTTTTGGCGCATCATTAGATCCAATCTAGCAGATAGGTGTTCAGGTGCTTTTCATGGTCCAAAGAACGTGTAACATGGTAAAGTCTAGGCTGGATTACTACAGTGCACTTTCTATGGGGCTGCCTCTGAAGCTTCAGAAACTTCAGTTGATTTGTGAAACACAAGATATATCTCCCCAGTACTGGGGGACGACGACCCAATATTGCTGATTTCAAGTTGGTCTCCAAGCAGGCCTTAAGGCGCTATCTTTCTTCTACAACGCTTAAATGACATGGGACCTTTATACATGTACTGCCTGCTTCGCTCTGAACCGGTCCAGTTACTAGGACATTTCTGAGAAGCCTCACTCAGGATGTCCCCAATCCTTAGAGGTTCTCTTTTAGGGCCTTGTTAGCTGTGGCACTTCAGCTGTGAAATTTCCTTTGCCTATCCATTTGCTTGGCACTGTGTTCAACAATTTTCTTTAGACATCAGTCTAAACACTGGCATTTATAATATATTTGTTATTAAAAGGCATACCTTGCTTTTCTGTATTGGCACTCATTTAGCACCTTTAAACTTTTGCTATTTTTAAAAAACAGTCTCCAGCTGTTTCTGGTTTCTGTTTTTACTGTCTTTTTACTTATGACAAATTCATTCTTAGCATTGATTTTTTTTTAATTGTCTTGTAATCTACCTTGAAAGTTGAGGTTGAGCAGCAGGATCTAAATATTTTTAATAATAAATAAACTCATTACCCTTTTAGTGGGCTGATCTTTCCCACCCAACACCTTCCTTTAATTCTCTCCCTTTAATTGGGATAGATATATGGTACCAATTATGGCCCTTTCCCTAAGGTGCCAGAGGTTTCCCTAGTATCATAATCAGTGACAGAGGAAGGCTCTCGGGCACCTGGTAGGGCACGCCAAGGGGCAGAGCGAACCACCCACAAGGGCGGGATGAACTGGCCGGTGGCGCGCACGGTGCCCATATGAATGACGGACAGCATGCGCAGCGCCCATACGGATGGCATGTGCGGCGCTCATACGGACGGTGTGTGTGCTGTGGGGCTTCAGCCGCCCTACAGCTGGGGGGGGGGAGGCAGCTGACAGACAGCACAGAGACTGCAGGCGCCCAAGATACATGGCTCAGGCATGCGACAGGCCCCACAGTGGGTGCCAGCCGCCATTTTGTCACACACCCCTCAGGGTGACACGCGCTGGGGATGCAAGTGTCACCCACGAAAATCCGACCGGTTTTATGCAGTCAGCGGCTGGATTTTCATGATCAGCGGGTGGCGCTCTCATTCCCAGCGGTTGGATTTCCATGATTGGCGCCATCATTGTCTTGAAAATCTGCCCCCTGATCGCATAAAGCTGCCTTCTGGGGATGCGAGCGCCACCTGTCGGGGGGTGTCAGGCTGATCACCGGGCATATTTGCGCAATCAGCAGGCATATTTTCACTACGATAATCGTGCCAATCATGAAAATCTGCCCACTGGGGGTGCCACGCCGATCCATCTCGGGGGATTTTGTTACACACACCACAGGCTTGACACCCAGGGCAGACCTCAACTCCCGTACCCCCCTTGCAACGCCCCTGATCATAATACAACATTTTCCTTTCTTTTGCTTCTTTCCTTTTGTTAATGTGCCTTGTTATTTTTAATTTTTGGAAACTTTTCCCGACAGTATATAACAATGTGACCCACCTCCTCAAAAGGTAAAAATAAACAGCGCAATACAAAAATAGATTATCAAAATGTGGGTTTTGTGATGCACACTTTGAAAAGTCCTTTTTCATGCCTAGCTTTTAAGAAGACAAAAGTGATCCAAAGTTGGGGAAGATAGGAAATTACTGATAACAGGATAAAATATGACTACCGTATCTAAGGTTTTCAGTAACAGCATTATTTTGCGAACATGTAAATTTAACCTAAACAGGAAAGGTTTTTTCCCTGAACAAATCAGGAAAACAAAAACTGATTTATTAATAGCATAGTCTTAGAGTCATTTAAACAATGGGTCTTCCTTGACACTAGGAGAGCATTTTTAGAAATCTTTATAATCGATCACTGCAATAGCCATTTTTATGAAGCAGAAGTAAAATATCCTGTTTTGATATTACTCCTACTAGCATAATCCATAAAGAGAATAAAGAAAGAGAATAACATCAGTGTGTAAGTACACAGTTCGGCTTGTGGTACAAAGCATGCATATAAGATTCAATCCCACAGCGACAGAGAGTAAAACACTGAAAAATTTATATATCTGCACATCTGCATACTGCAACCATTGTGTTGCTTTCAGCATTGCATCCTTTCAGTAGAATGGATGTGAGAAGCATCTTATTCTCTTTCTTACAGTGAAACGCCTTGCCCCATGAAACATGGCGGTCCCCTCCCTCACTGTTCCTCACCAGTTACAGATAGGTAGCCGTGTTGGTCCAGAAATAGACTGGAAAGAGAAGCTGCTGAATTGCAACTCATTACCAAACTTAAAACCATGGAGAGACCTGGTCTCAACAGAGACATTGGATTCTTATCTCATTATACATGACTAGCTATTTTTCACCTTCTCACCCCTTGCCTTTTTCTGTAAGACCTATTGCAGTCGTTAAGAGTCGTCAACAGGCTCATCTCAGCTTTCTGCCAATCACCCATTCCCACCACCCTTCTGAGTAATACCCCTCCCCACCTTCTCACTATATAGAAGGATCTGGCAACTTCTGTTTCAGTGTATCTGAAGAAGTGTGCATGCACACGAAAGCTCATACCAAGAACTAACTTAGTTGGTCTTTAAGGTGCTACTGGAAGGAATTTTTTTATTGTTCCTCACCAGTTAAACTATGTAACTTGCTCCCAAATGAGGCAATGATAGCCACTAACCTACCATAAGTTTTCCATGTATAAGACAATAATTTTTCATTTAAAAATTACAGTGGGACCTTGGTTTACGAACTTAATCCATTCCGGAAGTCCGTTCTTAAACCAAAGCCGTTCTTAAACCAAGGCGCACTTACCATAATGAGGCCTCCCACCGCCGATGCGCTTCCACCATTTGGATTCTGTTCTTAGACCGAAGTAAAGTTCACTAACCAGAACTCTACTTCTTATACCGAATAGTTCGTAAACAGGGCTGTTCTTAAACCAAGGTACCACTGCATGTTAAAAATTGGGGCTCGTCTTATACACGGATAGTGCATAGGGGGATGTGTGATTGGTTGCTGCTGCGAACTGGAGATAATCAGCGACTATTTGCTGTGTCCTTGGTGGCTGCATCAAGGGCTGGTGTTGATTGGGTGTTGCTGCGTCAAATGAGCAGGCAATTCTGCCAGCAAGCGGACAGATAATCTTTGGCCAGGGACATCTTACCCATAGGCGCTAGCGGTGTGGGGCACCTGGGCACCGGACTCTCAGGGACACCAGGCCGAGAGTCTGGGGCCCGAGAGTTGAGTCTGGGGAAGAGCCTTCCCAATGGTCGGAGCCCCGTGGCGGGCTCTTCTGCTGCGGGCAGCTCTGCGCCATGAGTTTGGGGGTGTCTGAGCTAGCAAGACGCTGAAGCAGCCGGCCAGCTCTGCCCTCCTGCACACCTGGGACTGGGCAACTTGGGTGGGGGACGCCAGGCAGATTTTTGCACCGCATATGCTTAAGTCAGCCCTGTCTTTGGCTTTTGCAATGCACGCGAGTGGCAGCGCAGTTCCTGCTGGTGAGCAATTTTTGTCAATCCCCCCCCCAAAAAAACTCAACAACCCTGGGCAATCTCTATTTTCTTAATTTGGAGTCCCCAAAATAGGGGGGGGCGTCTTATACACAGGGGTGTGTTATACAGAAGATTAGACAAATTAATGGGGGGCAAGGGCTGTTCCTGGAGGCAGCAAGGCTTCTGAAAAGCAGTGCTGGAAACCACAGGAGGGGAGAGTGCTCTTGCTCTCGAATGCGGCTTGCAGGTTTCTCACAGGCAACTAGTTGCTCACTGTGAAAATGAGGATGCAGGGCTAGATCGGTCATTGGCCTGATCCAGCAAGCTATTTTTATATTCTTACCTTTTTATACTGGCAGGCTATTATTTTATGAAGCAGGCAATTTAAAAGAAGAATTTTTCAGAGCTGCCGAGCCAGTCTCTTTTCTGTAATTCTTTTATATTGCGTTATTACATTGCAGTGCTGTACATTGTAAGCTGCCCTGAGCGGTGGTTGGTTGGTTTTTTAACTAGATGGGCAGGATACAAATGTTTTAAATAAAATAAAATAAATTTAAACGAGCTTTTCCATCTAGTAAAAAGAGGCACTATGTGCAGCCATTGCTGCATATGTTCCCAGTCACGCACAGCTTCCTCCGAATTGTGGCCTTCTGCCATCAATACATGTAGGGTAGGGTTATTAGCCACTGGCCAAATGCAGCATGGCAAAACGGAGTGCGTTTATTTCTCAATTTAGAGATAGATTCAGATTTAGTTAGATTTAGAGTTGTGGTGTGAAGATTAGGAGTGGGTTTGAATCCATTCTCCATAGCATAAGAGAAGAAAATAACCATAACTGGAATAGAATTAATATTTCCTCCCTATTTGCCAATGTAGCCTGAAGAATAGCCAATACATATTGGGTTTTAAACACCTATTTTACATTCTGCAAGTAAAAACAGAACTATTCCCTGATTGAAGCTTCATATGTCTTCAAAACATATGCTCTACCACTGAGTTGTAACCATTTCTCAAAGCACAGGATAGGGTTTTTATGTCCTCACAACACACATCTAGCTTCCCTCCTTCAATGGGACATACAGGAGCTGCCAGGAAAGCTCAGTAGCCGTGTGAGGGTGTTATCCCAATTTATCTGTTTTGAAAATGGCTCTGTACTGTGTTTTATTGCTGTTCTGCTTTTTCTGTTTGAATAAAAGTTGTTTTTAGCCAAGTGAGATTTTAATGGCACTCCATCATCCATAAGCCTGTTAACCATAACCATACAGCACAGCTGACCATATCCCCTTTATGTTTCCTCTTGTGTGCCTGCGAACACCTCATATCCGTCAGTTTCAGTCTAGCAATGCCACTTTGATTTGAACAGACAGCCTCCTGATCCAGTAATTCAAGTATGTCAGGGATGTACTAGCTACATAGACCTTCTCCATGTGTGAAACACCTTATGGGATCTCACTTCAACAGACTGTCTAGTAATCTATAGAATATGATGCAGCATCCCACTCTGCAATGAATGAATGGAGCCTGGGTTGATTTGGTGTGTTAGATCAGCAGGTTTGTTGCCAAATGGACAAGGTGTCAGGTTTGCCCCTGCAAGAATGAACACAGGGGCAATGCCCCACAGGTAAAGTAGTCTGTTCTCTGAAACTGCAGTGCAGATGTGAATGTGTATCCACATAAAAGTACTAGCATCCTTTTGGGTGTGGGTGCCTCTGGATCAAGCCCATTGCTGCACAGGTTTTTACTTCAAACACATTTTCACTCCAAAATATTTGAGCAGAGTGTTCTGACAACGAAAGAAGAAGAAATCCAAAAACTTGGGAAGAGAAACTATGCACTAAAGTTCTAAATTCTTCCACTAAAGAGCTACATTCTTTTACATGTATATTGGATTCTTCTTGCACATAACTGTACTCCAATAATTTAAAAAAGGGTTGATGGAAGGAGGCCTTTTCAGTGACCTTGTGTCCCTCCCTTGGAGGAAGAGGCCTGACAGGTAGATATATGGAGAGTTTGTTATTGTAAATTCCAGATCTTGTGCTTATCTCTGACTCAACTTCTGGGTCTTTATCTGGAATTCCTGTGAAAGGTCAACCAGTATATTACTGCTTCTCTTCACCTTGTACCGACCCCAGCTTTAAAAATACACTTTATACAAATGGCGGGGGTTGGCCTTCTTCCCCAAATGGAACTGCGAAGGTGAATGAATGATGTCGGTGGGATGGGAAGATACTCACTTGGAAAATATGCAACCTAGAATGTGGCTTTCCTGATCACCCCAATCTTCCCTATAATCAGCATTCTTACTTTGTATCATTTAATAAAACCAGACAACAGACTCTTCAGAAACTTCTTAAAAGAATGATTGCCTGAACTATAAGGGATGTTCAGGAGGGCGTATTAGTATTGAATTGGCATGGATGGTCAGCAGACATTCAATATCTGTGTATAGCATGCTGTATGTAATTATATACAGAACAAAGGAGCGTCAGTGTTCTGATGAGTATTTATAGGGTATAGGTCATTTGTACTTTTGGACTATTTGTAAATGTGCCCCTGTACACATTCTCTTATCAGCTCCAAATTATTTTCTTTTTCTTTTAGTTATTAAAATGTACAACCAGCCATTCCTCTCCCCACCTCAAAGGGAACCTAGAGGGCCTCACAAGACTAACATCACATAAAACAACACCATAATTAGTGCATCATGTGCACTGCAAGCAGAAGGGCCCATGTTCAATCCACAGCATCTCAAGATAGGGCATGAAAGAACTCTGGAGAGTTGCTGCCAACCAGTGCAGACAATACTAAGCTAGATGGACCAAAGTACTGACTTGGTATAAGGCAGCTTCCTTTGATGGACACCATGTTTGTAGGATTGGGGCTTTTGTTTCTCTAGGTTCTGGTTATTCTGACTTCTGACCGGTTGGCTTCAATGGAAGACAAAACTGGTTTCTGCTCCAGGCTGAGAGCCTGTTGGTGGAACCTGTTGCCCTGGATAAGAGATGAGAGGGGAGTGTGTACAGGCAGGGGGTGCTTGATGGATAGTTTCTCTGTTTCTTTCTGCAGAGCTAATTGGCATTCCTAAAATATATCACATTTATTTTGTGATTTTGCTGATTTTTGTTGTTTAGATTTGTTTATTGTATTTTTCTTTTGCATAAGGAAGTGCCTTTATTTATTGATGTTTTGTTGTTGTTGTTGTGAGCTAGAATAGAATAGAGCAACTCTTTTGCATTAGTCCTTAGACCATAGCAGCACAGAGTTGGATAACAGCATTTAAACCAAGATAGCAAAATGTACATAAACTTTCATGAAAAATATTACTACTTGCTATTCATTATTAGTAAAATTAGTAATAAGGTTAATAAAATTTAAACGTATTCATGTTGTAGCATAAAAATACATACTGAAACGTATTAAGGGAGAAGCTTTGAGGTCAACTTGGTTGTTGCAAAAGCAACATAAAATCAAACCCAATCAAATCTCTCTAAGATGTACAGCTGCTTTGGTTATAATGAAACATCACTAAACTTCCTATTGACAAACACTAATTGATGCATGGAACAGCTGTAGTGCCTGACGTGAGGAGGCAGGAAAGTGTTACAATGAAACTGCTAAATGTGGACGCTCTAATTGTGACTTTTTCCCAGCAGAAGAAAACAGTATACAGTTGGAGTCTGCATTCTATAACTGTTAACAGAAGATAGACTGATAGATGATCTGGGAAGTTCAACCATACTGGAAAGAGACTTGAATACATAATTCTAAATTACAACTGTTTCCTGCTGACACCGTATTTCACTGAAGAAATTAAAGAGCTATAATGTCATGAGTTGACATAAGTGTGAAAATGAAAAAGAAAAATTAGCCTATGAAACAAGTTAGCTGACATTTAATGCCAAACCTATCATAGGAGAGGTTAGAGATTGTTAAGATTACTGCTGATAATGGACGACTGGAAAACAAAAAGGCTAGTGTCTGAAATATAGCTTTTAAATGTATGGGGGGGGGAGAGTAAATCTCTGGTCTGAAAGGTTCAATCCCAGAAGCCCTTTTACATCTTATCAAAAATGAGATGTTTATTATTCTCTGTTCTCTGCTGAGGTGCTCAGTGGGCCAAAAAACCATTCTTTCTGAAGGATACTGGCATAGGTATCCACTCCGTCATAAGATTTATTCTTTGTTCCACCCTTCCCCAATCTGATGCCCTTCAGATGTCATGGACTACAGTTCCCATCATGCTGGCTGGGGATGAGAGGAGATGTAGTCCAAAACATCTGGGAGGCACCAGATTGGAGAAGACTGGTATGTCAGGAGGCAGTTTTCTGATATATCATATTATAGATCTGTATTTTCATAAAAGGCTCAACCTTCTACTTAGACATAAAACCCAAAAATGATTCAGGGAATGAATGGAGCAATTCCCTTTCCCCAAAAGACAATTGACTTAAGAGTCTGCATTTAACAGTTCATTCATACAACCTGTTTAAATTGGAAAAGGTAAATCATTTGCTAAGTGACTATTGCATCAAACACACCACTTCTGTATCCTAAACAGTATATTTAAAAATACTAACAACATGAGGACAATGTCAGTTTCTGAAAACTTCAGACTTTTACTGGCCCCACAGTGAACTTGGTGCTGCACTCAATTTCTCCTGGATTCCAATTCAACAAAAATCTGCTTCTGCCAGCCCTTTCCCATGCACTTTTATCTAGAGCCACTCTGATACAGATATGATTGGATGTATAATTATATCATTTTTAATGTTATGTTTTATGGACGTGTACTACAAATGAGTAAAACAACAAAAAGCATACTTATGTAACTGTACATACAATGGAGTGTTCCTTTTCTGGGTTCCAGTCTGCCATTGCCTCCAAGCAGGGCATTTCACCACCACCGCTCTAGATTTCCTGGTTTTCTTTTTCAACTTAACACTCAGCACTGGGCAGCTGAGCACATGCTCCATTCTCTTTGGACTATTTGCAGGGGGTGGGAATTGTCCCCTTAGTTGTAGAGCACCATAGAAACATGGGAGGTCACAATGTTGTACCATCTAGCTCAGCATTGTCTAGCTCAGGTTTGCAACATCGCTAGTCCTACTTGGAGATGCTGAAGGTTGAACCGGGAATCATCTTGTATGCAAAGCAGATGTTCTGCCACTGAACTACGGCCCTTTTCTTAACTGAATTGGAGCTGTCCCTTTTTCTTCAAAAGAGGGAAGATCTGAGGTGTGGGTTGGGAGGAATTTGAACTTCTCCCCTCTTGGAGTTCATCTCTGTAGAGTGACTCCTGTTTCACTAGCATCTTCAACTTCTGTAGCTTATAGACAACCTTAAGGATCTGTAGTCAGAAGCAATTTGTCCTGGGTCCAGTAGGACTTACCTCAATGCGCTAAGGATTGCAGCCTTAGTCCAGTGTCACCAGATATTACAGGACTCCGTGGCTAACATCAGAATCGCCTCAGGGTGCAGAATGACAACACCACTGCAGTAGATTGACCTTTACAGGGAGAAATTACCTGGCTGCATCTTATGCTTGTCTGCACTGTGTAAGCTCAGCATCTTGATGACTGCTTCCAGCTATGTTGATACACTTCCGTCCATAGGATGATGGTGAGCTGGAGACAGATAATTTATTTTGAAAGTTTCTATATTTGCTTATGCATCACTTACCAGGAGCCACAGATCTGTATGCAGAAAAAGCTGGTGTATTGTTTATGGTATTAAATATGTTACATTTTTGCTGCCTTTATCATCTGTGAAAGGTCACCCTAAACCCTGCTGTTAACTACTCAGTTATCTTGTCATTTTAAGTGGGTGTATTTTTTAAAAATGTCTTTTAAAGAAACAGCAGGTGTTTTCTTACATTCCCTTCTTTACATTGGGTTCTTGAGATGTTCATTGGAAACCCTGTTTAAGTTTCTCATGAGCAAAGTCAAAAGGCATATGCCGTGCTTGGAGGGGGGGGGGAGTTGAAAACAAAGTACCAATCATTTATAGAATCTTCAGATGCGCATCAAATATTCCACCTGCATGTGAAAAACAGAGCTGTGTGGCCAGACACATCTTGCTCGACTGTAATTGAATTAAAATCCTGTTCTCTTAGGAAGTCTTTTCCAAGTAGAGTGATCTGCCAAGGAACCTCTATGCTATAGAGGTTAATCATATTGCAAGGGATTCTGGGTAATGTTATAGGGGCCATGTTAATTCATGTGGAGTGCAGGACAGATCTTCTGGGCATAACTGTTGTTCAGGTTGAACTGTCCCTTGGTGCAGTTAGGTGATTTTAGACTCTGGACTTAATGTGTTCTATCAGAGTGGACCTGAGTGAACCATGCCCATTGATTTAAATGGGTCTGTTCTGAGCAGGACTAGCATGGGGTACAGCCCAACGGACTTGGTGAGGGGGAAAGTGCTGTATTACTTTGCTAGATTCAGAATGGAGTAAGGCAGCTCTTTTGAATTTAAGGGTCCTCCTGCTCATTTTGCTTCAGGGCCCTGGTCCTTTGCCCCAAAGTCTTGCCACCGCTCTCGACCGCAGAAGAAAACGATAGACCAAAAGCTCTCACACTGTCATTCCCTTTTGTTCTGGGCAACAAAACATACCTAGTAAGGCATTGCCACTACAGAGGAGGTGGTGAATTTGAGGAACATTCTCTTTTTCTGTCACAGTGTGATCTAAAGTGCACTCAACATAATAGGTTGATTTCACTATCAGCAAAGTGAATCAGAAAGAGGATGGCAGAAGGAAAAGAAAATGCCATTGTGCACAACTAATCCCATGCTTTTGCATCTATCTTGCGCCTAATATCTAAATAAGATCTCTGTAGTCTATTATTCCAATGAGTGGGATGTTATCAGTTTACTGATCCATCATCAACTAGCAGAACTAAAGTAAGAGTGAAGTATGTGGCTACAATTTAGCCCCCACCTTGGGTAGCTTTACAAGAGCATTGGGCACATTCATGGAGGAGAAGGCTATTGATGACCACTAGCCCCAATGGCTGTGCTCTGAATGTCAGTTGCAAGAAGCCACAGGAGGGGACAGTGCTTTTGTCCTCGGGTCTTACTTAGGGGTTTCCCCCCTGGTATCTGGTAAGCCACTGTGAGAACAGGATGCTGGACTTGATGGATCATGGGCCTGATCCAGCAGCCTCTTCTTGTGTTCTTTTGTTCATTAGCAGTTTACAGTTTACATACAGACCAGGCAAATTGCTTTACCTTGTGACAGAGTGCAGGAGGGAGCCTCAGGTTTTCCTGTCTATCCTCCTGACTGCACAAGACACATTTATAGAGAAATAAGACCTTTTTGTTTTGGCCTGGTCATGCAAATGAAGCCGATGGAGGGGGACTGCTGTGATGTCATGGCAGCGAGCAGCTAGTTGCATTGTGTGCTGGTCACATGTTTCATTCTTAGGGTTTCAAAACGCCTCAGCGCTCATATTCTAAGTCTGCCTCTTTATTGGGAAACTGGAAATAGAGAGGAGGGTTCACCTGGGCATGTGCAGAGTGCTACACCTTACATTTTAGTTATATATCAGATAATCACCATCTCTATTCCTGCTTAAACTGCTTTTATATTGCTCTTTTTTAGCTTGGGTGGTGTGCATCTAGGTTTTACTCAGTGTAGACCCACTGAAATGAATTAATAAAACGTTAGGTCAATTAATTTCAATAGGTGTACTTTGAGATGAGTAAAACTTAGTTGAATGCCATCCATTGTTTTAAAATGTTGCGCACCACTTAGAGGTTTTAGAAAATGTTAAGTGGTTTGTAAATGCCTTTTAAAAGTAAAGAAAGACATGCTGAAAGGGAACGCACCAGCCTGCATTTTCTGTGTGGATAACCTAAAGTAGGCATGCCTAACCTGTATGCAGATGTTGTTGGACTGCAAGTCCCATAAGCCCCTGCCATCATGCTCAATGATCAGGGAATTGTGGTCGCAACAACATCTGGAGAGCCACAGATTAAAAACCCCAGTGCTAAACAACAGGGCTATTATGCATGAACTAGCTGTTTAAGAACAAAAGCTGAACTATTTTTGACCGCTCCATGGACTGCAGTGATTCTGGGAGAAGTTTAGTGTGACTTTGCATGCTTTTAATTGTATTCTAAGAAATAAATAAATCCCAAGCCACTGTGAACTTTCAACCTAAGCTAAAGTATACATAGCTTAGTGAACAGGAAACGTGTTGTCCATTCTATAATAAATTACGTAAAAGAAGCCTAATTCAAATGAAGGAGTTGGTTGTATATTAGCAATTCTGCCCCCTCCTATCATTATACAAATGTTGGAAATAGAGGCGAAATGGGCAAGATACAAGGTGACAGCTCAGTCACAAGGACATCTATGCCATAAGTTGAACAAATTTAGATTATTCCACAAACTAAGGAAGGCCCAAAGCTACATCATCTCGAATCTCATTCATCTTGTAACATGGTGCTCAGTACCCAGTGGGCATTTGGCTTTTCTTGACTTCCCTTCATCCTCTTTGGTATTTACGCCACAGATAGATCCAGAGCTTTAAACCCAGCTTGGGATCAGACGTAGCCTCTTTGTCTGGCCTATTTTTCATTTAAAAGTGTAATCAGATTTTTTTATACCTTGTAACTAACTGGTCCAGACCAATGCTTAAGTCTACAGCATCCAATCCTAGTAATTAATTACTGGCTAAGGTTAAAGCACAATATAATTTTGCTAATTACTCACAGCTTGGGGCCCATTTTTTCCATACAGCCAACAACGGCATGTTTTTAATCCCCATAATAACAATAATGGCATACATCATTAACCCTATTTTATTCTTTCTTAATTTTTTATAATACCAATAACAAAGATCATTAACCTCTGTTCTGCTTAACATCTAATCAGCCATTTTAGTTAAATAAATATCAGGGAAAGCATTAAATATCACTTCGCTAAGCTAGCTTTACTCTCAGGAGGGGGATTCTTCCTAATGCATTATATTAACATCCGTTTACTTCACAAGTGTCAAACAGTGAGTGGTAATGAGGAAATAGATACTGCATAATATATGGCTTTAATCAGAGTAGCTCCTTTTTCACGTGCAGTTTTTAATCCTAAACTATTTCACCCCACTTCAATCCTCTGCCCAACCGTGAGAAATTTCTAGAAGCATTGTTGCTGTTCCAGCTGTAGCTCAGACACTGAGGGAACCATTGACGGCAGCTTCCCCCACCCCCAAGGCATTCTTCGTCTACACACTGGGCATGCAAGGTGCTTCTTTGATAGGAAGATCCCTGTGCTCAGGCATGAACTAGACATGTATATAACATATCCTGCAATCTAGTTTGGATGAATGGATACGCCAGGCATAAGAACTTAAGACATGTGGGAGTCCATCCTCCCACAGGTCGTCTTCTTTGGCAATCACTCATAGCTGAGTAAGATTGTCTTCCATGAACATTGTCTTCCTCTTAACAGTGATTGTCTTCCTCTTAACAGTGAGTCCGTAAGTGATTGTGGAGGCCAATTCTGGATCCACACGTCCTTCCACAGTGGGGACATAGGTTTCTGGATGGGAGCTGATCATGGTGAGGGTTTGCCAAGCGAGCCTTCCTCTTAGCACGTTTCTCCCTTGCGTCCTGAGTTCAAGCATCTTCAAAGTCCATGACACTTTTGGTAAAGGCTGTTCTCCAATTGGAGCTCGCAGGCCACTATTTCCCAGTTGTTGGTGTTTATACAACTTTTTTTTTAGATTTGCTTTGAGAGAGTCTTTAAACCTCTTTTGTGTGTGACCACCAGCATTATACTTTCCATTTTTAAAATTCGGAATAGAGCAATTTCTTTGGAAGACAATAATCAGGCCTCCGAACAACATGACCAGTCCAACGAAGTTGATCTTTCCTTCTTCCAGTACACAGGCATTAGTCTAGCCCACTAAAATTCTATTTCTTTGAAACCTACAGTAACTATTATCACAATGAGGCAATATAGAGAACCATGTGTCCAAATAATCTACACAAATAACCTTTGAGACTAAAATGGTTATCTACACACACACAAAATGTCCCATGGAATAACACACAAAACCAGGCAAGTAACGGGAACAGGCAATGGTTTTAAGTACTTAAAGCCGTTTAATTAATCTGGAAGCTATACTGCCAGGGTTACAGGATTTATAATCATAAATTTATGAAAATGATAGCCTTAGTCCTGCTACACATTTACACAACAGAAAATAAAATGCTTTTTGGATTTTATTGGCTCAGTCAGTGCAAAATCATAATAATGTAATCAAGTATTTTCAATGTGCTAGTTCTTAACAGGTTACTCTTCTTTTATTTGCCCAGTCTCTTAGTAAAAACTGTTGGTTATTTGAACGCTTAGCTTCAACAATCCAGAGTCACTGAGCTGGGCATATATATGGCTTGTGGGTGATTAAAAAGAATCCTGAAGTTCACAAAGGACATCTTCCTATGCATGAGTTGCTTTAATAAGAGCTTCTCTACCATTCAGGTCAAACTATTTTTCTATATATATTGAGCACACACGCAGGCACTCACACGCACACACACACACACTTATTTACTGTCCAAAGCAGAAGTTCCCTTCAAAACAGAGACAATCTGTGTCACTTTACTTACTAGGGAGGTCTTTGGGACAGATTAAGACAAGGTCCATGTCAAAGTATTGAGGCCAAAGGGATACTAGAGTTGACATAGGCAGCAGCAGTTCTCTTTTACTGAAGTTTGGAAGTCACTTAATCTGTAGCTCAGTAGGTCTAAATGGCAAGCCACATGACATTAATCACATGAATGCAGAAAGTTCACACATTTTCATGGGCACAGTGATTTTATTATTTAAATCAATAAAAAATCAATAAAAATACATAGCTAACTGAGGTTCTCCCCCCACAAAAGGCCTGCCCCCCCAACAAAAATCCTGGCTACGCCCATGCACATTAAAAAAAATAATCTAAATGGAAACAATAGGGAAGGAAGTCTTTAACCCTTTATCCCCTGCCATGGTTGCAATGGAACTATCCTGTTGTAAAGCTGCTATTTGCTTCAGGAGGAAAGGATATGTGTCCCCTTAAACTTAATTGGATTTACTGCTGAATAGACATGCATAGGATCGTGCAGTTAGGCTGCAGTCCTATGACACTTTCTTGGTAGTAAGCACCAACAAATTCAGTGAGATTCATTCCAAGTAAATATAAATAGGACGAGGCAGAAATGTAAGAAGGTGCTGTGTTGTGTTCCAACCTGTCCCTGTATCCATCACATGCAACCTTGTTTCTGTTGCTCTGTAGTTCATCTTTCGCCAAAAACTGTGCTATTTGCTGCACTGTAATTTCTTGCTTAAAGTACATTGTCATTATGTTACTCCACCCCATTTGTTTCAATGCAAAGGAAACACAAAGGAAATAATCAATTACCTGTTGTTTGCCAACAGTAAGCAAGAATAGTGAATATTTGTTGAACTGATTTCCATTCTGGACATCAGATGAATAAGCAAACCTCAGCAATTTCTGCTGGCGTTTCTGTTTTTGTTGGAGTTCTACAATATCCCTAGGATCAGGCCATTCGTCTTTATGTAGCTCTTTCCCCCACCCCCCATCCCGAAACATTTCAGCTGTTTGAGAAAATGCAATATTGGAATGATCCTGACAACATTCTTCTAAGAGAGGCCCGAATGTACGCTGAGCACAGTGGTTTGCCAAAGGATGTGATGCGAACTGGAGACCTTTGGTTCATATCTTATGCTTTTAACTGCTATACCGCATTAGCTTCTAGCATCTCACTCCCTTTCCCTTGTAAAACAAATGTCTGGATCTGTGTGGACTTAATATTTATCTCCCCACCGCCCGTTAAACATTTAAAGTCTTGCTTCTGGTATATCTCAGCAAAAGGAAGTGCAGCTGAGCACATTTTCCTTTGGCAGCTCCGATCCAAAGGTCTTTCAAGCACCTTTTGGTGTGAAATAATAATAATAATAAAATGTTATTGAAAAAAATAGTGGAAAGTGAGTTGGGATTTTAATTGACTTTCATGTTGTTTCCCCACCAAGTTCAACCTGAGGTGAAACATTGCATTTATGTCAGATTTTGCTGCAAGCAAAACAATAGAAAGCCTCTAAAATTAATGTTGGTGTCCAGTCAAAGGCCATACATAGCCATTAGTGGGAGTGCTGGGTTGAGATAACAACGCATTGGAAGCATGAAAAATTCAACAGTAATTGCTATCTTCTGGTCTCTCTCCTTTTCTTCCTCTCTCTCTCTCTCTTGTATAGAATCAGCTATGCTTTCCCAAAATGGCATGTCTGCTGTTCTACCCCACAGTAATGCAATGGATCTCGATCATTATGACTAATGGAACTGCCGAGAAGCTTCTCTTTTATTTTTTGGCAAAATGCAATACCACAGTCGATCTTTCACCACACATTAGGGACCCATGTAACAAGCATTTCTGGTTGCCTGAGGACTAACTTTGATTCAGCACCTCCCCACCTTCCGCCACCCAACTCAGTAAACTACAGTAAGATGAGTGGAATGCTATAATTCAGTGCTATTGTGAATCTAATGCTTGTCTCTTTCTCTCCTCCACTTAGGGCTTTACAGTGTAAATTTACACTACTAGTTTTGTTAACATCTATCAACTTGCAGCAGGCCAAACACTACACACACACACAAACACACACTACAAGTCTCAGGGCATTTGGGTTTTGCTTTACATCAAGCAACTACTCATACTGTCCCCCACATTATACAGTAAATTTGCAAGCCACGTATTATGGTTTAAGATTCAAACCTCTGGAAACAATTATGGTTGACCAGTAGGCTTTTCATCTGGCAAATGACTTGGCTGACTTCGAAATCAGATCTTATACCCTCCAGATAGCAAACTTGTTGGCTATCCATGAGATTTTAGCTCTTGGGTGGATATTTCACAGGCTAGTTTTTGTGTTTTTAAAAGCAAAAGAAAGACCCCTTGTGTAACAGCATTCTGTGTAATGTAATGAAATTTTTCATAAGAGCAAACAAAATGGAATGGCAGAGAGATAACTTCTGCTGTTGATACAGGGGTAAGCTCACATTTAATTTCAAGTCAATAGATTTGCAGAAACTCAGCACTTAGGTGATCAAAGACAAAGCAAGATTTGTTCCCATAATTGCATTGTTGTTATTACCAATTCATGCATCCTTACAACACATTTTCAATATATCTAAGATTAACTATTATTTTCTCTCCTATAAATAAAATATAATCATCCTGAAAACCAGTGAAGAGGAAACCATCAGATCCATTAACCTGACGAAGAATTCCTTCAGGCCGATATTACAGCACTGTGGATCTTTCATTTTATTGAGCTATATCTTTTTCGTATGGCAACCAGCAGAGAGAGAGAGAGAAATCAAATTTAAAATCAAAGGCTAAGGGTTTTTGTTCTGGGAAGTGGTGAGCCAGTGGCTGCATATCCGTTTCTGCCTAAGGTTAACTTTTTTTAAAAGAACTCTTAATTTGCAAACCCTAGAATGCAACCAAAGGGCATTGCTTTCTGAATGTAGGGAATGTGTTCTTTCATTCTTTGTTGGGTATCATTTTCAAAATCTTTGTTGCTAAGATTGTATCTATCTAACCCTGCAGTTCTTCAGACCCTTTCACATCTTCTCTGACACTCATCCAGGACTGTGTGCTGTTTGGTTCCTTAAAAATAGTTCTAATTATAAGGGTCAAAGCTGCATTGCCTTGATAAAGCTATGGGGGTGTGGGTGTGGGTGTATCACAATTCATTTCCCCTCCAGCTTTACAACACCCATGAGTGGGCATTTCTCTTGTCTCTCTGTGGTGAAACCCCCTCATAAAACATGAAATCAACAATAAGGTAATCTTGCAAAAGGATAATGTTTTATAGGCAACCTATTATCTCCTAACAGAAGGGGCGATTAGTCAGCTGCTCTGCTTGAACCTGATCCAAAGCCATTTCAATTCCCGGCTCCACTCAGTGCTACACTCAAGCCGTAAAGCCAGGAAACTAGAATAATCACTTTGGCTTCTTTTTCTAGGATTATTAACATCATTATTGTTAGTGATGGAGATTGCTGCCTTTGTTTTTGCTTTCGGTAACCAACGCTCAGCCAAAATGCATCACTGATGTCTAGTAATATAATTAATGTCATCCTGGACTGTTGGCACTTATCCTTTCTGCCTGACTCATAGTGCTGCAGTATCTGTATATAAGATAAGATGAGCTACATCTCTTGCTAGGAAAATATCTGGAATCAAGATGGATTCGGCGTGTGTGAAGAGGAGTCTTGCCCGTTGTAAGGGAACATTGCACCCAGCCATTGGGGCAGGATCTCTGCCAATGAGGGTCAGGCTAGCCAGTGTTTGGTGGCTGGTATTGCCTCTCCCTAGAATAGTATTCCCTGAATGGCAGTGCTTTTTGTCTTCACAAGAATTGGTGGCAACCTTAACATGTAGGAGAAAGTAAAGGCATACATAGGGACACGGGTGGCACTGTGGGTTAAACCACAGAGCCTAAGACTTGCTGATCAGAAGGTTGGCGTTTCGAATCCCCGCGATGGAGTAAGCTCCCATTGCTCGATCCCTGCTCCTGCCAACCTAGCAGTTCAAAAGCACGTCAAAGTGCAAGTAGATAAATAGGTACCGCTTGGGCGGGAAGGTAAACGGCGTTTCCGTGCGCTGCTCTGGTTCGCCAGAAGCGGCTTAGTCATGCTGGTCACATGACCTGGAAGCTGTACGCTGGCTCCCTCGGCCAATAAAGCAAGATAAGCGCCTCAACCCCAGAGTCGGTCACGACTGGACCTGATGGTCAGGGGTCCCTTTACCTTTACCTAAAGGCATACATTACAGGACACTATGAAAAAGTGCCGTTTTCCTGGAGCAACCTCACTACAATGAATGGTTGCAACCTTTGGGGCTGACTAGTTAAGAAACCAGGTAAGAAGGGACATCATAGAGGTTCATAGCATCTTTCATTATACTGGAACCTGAGTCATCCAATGATGCCAAATGATGAGAGATTGAGGACAGGTGGAATTAAACTGTGGAGTTCACTGCCACAAGATGTCACTGCCACAATTTTGATGGGTTTAAAAGGTGAATAGACATATTCATGGAGGATAAAGGTAATCATGATCTCTATATATTATCCCCAGGGACACGGGTGGCGCTGTGGTCTAAACCACTGAGTCTCTTGGGCCTGCCGATCATAAGGTTGACGATTCGAATCCCTGTGACGGGATGAGCTCCTCTTGCTGTGTCCCAGCTCCTGCCAACCCAGCAGTTCAAAAGCACACCAACGCAAGCAGATAAATAGGTACCGCTGCCGTGGGAAGGTAAACGGCATCACTTTTTTATTTTTATTAGCAGAATACTTATTCTGAATTGTGATCTGGCTAGAAATGCATAATGATTTTTTTCTTAATACACATACTTCAACATCTTCCTGATTTTCGTTTCATTTCATTCATTCCATTTGGTCAGAAATGGACTTGCAAAATTAACTTACTTTCATTGCCTTCTTTTTTTATATATATAAAAATTTTTATTGGTTTTACAAAATTTTTAAAACAAACAAACACATAAAAAGACATACAAACACGTATTGTTTCATAACATTTTTTCCATAAACCTCTCTTCTTGGACTCCCCCATACCTCCCCTTTCTGCATCCCAATGTCCATAATTTTTTGACAACTTCTAAATATTTCTTTCCAACCTCTGTCATCTTATTCTTTTCTTTAATCTAATCTTATATCACTGTAACCCTTTCTTTCTGAAAACCTCGACATTCTAGCATTCATCAAGTTTATAGTAGTCCTTAAGATAAATTTTAAATTTACTTTCATTGCCTTCTTGCCCCTTTCTGTGATATTCAGTCTTGATAGCTAGATTCATTTTGTCAAACAACTTTCCGATTTCATTTGTCTCTTCAAATCTATTAGGTCTTATCCATGTATTATGAGTGCCAGCACACTGCTAAGGAAAGTGTGAACAGTCAAAAGTGGAAGTGGCTGTTTATTTACATGGAAAAGATCAGTGCTAATGTAACCACATCTGGCTTGTAGCAAAGTCCTGCAGAGTTGCTGAAGCTTTAAGGAGGTTTAGTGATTTGCCTGAAATCACATAATTTGCAACTGGATCACTAGGATTAGAAGTTCAAACCAGAAATCTTTGGAGCTTTGGGACTTTCTTTTTTAACCGCTATATGCAAGTGATATGATTTCCTGCTCTCTGTACTATTTCAGGCCCAATTATTTAACTTCTCTTCCTTTGGTTAAATCAACTTTCTCTGTGATCTGGAGAGAAAAGGAAGATAGGAAGAAAGAAAGACTAATACAATAGCCTGCCTTACTATGATTGATGGATGAAATAAACATTCTGCAGGCATCCACAGTCACGATATTGACAACTCATTTTCTAGAGTAGCTTCAGCAATGGGGAGACTTTTCTACTTCTGGAGGCTCCCTGCATGATTAAAAATATTGGAAGACCAGGATTCTTAATCACTTGAGAAGCTTCCTTCAGTAGCAAGGGCTTCCCCATTGCAAAACTTATGTTAGAAGACAGGGAAGCCAACATAGGTTAGGGGATAAGAAGGATGCTGTGATCCTTTTCTACCTGTGTACAGCTGTAAATGCCTGACAAGAGCTTTATAGGGTTTGGGTTGTGTGTATGTGTTATTTCATCTACTTTTTTTGTTACAAAACATGTTCTGATTGCTGGATATTTACCCAAAACTGTGTTTCTAGGGCAATGAGTGAGGCTTTTAACCAGAGGGTGTTTATAACTCAGATGTATTTCCTGTTCCTATTTCAGGAACATCACACAAATATGGAAATAGGAGGAGAAACTCTGTCTGGTGTGCATTTTAATGCAAACCAATCTAATTGCATTCCCCCTCCCCCCAAAAAATATGTGTGAGCTATTTCTCAAAATTCACGCTTCTCTGAATTTTGCACTGCAGATTTCCAACCCAAAAATGTGTGTTAAAAGAACACAGATTTGGGGAAAGTGTGCGTTAAAATGCATTCATTAGTGAAAACAACATACAAAATTTATTATGTTTGGGGAAAGTGCTTGCAAATGTGCAAGGGATCTTCCTCCTGACCTCAGACAATTCCTCGTTCTCACCAATGTACATCCAGAAGTTCATCTTCTATGAGCTGATCTGTCCTCCTGTCTAGGTATGCCTGGTGGCAAGTTAAGAAGGCAACTTCTGACACCATTCATTTCAACAAGACTTGTACAGTGGTACCTCGGGTTAAGAACTTAATTCATTCTGGAGGTCTGTTCTTAACCTAAAACTGTTCTTAACCTGAGGGACTTCAGCCAATGGGGCCTCCCGCTGCCGCCACGCGATTTCTGTTCTCATCCTGAAGCAAAGTTCTTAACCTGAGGTACTATTTCTGGGTTAGTGGAGTCTGTAACCTGAAGTGTCTGTAACCTGAAGCGTCTGTAACGTGAGGTACCACGGTATAGGCTATCCCCAAAAATGCACCCTGAAAATAGCTAGCCATTGTATAGCAGCACAGCCTGGTGGATTGCACCCAAATACTTTATCCGGTTAATGATACTTTTTTTTCCAAATTACCATTCTGCAATCTAATATAAAATTAATTTATAGCAAGACAAAGGTAACCCGGGAAATTAAACTGTCGAAATCATTTTCAATTATAGCGTAATAAGCAAAGGGCTTTCAAAACACAAACACTGTATCTAGAATTAGATGCAGCCAAAAAGGATTTATTCTATTTGCTTATGTCTGTGGGAATAGACATTAATGGATTCTCATTAAGTGCGGTGACTCTGAATATTTCTGGAGCAGAGTTGCACTTTGGGGGGAAATGGGATGTCCTACAAGATTACTCTTTGAACATTTGAATCATGAAACTGCCTGTTATTGGCATCCAGCATCCATCCTGTAACACTGAGCTACTTGCCTCAGCACATAGATGCTTGATAAACATGACAGTGGAATGGGATGCTTCCTTGTTTTGAGGCAGTAACCCTGGTGGACTAGAACGCCAGGCTTAATTTGCCCTTAACACATGCTGATTCCAGAGGATCAAAAGATAGCTGTCAACTTTCAGATTTGAAAATAAGGGATCAGCAGCCTCACCTGTCCCGGGGACAGTCTACGGGATATCTAACAATCCGGGATAGCAGCGGGAAGCAGCGGGAAATGGCGCTGGAATATGGGAATTTCCCGCAAAAAAGGGAAGGTTGACAGCTATGGGATCAAAAGTGTCTAGTGGTTACTGGACCCAGGAATTTAGGGTGTCTAGCTTCCAGAAACTCATAACAGTAACATCATAGTAGACACCTTTCTGTTTTTAAACTCTGAATTTTTATTTATTTATTTTAATAAATGCTTTTGTCTCCATTGTCTAATGCAGGGACAGCGAACCTTTGGTCCTTCAGATGTTGCTAGATTGCAACTCCCACCATCCCTGACCTTTGGGCGTGCTGGCTGGGGCTGCTGGGAGTTGGAGTCTGAGAACAACTAGAAGGCCACAGGTTCCCCATCTCTGGTCTAACATTTCTTGGGGTGGACGTAAACATGAGGTGGGTTGTTACGGTTTAGAAGTCCTCCAAAAAGCATCTGGACTCTCCAGCAGTTTAAGGGGGAAAGTAAATATGAGGAGCTTCATCCAGAGCTCACGTCCACAAGCAAGAACATTACCTGAGCACAGCTCCAGCCAAGGAATACACTCCCTGCTGGGAATGGGTGGGTAAAGTGGCTCTTCTCAGTTCCTCTCTCCGTCTGCAGACCTCACCATCACCATCACCATCATCATCACCATCACCATCACCCCCACTGCTCTTGAGGTGCCCCCAATCCCTTGGATCAGGGTAGGGTGTGGTACAGGAGGAAGATGCATTTGACAATAGTTGCCTCTCCAGCTCTGCCAGCGAGATCCCTCTGCTGGATCAAGATCCTCCTACGCATGGCAGCAGACTTCTCATCTGTGGAAAGGGAAATCTGGAACCAACCGGTTTGTTAGAAAGTTGTTTAAGGGTGTTTTGCCAGCGAGAGATATTCCTGGTTCTTGCCTTGACTAGCTTTGGGAAAACACACGTTGCCAGTCTCATCATTAATCACTTTAAAGATGTATATTAGTTTAGTAAAGTTTATTTGGTTTAAAAAACCTGGTTCCCAAATGGCCACCATCTCCAAATGCAAGTGCATAGAACACAATGCTCTAGGACAATTTTCACAGAATTTTAAAATGTATCATCTGGATGTTGATTATTTTAGAATACAGTGGTACCTCGGGTTACATACGCTTCAGGTTACAGACTCCGCTAACCCAGAAATAGTACCTTGGGTTAAGAACTTTGCTTCAGGATGAGAACAGAAATCATGCTCCGGCGGCGCAGCAGCAGCAGCAGGAGGCTCCATTAGCTAAAGTGGTGCTTCAGGTTAAGAACAGTTTCAGGTTAAGAACGGACCTCTGGAATGAATTAAATACTTAACCTGAGGTACCACTGTACGTATCTTGAAGTTATTGGCTCACTGCAATTCTGCTGGTTTACAGCAAGATGGGATCTAGTTCACTGTAGCTCTTTGGATAAAAAGAGGAAATGAAATCTGATGATTTTACGTGCTTCGTGCTAGTACTCTTAGTTCTGAACTTGTAAGGACCTATTCCAAAAGGTGATGTAGGAAAGGGGCTCTCCACAGGATTTTTCTCCCTCCCCATATTTTTTCTTGTTCTCTGCCCATGTGACATTATTGGCATCAAAACGTCTCCCATATCCAAGCAAGGATTCATTTAACTAAAGTTGAGTTCTGCTGCTGCCCATAAACTCTATATGCTAACATTCCCAGCATCCCATTTGTGATATGTGATTGACTCATTGACAATATCAAGCCCCTGTCTAGAAGCACCCACATGCTTATGTTGCAATAAATACATGAGATGCCCTTCTTCATCATAAGAGGACAGCAAAGGTTAACATGTAGGTACAGTAATCTGGCATACCATGATAAGTGGCTTTCCTGCAATTCTACTAGCTGTTAGTTCATTTCCACTTCCCCACTGCTACTCTCACAGCTAACAGGACAGAAGCCAATTGTCAGTCTTGCTACTGCTAAACTTAACCCTGTCATGTGTCTTGGCTTTACACTTGAAATGATTTTATTCTCATTTGAGTACTACCTGTCCAGTCAACAGATTATTCTAGTTTCCTGGCCTCTTGACTTTACATAATAGTTTTAGTTGCTCTACGTACACCGGTTATGGGGTGAGGTGGATAAATAAACTTGAATTTTGAAAGAAACAATAAATATCTTGTTATTTTGCTTTTCCTTCAAACTCAAAACCAATTCGTCAATGCACCACAACCCCTTCTCCCATTTTCATCTTTCTGTTGAATCACGATGGTTCAGATCCAAAGGGCAGCAACTGGATTTCACTTTGCCTAGCATAACTTCTCGTGTGGCCTTTGGAAATGCAACTGGGTGCAGAATAGAGGCTGCAATCAATAGTGAAAATGTCCAAAACTCTGATGTAGAAGTCCTTCAGGTATACACATGGAGCTCTCAACACTGAAGATGTGCATTGCTACTCTTCTGAGCAATAAAAAGCTTATCTAGTTTGGGGATTTGCAGTCATGTAATGTATGAAAAAAACAGAACCACAAATTAACCAAATATATAGACCTATGTGTGTGGGGAAACCTCTGTGAGAACTTTTGCATCCCTGCTAGACTCTATAGGCTGCCCTAGCAATTTGCATTGTGTGTTTGGAAACACACTAAAATAAGAATAGCCTGCTGGATTCGGCCAATGGCTCATCTAGTCCAGTATCCAGTTCTCATGGTGGCCAACCCAATGCCTATGGGAAACCTGCAAGTGGCACCAGAGCACTCTCCCCTCCCATGGTTTACAGAAACTGATATTCAGAAGCCATGTTGCCTCCAAATGTGGAGCTAAAGCCAGTAGCTATTGATAGCCCTCTCCTCCATGAATGTGTCTAATTCTCTTTCAAATCCATCAAAATTTGTGGCCGTTACTGCCTCCTGAGGGAGTCGGTTCCATAGTTTGACCATGCATGAAGAAGCACTTCCTTTTATCTGTCCTAAATCTTCCAACATTGGATGTCCACAAGTTCTAGCGCTATGAGTGATGGAGGTCAAAGTGCTCTACACAATAAAATATTTCGTGAGATTCTGCAACTTACTTCAGTCCTTGTCCCAATAAAACAAATCCTGCTACCCACATCATCTTACATTTTTAACAAGGACATTGTCAACAAAGAGCTACTACATTATCCATGCTTAACATAGAATGTCATACTCTGTTATCAGTATATTTTCTATATTCATCCTGCTTGTGTCTATGTGTTTTATCAGAACACAGCATGCAGAATCAGTCCATCTATCCCAGTACTGTGGCATCAGCTCTCCAGGGTTTCAGACAGGATTCTCTCCCAGATCTACCTGTACATGCTAGGATTTGAACTTTCCCAACCTTTCAGTCCCTTAGATATAATTCGGTTCGTTAATTTCTCAATATTCTGACACTGCATGACCTATCTGGGCTCATCATGCAACACAAGACTTTTAATGTGCCTTGCTTATAGTAGCACTGCAATCCTATTCTGGTTCTTGCCCAGGTGTTTCTCATTCAATTCCCACATGAGAATATCAGCAGAGTTTTAGGAACAGTGACTTTGTTCAGCCAAACCATTTGTGACAGCCCATGCTCAGATTTTTATCACTTTACATAAAACTCCATCAGTGGCTCTTGCGCTCAGCCACACCTGGAACAGCATATGGTTTTGATCCTAATGTTGTTGATCCAAATGTTTCAAGAGAAGCAAGTATGTTTCTCAAAAGCAAAAAATCTACACATATCTCATTCTGTTCATTCCCCAATATTTGTAAATGTATTTATAACCATGTGAAATGTTATAAATATAAGAAGGAAAAATCAGCCAAGTTCCCCCACCCCCCAAAAAAAGTTTTAAAACTTTTTTTAAATCGTCAGATAAATACTCATTAAACATTTGGCTTTGTGATAAAGGCCATGTTAGAAAGACCATGTTAGAAAATCTGTTCATTGATGTTTTCCAAAAGACTGAAAAGAATATATGAACAGAAAACTTTCAACACATTGGAATAACAAACTTCAAAGCTGAAGCTGACCTTTGTTTTTCCTGCAATATCATTTTACAGATGAACCAACTAATTTTACTACGATGCTCACATGAATAACTTGTTCCATGCAGGGCACTGGGAGCTAAGACGAGTTCTTAGTATAGAGAGCATGAGGCATAAAGCACATCAAAGTTTGTTTAATAGCATTATGAATAATAGCAAATCTCTTCCACGGAGTTGCCTTTTTAATGTCTTTCATCCATTCTTTAACCAGAGGCAATGCTTATGATTTCTGGAGTTTAAAAGATAGCTGGTGCTTAGTTAACAAAAAGAATGAATGGATAAATGGCTGGTGAAATTGTGAGCAGCATCTGAATGACATCTCAGAAAGCAATAAAAGAAACTAGAGCCAACAAAAGAAATGTCAGATTTCATAGTTTCAAAGAGCTGGGAGGTTTCCTGGACAAATTGCTTGATCTAGATAATCTGGAGTAATTTTTGCTGTTTTATATATAATCTCAATGGTCCTTCTTGTTCATATATTGGGACCATAAGAGCTGGATCAGTAGAAGAGCTGACCAAACATTGACCAAGATGGTGGTCCCTTCGCATCAGCCACACATAATCTGGGCCTATATTTCTATATCCTGTTGAAACATTCAATTTGTATTGAATATCTAGGGTATAGAAGTAAAGCACACTGCCATTCATTATTATTGCAATAGTTCTGATTTAATATGTTACACATCTCAAGGGTTCAAAGCACCCCCATCTCTGTAGTTGTTACAACAGTCCTGTAAAATGGGCCAGCATTGTTTGTAAACGGGATTGCAGATATGCTGAGGTTGTGAGAATAGTGGCTTGCCTAAGGCCACCTAATGAGTTTATTTATGGCGGACAAAAGCTTGGAAATGGTATTTTTCCAGCTCACACTTTTAACCACTATATTGTTTATTCACTTCAACACACACACACACACACACACACACACAATTCTGCTTCGCCTGTCTAACGGTGCAATCTTAAACACACTTACCTAGGTGTAAATCCCATTAAACTAATAGGGCTTACTTCTGAAAGGCATGCATATGATTGCACTCTCAGACGCCAACCCTACTTACATCTACCTGGGATTAAGCCTCAAAGAACACAGTGTGACTTTCTTCTGAACAGACATGAGTGCGGTTTTCCTGTTAAGCACCTAACCTATCCTTTACTGTACATTTTATTGGCCCTTCTATCATTAAAAATATATTTAGCTAAGATGATCCAATACTGTTTCTGTGCCCGTTTAGGTAATTAACACCTTTCCATACTGGCCTATACTTTTCTTGCCATTGTTACTTTAAAAGGCATTTAGTTCTGGCAGCCTTGAGTAGTGCTTAGTTACATCATTAAAGCAATCAGCACTACAGGGAATTCTTATAATGTGTATATTATAAGGATAATTTTTATTACCTTGCGGTTCCTTTAGGGGTGTGGTTGTTACATTATAAACAAGCCATGGTAGCCCTAAGGGGGAACACATAAAAGTAACTCCTTTCAATGAGTGCTTAGATTGAAACTGACAAGGTAATTGACAAGAATGTTTTTAATAGGCAGGATTTATATCAGTCACTCTGGGGCTCCACAAATTAGGCCATCAGCAGCATGTTTACAAGTGTGTACATGTTCTAAATAACATGTTTTTAGTGTAGGCAACCCATGACCACATCCACCCGACATATTACCTGGTTCAGTGGGCACGACACTCACCTGGAGCTTTTACTCAGGCTAAAGAGGGTAGGGCAAAATCTCTTGAGGATCCCTCAGGTCTTTGTTGCTGTTCTTCAAGTTAATATTTATGAGAAACGTTTTTCGTTTCACAACCCTAAGGGTATTTTAAGAAGTACAATATTAAGAACCAGGTCCACATCATTTCCAGATTCCATCAAGGTTATACATCCATCTTCACAAAAGGAGGCATTCCAGATTCATCTTATACTCTACAGTAAAAGCAAGAAACGCCCAGAAATTCTCAAAGAAAAAAAAAACTAGGGAAAGGAGACAATTTCAATATCTCTATTACTTAAGACATTTTTAGAACATACATGTAGGTTCTGTATCATTCTCGTTCCCTTGTCATTCTCCCAGGATGAATGTCTACAGAGGAGATAAGGTTTTGCTCAGCAAGTTTCAGCTTGCAGGAAAACATTTATATATATAAAAGACCCAAAACCTAAGATTAACCTTCCCTGGCCTAGTACCCTCCAAATGTTTTGAACCACAGCTCCCATCAGCTTCACCCAGTACTGGCGGAGGCTAAATAGGACTGCCTCTCCCCCTATGAACCAACCTGGACCCCGCGGTCATTATCTGAGACCCTTCTTCGTGTGTCTCTTTCACAAGAGGTGGCAACACAAGAATGGGCCTTTTCTGTGGTGGCTCCCTCTTTGTGGAATGCTCTCCCCAGGGAGGCTCGCCAGGCACCTTCACATATCTTTATGCACCAGGTGAAAACATATCTCTATAATCAGGCCCTATAATCATTTTGTATTTTTATGTTATGAAACACCCTGTGATCTTAAGATGAGTGGTGGTATACTAATTTAATTAATAATAATGGTAGTAATAATCTGTCAAGCCCTAATATTTCAGGCATGGGGGGTTGGTGCTGTGGTCTAAACCACTGAGCCTCTTGGGCTTGCCGATTAGAAGGCTGGCGGTTCGAATCCCTGCGACAGGGTGAGCTCCCATTGCTCTGTCCCAGCTCCTGCCAACCTAGCAGTTCAAAAGTATGCCAGTGCAAGTAGATAAATAGGTATCACTGCGGCGGGGAGGTAAACAGCCTTTCTGTGCACTCTGGTTTCCGTCACGGTGTCCCATTGCACCAGAAGCGGTTTAATCATGCTGGCCACATGACCCAGAAAGCTGTCTGTGGACAAATGCTGGCTCCCTTGGCCTGAAAGCAAGATGAGCGCCACAACCCCATAGTCGCCTTTGACTGGACTTAACCATCTAGGAGTCATTTACCTTTAACTATTTCAGGCATTCAGGAGAATTCTGAAAACTCATTTGTATCAGTAAAAGGTAAAGGTACCCCTGCCCGTACGGGCCAGTCTTGACAGACTCTAGGGTTGTGCGCTCATCTCACTCTATAGGCCGGGGGCCAGCGCTGTCCGCAGACACTTCCGGGTCACATGGCCAGCGTGACAAGCTGCATCTGGCGAGCCAGCGCAGCACACAGAACGCTGTTTACCTTTCCGCTGGTAAGCAGTCCCTATTTATCTACTTGCACCTGGGGGTGCTTTCGAACTGCTAGGTTGGCAGGCACTGGGACCGAACGACGGGAGCGCACCCCGGCGCGGGGATTCGAACCGCCGACCATACGATCGGCAAGTCGTAGGCACTGATGTTTTACCCACAGCGCCACCCGCGTCCCTATTTCTATCAGTGGCTTCCTCCTAATATAATTTTTCTGAAATTGTTTTACTTGGACAAACATTTGGCTAAATGCTGCGTATTACTGGTTTGTATTCATTTATGTGATATTTTAATTGGTATTGCATTTTATTCTGGGGTGAAGTTTTTGTCCTTAGAGGCATCCTAAAAGAGGTGGCCTCAGAATTTATTTAGTTTGGAATACTTACTTACTATATTTCTACCAGATAATCCAATAGCATTATCCCAATAATACTATTATCCGGGCAGTGCACGTAAAACAAGTAAACTCCATTTTAAAATATATAAAATCGCAATTTGCACGATAATGGATTTTATCCAGTGGAAAGAGAAATAAAAATTGACTGCTTAAAAGTATGCATATCATAAACTGTGGTGAGAAACACTAAAATAATCTGCTTATTTTAAAAGGCTTGGAGGGTGGAAAGACTTCACCTGGTGCCAAAAATATTACAAAGTAGTTGATGGGCATTCTCTGGTGACAGCATGTCACAGCGAAGATGCCACCAATGAGAACACCACTTCCCTTACATTGGTGGGACAGGGGATCTCAGGGTTTGGGTCAGTATATTTATGGGGAAATCTTTTAGGTACCCTGTTGCAAAGCCATTAAGATCTTGTGCAGAAAACTGCTCTCTCTCTACCAAAAACAAAAGCCTAGATAGATATCGTTTATTTAGAAATGCTGAACGATCAACAAGATAAACTCTTCTTACTCCATCCTTTGTTGTTTCTCCTACGTCAAATTATACATTGCAATCTAGACAGAGCATGGACTTCTCTGCTTTTACACAGCATAAAGCGCCATGCAAACTGGGGAAAATAATAATAATAATAATAATAATAATAATAATAATAATAATAATAATAATAATAATAATGGCAAATATTTAATATTTGATAGTATTCCAAATTAATTACCTCTTGCAAAATTAGTCCTTTTTAAATTCTTTCCTACATATTTTCTGCTCAACAGGTAATAAACAAAGAGTGACCCAGCAAAATGATAATTTTAGGAAACAAACTACTTTGGGGGGGGGGAGTTGCTGAAGGTGTTTTTGGTAGCCAAGAAAAAAAAACAATGGTGTTTATTAGCAGTGTTTCACTTAGTTAGCATGGTTTATGTGTATCTCACTTTCCAACTGTCAGCTGTCAACTGAAATGATGGGGGCTGACAGATGAGAATCTTAAAAGTTCAGCTCCTTTCAAATGTGCTAAATGAACAAGAGCTGCTTAATTTGGGCTCTACTGAAACCAACAAAAAGCCCTTGTAAGTATGCAAGGTTTTATTCCACTTTTGCATGCTTAGTATGCACAGAGAATTTTAAATGCTTTTCAACCAGATACACTGTTAATTCTATGAGTGAGAAAGATTTCATTAAGCAGACTTCAGGCAATAGTGAACTACAAATGGTAATCCTTTAAAAATACAATAAAATCTGAAGTATATGACCCACACCCAATGACAACTTGTATATTTTCTTGCAATCTTTAATTGCCCCGGTTCTTCTATTATATCACGAAACATTTTTGATACACTATGTTAAAAAAATTTAAAATCTTAAAAACAAAGCTCTCACAAAAGTGAAAATGATCTCATACTAATGTAGTTAAATACTTCTTCTTTTTTTACTCATAAACTTTTTAAAGGGGGGGGGTGTTCAACTTGTCCTAAACAAACCAAAAGGTATTACTCATTTGTACTGCTTGCTTAATTATCTCTCTCTATTGCATTTTCAAACTAAATTGGCTTCTGATTTGCCAGCCCATTTTCCTAGCTGTTTTGAAGTACTGATATTTTAAGAAGTGATTACATATAGTCTGCAATGTTTCGTTGCTACTATTTTAAACAGGTTTTGGAAGGCACTGAATAAAGAATGCTTGCTTACGTCCATGCACAAGTGACAACTTGCCAAAGAAGCACAGGACTTTCAGCGGGCAAAATGTATGCATCGATTAAGTGTCATATCGCAGGGAAATTGTTCTTACTATTTTAAAATAAAACATAATGTGCATAGTAATGGAAATAAGAAGTCTGCTAAACTAATGCTTTCATTAAGCATTAGGGCAATGGTGAAGAGCATGTACCCCTCAAGGTGGCATTCTGCTACAGTTCTCATCATCCTTCATTTTGGAAAGCCACAAGTTCTCAGCTGCTGCATTAGGGATTTGTCCCAGCGAAGCCTTGGTGAGTGGCTCCCACTTGGAATACTGGCACTATTCTTCAGGCACTGTAAAGTTTTACCAGTATTGCAATGAAGCCATGGAATGTCCAGTTTTAATACTTGCAGGGGGCCAGATAAAGAAGCTATTGCAAACATCTGGATGGATTGGCAGGTTAGATTCAGACAAACCCAAAACTTTCTTCTCACTGACCTGTAGTACTGAAATGTCTGTTTCTCAAGGAAATATCTACTAGAAATCTTAATCAGGCTACCATATGATATTTGCAATCACAAAGTAAATTCATGCTGAATAACAGATTCTAAAGTAAAGTGGACCAGAAGCAAAACAATCCCTTTGTCCTCTCTTTCCATGCTTGTGCCGCTGTGTTTTGCGTTCAGAAGCTACTCACATGCCGCTGCGTAGTGAAGTGCAAAGTCAAAAACATTCTTGTAATTATATCATTGCCACGCAGGCTATTGAGCCCATCTTGAGTGCTCGTTGAAATCAACGTGCGTCTTTCACTGATGGCAGCCACTTGAGCAGCTCACTGTAAGGAACAAAAGGCCATGTGAACCTTATAAGGGAATGAAGTGGAACGGAGTCAGAGAAAAGTTGCCTAACTACTCATTCAAGACTGGGCTGAGTTTCTGAATTTCTTTATTTTGGCCAAAATTCCCCACCACATGTTTTTTGGGTGACCGGTCATTGTCTTGATTTGTCTGCTTGGTGCTTTCGGTGTGATTATGTATTAACATAAATTAGTTTTAAACTAAGAGAGCTTCAGGGAGACAAGGAACCAAGTTTGTTCTGTATTTATTTATTTATTGTATACACCTAGTTAACAAATATTGAGGATAAAATTCATACAACCATTTAAAACACACCTGTACCTCATATATACTAGATGAGCACTATGCTCTGTCAATGCAATTGTCATGTGGAAAAGGATATGACCTAAGTGTCCTCATTGGCCAGGCCAGGCTCATCCTATCCACTACTCTGCTCTGTTTTGCCTGTTTTCTTGGCCCATCTTTGTGCTAATGAAGTGATCCAATGGACTATCTGCCAATCGATTTCTTGTGATGGTGGTGTATTTCATGTTCCATTGGGGCAGTGGACCTTCTGTCAAATCTTATTACCCCTCACAATTTGAAAATAGGATTGCTCTGATACCATTTGGAGTGGTACCTTGGTTTAAGAACGGTCCGGTTTAAGAACGATTTGGTTTACAAACTCCACAAAACCAGGAATAGTGTCTCGGTTTGAGAACTTTACCTTGGTCTAAGAACGGAATCTGAAAGGTGCAAGGGCCCTGGCAGCAGGAGGCCTCATTAGGGAAAGTGCACCTCGGTTTAAGAACGGTTTTGGTTTAAGAACAGACTTCTGGAACGGATTAAGTTCGTAAACCGAGGTACCACTGTATTTATAATTTTAAATATTTAAATAGATGTTGCATATGTTATACAGTGGTACCTCGGGTTACATATGCTTCAGGTTACAGACTCTGCTAACCCAGAAATAATACCTTGGGTTAAGAACTTTGCTTCAGGATGAGAACAGAAATTGTGCTCCAGCGGCGTGGCAGCAGCAGGACGCCCCATTAACTAAAGTGGTGCTTCAGGTTAAGAACAGTTTCAGCTTAAGAACGGACCTCCGGAATGAATTAAGTACTTAACCCGAGGTACCACTGTATAGAGAAAGGAGAAGGAAACAATTAAAAAACAAACAAACCCCCAAATAGAGCAGACATTAATAATTAAAGAAATAAAAGAAATTCACAGCAAGCAACCATTGTGTACATGTGTGTCCATGAGAGCTGGGAAGGGGAGATTCAATTACTGGCAGACTTGCCAAGTGTCCATTGTTGTTTATGCAAACGGATCCACGTAGGGGGTCCATATGTCCCCAAATTTTCCATTCTTTTTTCACTTATGGAAGGTCATTTTCTCATGTGCTCTAATACAGTCTTTCACTACCTCAGTTTCAATAAGGTTTTTATTACCTCAGGTATCGTTTCCAGTACAACGTGCTGTATCAAATATATTTTATTTACCCTATTCATAAGAGACTCATATTCTGTTTTAGGGGAACTCTTAACATTCTTTTTAATTATAGAGGGAGATGTTTTTGATTATGGGACGTTTCGGTGATAATTCTGTGTTTATATTTAAGTCACTAATAAGGATCATAACTCCTTTAAGTCAAGGACAAGTTACTCAATGTAATATTTGCATGGGTCAGTAGCGAGGTCAGTGGTCCCTGTGAGGGAAGATGCATGTTTCCAATTGGCCTTGAATAACAGACATACAGCCTAGGCCTGCGAATGATGTGTAGTTGAATTACACAGCAGGGAACCTTATAACTGATTATTTCTGCTTCTGATAGTGCATTGAAGTAATCGGTGAGAAATATAAGTTTTTTTCCAGATCATCTTTTTAAAAAACAAAACAAAACAGGAAATGAAGTGTGCATTTTTCCAGTGGTGATGTTTGTTTTATCCAGCTGTGATGTTGAATGAAATCCATACAAACCACCACAGATATTCAAATTACTTAAATCTCCTTTTGTTCTATTAGTAAATAACCATGGAGCCGTACCCTGTACTCATGCTCTTCACTTCTGCCTGCCCTGACGTCAACGCTGCAAAATTCCAAATATTTTCAAATTAAAAGAAACTCACAGAATTCATCCAGAATGGGCATGCCATAAATGTGTCAAATGGATGGCCCTCTACTCATTTTCATTTTCAACGATTCTAGTAATGAGAGGAACAGAAGAAATTGAAGCCTCTGACCCCAATCCTTGTATTATTTAATTGGAATCAGATAAAATGAGATTCAGAGCCAATAATAATTCTGCTAAAGTTTTGTTCGTGGCTTTGAAAACCCGTAGATGTCCTACAAGGTAGCTTGCGCACAAACTAAATCACCCATCTATCTGTTTTTATTATTATTATTATTTATTAAATAAACTTAGCAAAATTGATCTCTGCAACCATCTTGTTCTAGCTAAAGAACCATCATCAGATTTTTCCAAATCGCAACACATCAATTTTTTGTTAAAATATATTCTAATCATTTGTTAAATTACGCTCATCTACATCCAAAATAATGTTTCCAAGCCTTGAGACAAAATTTTGTTTTGCTTTTAGAGAAGCAGTCTTTCATATCTTTTTCACATCTAAAAACACTTGAGTTAAATGTTGCCTTTTTAACTAATGCCTCTGCATGTTCAGAGCAGCTACTTATCCACTGCAATTGCTTTACCACATTAACCCATTATTGATCTTAGACCTGACCTGACCTGTACCTAGAAGATCAGCTTCTCTGCAAATGAGAAGAACTATAATTGATTCTGTAACCACACTATAGCTGGGCTAAAGATCAACTTTCCAATGCAATTTTTTAACATAGGATTTCATGGGCTAGGAGTCCCTTCTTTCAACTACTTTGAAAGTAGATTAGATAGATGCATTTTCCTGCTAATGGTGTTAGTTCTTATTTCTGCTAATTATAGTTAATTACATATTCCACAAATATATCATCTATATGCTATGGAAACATTTATATGACTAAAGCTTAAATAGTCAATTGTTTCAGGGGTTGTTGGGGGTTTTTTGGAAAAAGTTTCAACCCGCATCACTCAGGGGGAAACTAAGGGCACAGGTTCAGAAATTTCCATATTGCAAGGGGGAAAACAGCAAGGCTTGAAGAAATCCTCAACATCCATCCCTGGCTCCCTCCAATTTTAGTCTTCACAAAACAAGAAGTAACCATTTCAGTGTTGGGAAGGAGGCTTTGCCTCAGTATATGCTCTGCTGCTGAATTTGTTGAGTGAATGAGAGCAATGAACTCTACTAAATGCAAACTGGATGTGCATGGTGGATTACTTCTTTATTCCTATTGATTTACATTCCCTTCCCGCTATATCTGTATCTGCATGGTTGGGCCCCACAAAACGTCTTTAATGGGTTCAAGCAGCAACCATGTGGGCTTTCAAGACCAGGTGGCTATATAGATGGTATAGCATCTAAATGGTATAGCAAAAATAGTGGACTATGGGGGCAGTGAAGATTATGTGACTAGTTCCCTATTTTTGCTATACCATCTTAACTTGATTTAGGCCCAGTTCAAGTTACCATGATGTTTTATGATGTTGGGTTGGTTTATGTGTGCTTCTACGAAGACTGGTATTGGGCTTGCTCGTGAGGCATACATTGTGGGATGAATAAATTAATAATGGGAAGGGGCTGATGATGAAAAAATATCTTACACACACATGGAATTTTGCTTTGTTGTTATATATACATTACATTGTGTGGATTTGCCAGACACGTGTTTTAATGCAGAACATAAGGATTCCAGATTATCCTTTGGACTCCATTAGATAATGGCCTTCTTAGAGTTGATTTATGTAGTCAGGCTGGTTTGTTTACAAGGAGGAGTAAACTTACAGAAAAGGTTCTTATTCTGCCTATTTCTTAATTTTTATCCACAGATACCCCCAGGGTCCAAACACACGTTTTGAGCGAAACACAAGATGTTTAAATACATGCAAAACAGAAGTTGGATAACCTTTGCATAGTGCACTGAAATATGTTTTGTATATCAGATAGGAGTTCATCACTGAACTACAGTTTAATGTCCTGTTGTTGCCCATGCTCACTCATGTTCCCCAACCCTACCACACAAACAATAATTTCCAAATATTGGCATTGCTTAAAACATAATATGCACTTGGAAGCTCATATAATCTACACTGATTCACAAATATAGTCTATCTTCATCATGAAATATTTCATCTATAATTCAATTCTTTTAATCAAATATAATAGGTTAATTTTGCCATGACCACATAATCCCACTTTTTATTGTATAATTGTTTATGCATTGGAGCTGTGGACCTTCTCCACATACATTCAATAAAAATATTGCTGGAAGTAGGGGAGCCTAAGATTCTTCCTAAGTGAATGTTTACCATTTTCCAATATTTCATTACAAATGCACATTTCCACCACATGTGAAAAATGTATTCCTTTCTCCTCCTCTAGTTCTTGCTCTTGCTGAAATCCTGTGTGTAATTACTCCTGAACACCTCCCCCTGAACAGAGTGCATATATTATGGACACACACAAACACATATATATTTATTTCTGTTTTAACCCCTTTTAGTTTTTGTTTTTTAAGATTTTAAATGATTTTGAATTATTGTATCCCTCCCTCCTTATGCTGGTCTATGGGCATAGGCGCCGACTCCATGGGGCTTGAGGGGGCCCGAGCCCCCTCAAAAATTCGTTTGGGGGGGCTCCGCCCCCCCAATAATCTCCGGCGCCCCTCCAGCAGAGCGCCATCGCCGCCCCTCCCCCAGCCCAAAATGCACAGGGTCGGGCTGCATGCCTCCTGCCCTCCCTCCCGAGCAAAAGCTCCACCCAATTTCCTTCGGAGCTGATTAATAGGCGCAGCACACTCTCCCCTATTCGCTCACGAGGAGGTGGCACCACTTTATTTGCATATTCATGAGCTTATTTATTATTCATGAGCTTTCCCGGGCCCCCCCAATATTTTTTATAAGTCCGCGTCCCTGTCTATGGGCATAATAAAGTGTTGTTGTTGTTGTTGTTGTTGTTGTTGAGTGCATATAGGCAGTGCTTTTTTTCTTTAAAAATGTTTAGGGGTAATCTCATTTTCCTACTCATATTGAAATACTGCCCCTCAATGAGGCCAAACTTAGATTCACAAAATGTTTAGGGGTATGCGTACCCCTGTGTCCCCCCAGAAAAAAAAGCACTTCAGATAGGATAGCACTACTAATTGCTTGGAGGTCTGCATTGCATTTGTCACCTAATTTCAACATTCAGATAGGTTTCTCCAGTTGAATGAAAAAAATCTAGGAGTTATTTGAACTCAATATGGATATAATTTTAAGGGATTAGAAAGCTATAAACTCCCTGGCTGCTTCACTGCCTTTATGTACTTTTTGATTAAAGAAGTCCAAATAAGAATAGTGCATTTATTATCACAGGTTCCATTAAATGATACTTTAATTAAGACTAGCTGCTCAGTTCTTTCAAGACATGCAAGCTTCTCTATGCATGCTTACATCTAAGGTCCCCCAATTATCTGCAAGACAGCAGTTACAGAGTGTCAGGGGCATTTTGCCATTTGCCCAAACAGTTCTTAAATTGCTGAAAGGCAAGTCTTTGGTGGTGGTATGGATTGGAGGCTCTGTGCAAATAATTCCATGGAAAGAAAATACCAGTAATAATCATTTTCAGTGCAAACCGATGTATGTAGCCAATATATAGCTCAAATAAGAATAGAAAACAAGACCTTATTCAGAAAGGATGCAAAAGGTGCATAAGAAAGCAGAATCAAGCATTTGCTCTGTCATTTTGTAATTTGATTTCTTCCTTTAAAATCTGCAATTAATTATCAACCAGTTTCTATGCATTTTTCCCTTTCTTTCCTTAAATTTGAAGGGAGTTCTCCCTGTAAACTAATGAACTAAAGTGAATCCAAATAGAGACCAGCTGGCTGAATTACTAAGTAATTTTATACACATGATTGACTTTATGATCGTTTCACTGAAGTAACTAGTCTTTATTCTCACAATCAGTACCAACAATAATTCCAGGGGAGAAGGGTGAAGAGGATGATTGAAATCAGGAGAATAAGGAGAGGTTAGTTTGATATCCTACAGTACACTCTTGCATACTTTTTTTGCATAATCAACCCTGAATTACAGGTCCTTGTAGGCTCAAAAGCAACGCATAGTAAATGGCTGCCTCTGAGACATAATCAGCAACCAATGCCTAAATAATCATTACAGATATTCCATTAACAGCATCTTGCTGTGTGGTATTTTAACCATACAAATTGTTCTGGGTTGGTTGTTTCTGTTTTGGGGATTTTTAAAAAACAGATTGTAACCACTACAAGAGTTTCCTTTGGGCATCTACCACTAGCATCTTAATTCCCCCTACCCCGGCTTATAATTTATTAGTTTCTTTGCAACGGCATAATGCTTTTGAGGGGGAGAGTACAAGATCAAGTTTTTAAAAAACTGCTGTTTGAATCCATGGAACCTTTGCTCACTTTGAGCCAACTAAAATCTGATGAAACAAAACAGGGATGGTGAGAGGTGAGAAGGTTAAATGGTCTGGAATTCCCAAGGGAATCTGTTTTTACAGCAGGCGGTATTTTCCCAAAATATGTATAAAATAAGAAGCAACAATTGCTTTTTCAACAAAAGACTAAAATACCGTATATGAAAATAGATATCCTTTCAGGCTTTCCCTAAGAGTCATCACATTTGAATTTCATAAAAAATAACATGTTGTAAAAAGGGTTAATGATGTATTGCAATACAACAGAGAGCGAAGAAAGATGCAGAGTAGTAACTTTACATTGGGATGTTGTACAATTGCAGATCAGCAAAGTTGATATCAGTTCTTGTCTATTTCTCAACTGAGCCTGTTGGCTTGCTAGAATACAAAGGTGATCCAGTGTCACGGTCCGGTTCACGGGCGATCGAAGTCCCGACTGGGGACATCGTGACCGGGGCGGGGGCAAGATGGTGGGATGGGAGCAGGAACGGGAGTCCAGAAGCCAGGAGTCAGAAAGCAAAGAGTCCGAGGGTCAGAGAGCCAGGAGTCAAGAAGCCAAGGGTCCGAGGATCAGGAAGCAAGGAGTCACAAAATCAAGGGTCCGAGGATCAAGAAGCAAGGAGTCAAACGCAGCAAGGCAGGGAACATTTTCCTGTGGCAAAGAGCCAAAGGGAAAATGCTGACCTTATATCCCTTCCCGGCTCTTACCACCAGGTGCTCTGAGTTACCAATCGGCCTCACCTATGTGGCCACGCCTTGCCTCTTGAGAACAAACTTAGGAAGGCCCCAGTCCTGCAGAGTCCTGTTGGTCACAGGGCCTGGCTCCTGCACACACACCTGACATCCAGGCAGTTAACACAACTGCTTCTATACATCCTCCAAAGAAGAGGGTTTGGCAAGCAGGGATCTTGGGATCATAACGCAATAGAAATTATAGCAAGGGTGTTAGAGATAGGTGAGCACCCTTGTGTTCACTTCAAAAACCACTTGTGCCATTCAAGTGATATAAAGCTGAATAGGATGAAATTTTGACAGGGCTTAGAAGGTACAGATGCTTGAAGGACAAAGTAGCCCTTCTCTGGATACTACCCTGTCCTTGCTGCTCAAGAGACAGAAAGGACCATGGGGATGCGGGGTGCATTAGCAGTCAGCAGATGGTGAAAGAATCCTGGCGGGTCAACTATCAGGCAGCAATTGATGCATGGAGCATCATTTCCTGCCAAGGAATTATGGGGCCTGTAGTCCAGCCCACAACATAACTGTGTCATTTGCTTGCCAAGAACCTCAAGTCTCCACCGCAGCCTTTCAGTGAGTATTTCAAACACCGCCATCTGTATCATTGCAAGTGAAATCAAAGCAGGCACAGTCCTCCTTGAGGTGGCCTCCTGTCTTACCTCTACTTGCTCCCTCATTCCTCCGCCAGCTGCTACTGACTTCTCTTCCAGCAATTAAACAGAAGCAAGATTATTATTGTTGTTACAATTTATTACCTGCCCTTCACCCTACGGTGCCAGGGTTGGTTGCAACAATTAAAATGCAACATTAATCTTTTTTTAAAAAAAATTAAAAACAGTTTAAAGCAACTTAAAATTACAGAAATAAGGTGGGTCCTAAAACATACACATATTTTCCCAGTAGTGATGTATGGAAGTGAGAGCTGGACCATAAAGAAGGCTGATCGCCGAAGAATTGATGCTTTTGAATTATGGTGCTGGAGGAGACTCTTGAGAGTCCCATGGACTGCAAGAAGATCAAACCTCTCCATTCTAAAGGAAATCAGCCCTTAGTGCTCACTGGAAGGACAGATCCTGAAGCTGAGGCTCCAATACTTTGGCCACCTCATGAGAAGAGAAGACTCCCTGGAAAAGACCCTGATGTTGGGAAAGATGGAGGGCACAAGGAGAAGGGGACGACAGAGGACGAGATGGTTGGACAGTGTTCTCGAAGCTACTAACATGAGCCTGACCAAACTGCGGGAGGCAGTGGAAGACAGGAGTGCCTGGCGTGCTCTGGTCCATGGGGTCACGAAGAGTCGGACACGACTAAACGACTAAACAACAAAAAACATACACCTCAAGTGTCAAAAGGCAGGATAAAGAGGCACATCTTCAGCATCCGCCAAAAGCTGTAAAATGAAGGTGCCATATTCACCTCCTCTACAACTTAGAGGATGCCACAGAAAATGCCCTCTCCTGACCACCAACCCTTCTGAGGGCAGTGGAACAATAAAGGGCATGCCCTTCACTTAGCCCCTGAAAGGGTCTGTAGTGAAGAAGGCAGTCTTTCAGGCATTGGTGGGTTTTGTCATTAACAGCTTTAAACATTAATGATAAGTCAGTAGCAGCTGTCAGAGGACTGGGGGTACAAGGCGAGGGAAGGCAGGCCTGCTTTAATCTACCTTAAAAAGGTAAAGGACCCCTGAAAGTTAAGTCCAATCACAGACGACTCTGGGGTTGTGGCGCTCATCTCACTTTGCAGGGTAAGGGAGCCAGCATTTGTCCACAGACAGTTTTTCTGGGTCATGTGGCCAGCATGACTAAGCGCATGGAAAAGCCATTTACCTTCCCGCCGGAGCAGTACCTCTTTATTACTTACACTTTTTGGCATGCTTTCGAACTGATAGGTTGGCAGGAGCTGGGACCGAGCAACGGGAGCTCACTCCGTTGCTGGGATTCGAACCACCGATTTCTAATCGGCAAGCCCAAGAGATTCAGTGGTTTAGACCACAGCGCCACCCGTGTCCCTGGGGATAATATATAGAGATCATGATTAGCTTTATCCTCCATGAACATGTCTATTCACCTTTTAAACCCATCCAAATTGGTAGCCATTGCCACATCTTGTGGTAGTGAACTCCACAGTTTAATTCCACCTGTCCTCAATCTCTCATCATTTGGCATCATTGGATGACTCAGGTTCCAGTATAATGAAAGATGCTATGAACCTCTATGATGTCTCTTCTTACCTGGTTTCTAAACTAGTCAGCCCCAAAGGTTGCAACCATTCGTTGTAGTGAAGTTGCTCCAGGAAAATGGCACTTTTTCATAGTGTCCTGTAATGTATGCCTTTAGGTAAAGGTAAAGGGACCCCTGACCATTAGGTCCACTCGTGACTGACTCTGGGGTTGCGGTGCGCATCTCGCTTTATTGGCCGAGGGAGCCGGCGTACAGGGCATCCCTTTAATCTACCTTACAATAATACAATATGGGTGCTTGCGTACCTGAGCATACCTAGCTAGAAAATGGCTCTGTCCCAATAGTTCTTACACTTTTCCTGCCTCTTGGCGTGTGCTCCTCCAGGTCCTTTCCTCTGTCTGCACTTTCCAAAGCTACATGACAGGCAGGTGGGCATGATAATGATAGGAACTCTAGCCTTTTTGGGATGCTGTTGTCCTTTCTGCTGCCATGACTGTGAATAACTTCCCAGGAAGGTTACTCACTTCTAATCCCATCTTGAAAACTGTATGCTCTGTTGCTTTCACAAAGACAAAGTCCTGTTTTTATCTGAGATGGCCATCCATAGTTCTCATCACATTGTTTTCTCTCAGTCGTTTGATCAGAGCCAGCCTCTATTCAAACAATCACTCATTCATTCAGTTTATAACTGATTACAGTACATTGGGGAATTAAAAATCGAACAAGAGAAATCCAACAGCAATAGGAAGCGTGATTAAAAACTTGACACTTTTTAAAGATATATGAATACAGAAGTACAGAACCTTAATGGAAACTCATACTATGGAATGGTAGTACACAATTCTTTAAATTAATAAGAGAACAAGTAAGGGGAATCCTGCATTGTTTGAGTATAAGAGCTTCTGTACATGATCAGTTTAAAAGTTCTAGAATTCAGAAATCAGTGACTACTGAATCTAGAAGGGAAGCTTGGGGGATCACTGTATGTAGGTACAAGGCAGTGACTGGAGGCAGGGAGAGAAATTTGGTTCTGGTTTTCGCCATCTCCTCCTATCCTACAAACAAACAATGGACACTTAAGCAATGTAATATTAAAATTAAAGGTAACGGGACTCCTGACCGTTAGGTCCAGTTGCGGACGACTCTGGAGTTGCAGTGCTCATCTCGCTTTACTGGCCGAGGGAGCCGACGTACAGCTTCTGGGTCATGTGACCAGCATGACTAAGCCACTTCTGGCGAACCAGAGCAGCGCACGGAAATGCCGTTTACCTTCCTGCCGGAGCAGTACCTATTTATCTACTTGCACTTTGACATGCTTTCGAACTGCTAGGTTGGCAGGAAGGAGCAGGGACCGAGCAACGGGAGCTCACCCTGCCGCAGGGATTCGAACCGCCGATCTTCTGATCGGCAAGCCCTAGGCTCTGTGGTTTAACCCATAATGCCACCCGCGTACCAATATTACAATTACTTTGAAGCTAATTGGACTGAATTTTATGTAATAGGTCAAGGCTGAAAGACTCCATTTTTTCAATCCACTTACTTTAAAACATTATAGTTTGTAGCAAAATGTGTTCTTAGTGGGGGACGGGGTTTAAAAAAAAGTTGGGGGAAGTTGAATTATTACTTTGACAAATGAGGCTGCTGTTCTTTGTATTCATAATTTTATTTGTATTCCACTTTTTCACAAAAAGAATAATGTTCAAACTGGCTTATAATAAAGAAAATAGGAGTATGTCGCAAAATCAACCATTGCAAGAACAAAATTCATTATAACCATAATAGCAACAAGTTTGTGTTAATAACATTACACTTGCTGGCAAATGCAACGAGGATGATTCACGGTTTCACCTTCATCCTAGAAACACCTCTCCCATGATATTTCTCATGGTCCTTCTTCTGCAGCGATTTGGAAGCCAGGGGTGGGGCAGCTATGCTACTACCTAAGCCTTTCTCCCATAGTCAGTATAACAACTTCAAAACATGCTAGGATCCAACAAGAAAAATATCCCTGCCATACTTTTAATACTGAGAAAGGCTATACCTGTTGATTGCTGCCTTTTACACAGGCTTCTTTGCTTTTCTACTATTCCGTCCCATTATAAGCAATTATAAGGCATCATGCAATGTAAGTCTTTTTATATATATATAAGATATTTATTAAGATTTTTTAACATATTACAATAAAAATAGAAAAAGAAAAAGAAAAATACAAAATAAAAACAGTTTAAAAAAAACACATTAATTTTCCGTTTCTTACTTTCCTTAAGCTTATTTCCCCGGACCTCCTCATACCTCCCTTTTTTGTATTCCACTTAGGTTTATTAGTTCAGCAAATCCTTACCATTAAGCTTTTACCCATTTATAAGCCTTTTTTCATACTCTCTTAAAAGCGTTACAGCTGGAAACCACTTAATTTCTATCCAACATCCTTCTAACATTCATTAATTTTACAATATTTCTGTAAATAATCTTTAAATTTCTTCCAATCTTCTTCCACCGACTCTTCTTCCTGGTCTCGGATTCTGCCAGTCATTTCTTCCCATGCAATGTAAGTCTTGTCCTATTTCTTTATTTATAAAAGTATTTCTATACCACCACGTGATGAGATGTCAGAACCGTGTCCAACACTAAAACATAAAACACCATTGAAACAATACAGATAATCATTAAAGTGACTGGCTAATCAAGTTAAGCAGCTGCAAAGGCCCATTGGCATACAAAGTTCTTCACAAGAAGCCTGAAAAACAAAAGTTTTGGGATGGTTGCCAAATATCTGATGGAAGAATGTTCCGCAGCATAAGCCTAGTAACACTAAATGCCTGACTTCCAGTTGAGGCCTGTCAGGTCTCTGTAACACAGGCGACATCTAACACCTAACAATTTCCAAATGGTTCAGGGCTTTGGAAAAGAATATCGAAACTGTTTTTTTGATGGCCTCCAATCAAAAACTCATAGGGCAGGGTAAGGGCAGAAGCTACAATGGGGAAAACCAAGCCTACTTTTATTATTGCCTGCGCTGAAGTTCTTTTGCACTGTCGTACATTTCTCCTACTGAGTTCAATGTTGTTTGTCTTTAAAAACTATTATTATTCATGACATACCTATCCTCTTTACTACGACTTTGTAAGGTAGGATAGAGAAGAGTCTTGTTTTCGTGTTGTTTGGGGGAAACACATATACACACACCACTTCTACACAGTCCACTGGGGTGTGCACCACTGAATCCAGTGAGCTTAGTTGCAAGTCAGCTAAGCCCCTTCCATACAGCACTTAATTCAGTAACAGCTGGTGGGGCGGGGCAGTGGGAGGCCCCATGTTGCTCACCTGGTTTCCCAATGCAGACATCAATGCAGAAACTAAAAGGGGCAGAGAGGTTGGCACAGTGCAAACACATCAACACAGCCAATCCACCGGTCCCGCTGCTGCATTCGCACCGTGCCACCCTGCCCTTCCTCCCGTTACCAGCAGTGACCTCCTCCTCGGGAAGCCAGGCAAGCAACACCTTGCTTTAGCAGCCACTGTTGACATAACTGATTTAAAGAATTCACTGTCATAACGTGGCAATGGCCCCCCATGCCTATAAAAGGGAACAAGAAAAACGAGAAGGCAATCAGTGGCTATTACTCATGATGGCTTTATGTCACCTCCAGAATGGGAGGAGAATCTGCTGGAGACAACATTAGAGGGCTGTTGTCTTCCTGTCCTGCTTGTGGGCTTCTCAGAAGCATCCGTTTAGCTGCAGGGAGGAACTTGACGCTGGCCGGATATAGCCTACTGATCTGATCCAGCAGGAGCATTTATATGTTCTTTACCCTCCAGGAATTTGGAGGAAATATACAGAGACAGATTCCTGGCAACTTTCCTTAAAGTTAATTGTAATCTGCATAAATGTAACATTTGAGACAAACAAGAAACGGTTTCTAAGTTTGATTCCAGTATTACTGGTTGACAAGAAGCTATTTTAGCGTTGCTGAAAGCGTGTGCTAATTCTCCGTGTGGCTATTTCCCTCTCTGTGTGAAATACTACCTTAAAAATTACACGGAGCTGGCCCACAATTATAAAATGAAAGCTCCTTGAGCACAGTAAGCAATGTATTCTTATAATGATTGATGACAGATGTCCAATCAGGCTCTTGTTACCGGGATCTGAGCTGGGGTGGGACCAACAGAGTGGTGTGCCAAAGGCCATATGCAAAATGGGAAAGCTGAACAATGTGGATTCACAACTTTCCAAAGAGTGGAGAGTGCTGGGGAAGGTCATCTTTTGTAACTGCAACCTGAGAATGAATGTGGCCTCAACAGATTACTGTAAAACTGGTTTTATTTAGATCAGAACAAAGTTTCCTGCACTTTCCAGCTCTTGTACATTTTTTGTCCTGTAAATATCCTTTACAGCCCTGAGGCCATGACCATATGTCTCTCACATTGGCCAGCCTGAACCCTTTCCATCAGCTGCAGAAAACTTTTCAACACATCTGGTCCAGGCTTTTCGCATCAGCTGCTATAAGCCTCTGTATGTAGTAACTGCAAATCCTTTCCTATTGGCGGATGCAGACTTTGCAGTGCAATTGCCTGTTAAGAATACTGTAGCTGTTACCACAGACCTTTCACATTAGCTAACCAGAGGTTTTACATTTCCACCTCATTAAGGGCCAAGATCTTCTTTCAATTAAAATCAGCGGCATAGCTCACATCAATTTAAATGAGAGCTGGATGAAGCTTTTTGCAGGTGTAACTGGCCAAATCTGGTTTTCCAGATTTCGTTTTATTTTTTTAAAAAAATGGCTTGCTAATCAGAGAGTTAAGCTGGTAAAATATTTGGCTCAGATTTTTCTCAGGCTCAGCTATGACTAAGGTTGTGCCAGTTCAGCTCTGGCTCAAGTTACAGTGTAGTCACATGAAAGCTAGGAAACTGCAGTTCATTTTTTCATCTGAGGCTCCTACCCAGCATCCCAACCTTTGCTTCTGCTATATGTACCAGGCTTCCAGAGTTTATGTCATGTCCTGGCTGGATGCAGAGGAATGGTGGGAACCGCCAGGGGAAGAAGGCTCAGAGCCAGGGGATTGGTGGTGGGATGACAAGGAGTGGTCAGAGGGAGAGGAGAGAGCAGACTGGGGGCAGGAGGTGTTGGAAACTGAAGAGGCAACAGGGTTTAGTGAGCAGGGAGAGGCTGTTGCAGAGGGCAGTCCAGAGGCTGGAGAGGAGTGGAGGCAGGTTGGTTGCCCTTCTCTGTAAATGTTCCTGCTTGTCAATATCCTCCTTAAATTGTGGTGCCCAGAACTGGACATAGTACTCCAGGTGGGGTCTATGCAATGCAGAATAGAACGGTACAATTTATTTCCCTTGATCTGCATACTTTATTTCTGTTGATTTAATCATTTTTCCTTCTGTGTGTATGGTGGTAATTGCTGGAGGATATGGTCCGACATCACCAACCCAAATGAGGTCAAATATTTACTTAACCCCAGACTAAAATGACAAATGCTTAAATAAAAGAAAAGGTCGTTCACAAAACCCTTTTACATTTTTTCTGTGCCTTTTCATCTATATGTTCCTGCATAAATCACAGTTTGTGTCTTATGTGCAATTAACTAATTGGTATTTTGTTTCCACACAGTGCCCACTCGAATGAATTTTGCATGGCTTGGTTGTAGGTGATAGCCTTACCAATTTGTTAAAATAACGTTCACTGAGAATAAATGTATTAAAAGCAAATGCCATTCATTAAAGCGTACTGTACACACAGAGACTTTTCATCCATAAGAATCTGACTTAGCTTCTGGCACTGCTGGTGATGAATGGTATGAAATGAATATCAGATTAAGATGTGAGACTGCAGAGTTGTGAAAAGATTCCCATGGCACCCTGACTGCACTGACTTTCCTCACACACTGGGGAACGACTAGCTTAAAGTCTGCCATGACATCAATTAAAATTACTGCCACATTATGAAAACAAAATTAGTTGCACTTCTGTCAATTTTATAGCTCTACTTTGATAGAAGAATTCATTTTCATTATGAATGGATGAGGGTCCTGGAGAATTCAATGGTTCCTGTGAAATAGTTGTTGCTGTACTTTAACAGATGGGAGAGGGACATTTTTATAACTCACATCTATATTGAGAGGCAAGTTGCTATCAGAGGCATTCCACATTTCATGGGCACCAAAGGCAAAATTCCTATTGCTTTTCATGTATCAGGATTGTCCCTGCATTTTTCATTACACTATGGCAAGGATGTATCTGGTGTTGTGCTATTGGAAAGTACCTACCAACAAATATTTACCACAGGAATGGGGAACCTGTGGTCATAGAGGCTAGGGCTGATGGGAACTGAACAACATTTGGAGGGCCACAGATTCCCCACTTCTGATTTTCAGTATGTGTTATGCTCCTTTACTTTAAAAGAAAAAGAAAAACCTTTTTGTCATTTTTCCCCCCTTTCCATTGTTAAAGTCATAAAGAAGATGGGATCTGAATGGTTGCAAAGTTGATTTTTTTGCCTTAAAGTTATCCCAATTAAATGGAGATCCTTTAGGGACTTTTGGAAAACTTGTGATGCTGCTGAAACTCATAAATTTCTATGATATTTCTGGAACTCATAATGCCCAGTTCCATTGTCAACTATGCCTATCCTCAACAGTTCTTCTCTGACTTGAGTTGTTTCCAAGCCAGAGAAGAATTCATGGAATACTCAGGACTGCAATACCTCAAGGACTGCCTCTCTTCATGTGAACCTATTGTTGGTTTCTGTTTCCCTCACTGTGCAGCAAAATGCTTGTCACAAGGCAATTGTGTACATTCCACAGTCAGAGTTACTGTTGGGTTCCCACGGGAATGGGAGACTGGATGTGACGTACACTGGTTTCCTGTTTTTCAGTGTTCTCTCATTTCTCTTTGTGTCAAGACAGGAGTTGCTCCTTTGCTCTCACAGAGGCAGGATGGATGTTTGTATTCTCTTAGCATAGGGTGTAAATAAAAGTTAGCATGTAGCACAATACCTGCTTATCCTTTCGTTCTGCGGACTGGAATTCTGCTTTGCTGGGCTCAAAGCAAGATGAGCCGTAGTGTCAGCTCCAGATGGGCCGGAGCTGGCCAAACAAACTAACACCTATCTGGACCCTGAGATCATATTCTGAATTCCTTCTTCATGTGCCTCCTCCACAAGAAATCTGGAAGGTGGCAACATGAGAACTGGCCTTCTCTGCAGTGGCTCCCCATTTGTGCAATACTCTTCCCAAGGAGGTTTGACTGGCGCCTTCTTATACCCCTTTAGGCACCAGGCGAAAAAGTTCATGTTAACCAGACCTATGACTGATTGACATCTGATGCCCTTTTAAATGTGCTGTGGAAGGGAGGGTTATTGGTTTGTTTCTGTTCATATTTTTATCATGTATTTTGTATTTTTTATATTGTAATTTTTATGTTGTGAACTATCCTAAGATCTATGGGTATAGGGTGGTATACAAATTCAATAAATAACATAAAAACACATAAAAAATATGTGTGATGGATGCGCTAGGCCTTGGCTTTTGCCTTAATAAACACACAGAGAAATAACATATTTTGCTGTGTAAAATAAAGTGTTTAATGAACCACGAACATCAGAATCTGCCCTATAATGATTCTAGAATCATAGAATTATAGAGTTGGAAGGGGCTACATCTAGTCCAACCTTCCTCAATGCAGGAATCTTTTGCCCAATGTGGAGCATGAAGCCATGATCCTGAGTTTATGAGTCTCATTCTCTACCAACTAAGCTATTCTTCAACCATGAGGGATACAGCCCTTCAGTCAAAAAGGATTCCCCACGCCAATATATGAAAAAACAGTGCTGGGGATAGCAGAAAACAGATAGTATTCTGCTATCCCCAGTACTCTGTTCTCTGTGGACATCTCCACAAATGTAGAGAAATGTTCACGGAGGAGCCTCCTCCCTGTCCACTAAAAGTCCTTATATACAGTAGAGCTGTTATGTTGCTCCCCATATATGTAAGGAACCCCTATATCAGGATAATTACCTTTAGAAATTAAAAGCGGAGGTGTGTGGTGGGTTGTTGTTGTTGTTGAAGTGGCTATTTATTCATTGATCCATTGTAGGCAGGTAGGACTCTAGCAGGCTGCTAAATGAATCATGCAGTCAATAATGTAATAAGACACGTTGGTAGACCACAAGGACAGTGAGCCAACTTGTGTAAAAATAATCCTCATCTTTTTTTTTATGCGTGCAAAATTAGGAAATAAAACATAAGAGAATATGTACTAATAATACAATCCAGTGGCCAATTTTTAATTTAATAAACTCTAGCCCTTTTCAGGCATTTACCGTGTTATAACGCTGCATTTTAATGTGGGGAAGGAAGAGAGAGCATGTCCACAGTAGGATCTACCCCTGACTTCTCTGTGTTTATTCCCATATTTTTAAAAAATAGGTTATTCTCATGCATGTGTGGACACCTCTCTGTGCATTTGGGAATCCTGGTACTAAACCAGCAATTTTCTAACGAAAAAGGTAAATCGGTAATGAATGAATAAATAAATCAGTGTGTTCAAATCATAGTGAAATGTCCTGCTCTTGTGCCCTTCACTTAAAGCGGTGTGTGTGTGTGTGTGTGTGTGTGTGTGTGTGTAGAAGTGCCCTAGGTGAGGATGGGAGTCAGCACGTTTCTCCCAACATTTGACTTGAATCTTCTGCTTATTAATCAGGCTGACTGTTTTCTAGTTCATGAGGCTCATATAATGCTGCCCACTGTCCCTGCTGTCTTGATATTATACGTAGCATCACATTACAGTGATGACATGTGCTAATGATGGCCTTGCCACCTGATAATGTGGCACCTTTAATGAGGCTTTGTGTGCTCATTAACTTTGCCTATGAAAACTTTGCTGGGGGAACAATGGTCTGAGTAACTTGGCAACACACAGAACAAATTCCACAATTCCCAATTAATATATAACACCAGTTATTCATGATTAACAGTTTAGATGGCAGTACGCTTAAAAGAAAAAAAAAAGTCCATCGGCACCACTTTAAGTACATTATAATTATTACTGTCAAGGAAGTTTAAAAAAAAAAGAAGGATGTTGATAGTAAAGGACGAACTTGGCTCAGAGGGGTTAACAAAGACTTTTCTGCCTGCCCATTCCTAATGTTAGCATGGTAATCTTACACAGCGAGTGTTTTCCTAATGTCCTGGGGAGCCTGATCATTGTAAATTACCTGTGACAACTCATTAATCCTCTTTTTCCTCACAAATGCATAATTAATGGTAACATTGACAATAATACACAAATTAGCTAAGTGACGCTTTATGGTGTTGGTTTTGATTAACATCAGGAACCCAAAAATGACATTAATGCAATGCAGATCCCAAAAGACAGCCCGCACTCTGACCCCGGACATACATTTTGTTTGCACCATCACAAAGATTAATCCTCCTCTGGATGAAGACCGGACAAAACTCTGGCCAGTGGCATTGCATCCTAGGCAGTCGCTGGAAAACAAAACTCACCCCGACTGCATTTGTTTAAGAAGGAAATCTTAATGCATAAAAAGCCCAGTTTAGTGTTATTTGCTATTGTCTTGTTAAGACAAAGATAAATGAGCTACTGTCGTGACTTAGATCAATGGCTTCTCCACTAACTTTTATTATTTGCTTTTGATGGGATTTAATTTCATTTTAAAAGATACCTAAACACATGAATTGAATACTATTATTAATAATGTCCATCCACCCCATTTTTGCTGTGTTTTATAAATTGATGCACTTTTTAAAAGTCTGTGAATATACTATCTGTTGTCAACATCTAACATTAGCAGAAATAGCTGGAAGCTTTTGAAATGTATTTCCTCCCATGTAATGTTCTTAGGTTCAAAGTGACCTAAGTAATGGAAACTGGTGGGAGGTGGCTGTTTCTAAATAATTTCCAAAAGCAACGTCTCAGTCCAAATCTACACTAGTTACTCTATAAATAAATCAAGAAAAAATAGTGAAAAATAGAATGCAGCATTTTTTTAACACTACTTTGGTGCTTCTCATGATTTCCATATATCTTCCTGTAATTGTTTGCAATGGAATAGATTTTTCCTTTAAACCCAACTATATTATTCTGATAGAACTGAATATTGTTGTAGTAGTGGGCTTGTGTTGCCAAATGGGGTCCAATTAAAATACTATATTACAAACATGTTGGTATCTCCTTGAGCTGACATCTGTGTGCCTCAATCTATTTCATATTTTAAAAATACTGCCAGCAGAACTCAATAAAAGCATTCAACAGTCTATTTACACTCTTATCAATGGTGTTTAAAAGTTGCCTGCTCCCCCTTCCCATAATTGCATAGATTCAACAATCTTCTCATGTTGTTGTTCCCTTGAGCAATTGAGTACTTCTTTATAGAATGGTTTTTTTAATAGAAAGTTTTCCCCAAAAAATGGGAGATAAATGACACAAATGAAATGAAATGAAATGAACAGCATAGAGGATAAAATAATGTGCGTAGGTTTAACACTAACATAAATAATTAACCTGCCAACTTGAATGTGTGGATGTCTGTATTTAAAATCAGAGAATAAATCACACATGGTTGCTTTGTTTATCACTATTCTTCCTCTTTTTCAAATGAAGAATCATAGATTTTTCTCTTTCGGTTAATCATTTAGAATACATTTTCTAATTCAGGTAATTAAGAATGGCTATTTTAAATGTGGTGGGTGCTGTATTTTCCCCAAGTCACAAGCACATTTTAAAGCACCGTGGAATTTAAAGGGCTGCGGGGAGTCCCAGGGAGGCCATATTTTCACTCAAACTAATCCATTTTTAAATCTACATTACTGCAATAAATGATTTTTATTGTTTGAGCTGAATAAAGTGTCACATTTGAAAGGCACTTCAGTCTAATTCATACCTCCACACTGGCAAAGATATGCAAACACTAAAACTGAGCAGCACTTTGTATATTGGTATACAAACGGGGTCGCCCTAAACTGAGAGAAATATCTTTATATATCCGCTGTGGCACAGGGTCATTCAAAATGTCATTTATACTTCTTCTGAACTTGTAAAAGAGAGCTTGGCTGGGGCTGTACATTTCAAACGGCTCTGTTTAGCATACCCTTTATCAGCTAGTAGGAATCTAGTGTCAAACATCATTGGTTGGTAAGCTACTGTCGCCATCAGCTGCTTTTACTTTGTTGAATTAATAAGCCAGCAGCAACAAAACCTCTTCAATGTACCTCTCAGATTAGACATCTCACTTTTAACCCTTCCAAACTGTCTTAATTTCCACTTTCAATTCTAAGGATGATTAATATTACCCTCTTAGCTTGCCCATGTCATTTAGGTTCTCTCATCCTGTGCCAGGTTCCAAGAAAGCAATTTGTGAAATGAGATTTTTATAGACAAGGCTTGTTTCAATATTTTAAGTGGTGTACATTGACTGTAGTGGCGGTGGCGATAGTAAAGCTGAGTGATTTCGCAAAGCTAGACCCCTCTAAAAAGTAAAATGGGGTGGGGGGTACAGTACGCGAGGAAAACAAAAATAATCCTGACAACCTGTTTCATAATGTTTTGGCGTTTTCATTGTTTCCCAAGGAATCTGTGCATTCTGCAAGGAGAACTTTACTCAAGGTCATCACTGTTGTATCGTTAAACATTAAAATCTGATGAAATGGCAGAGCTGGGCAATGTTTTGTGGTGAGGCAACTCCATTGTGGAGTTTTACATTAGCCTGATTTATATAATTGGTCCAGAACCGCAGTCTAGTGGCTCCATGTTTACTTTTATAGCTTCACTATAAAGGAGCGGCCTCAATACAGGAATGGTTATGTGCACTGACTAAACATGGATTCTGTTTTACTTATTTTCCTCTCTTCTTCCCCCCTGCCTTAAGACGGTAACCAACACAGCCTGCTCTAAGCTTTGATTTGTTGCTGGATCAAGTCTTAAGACTGGGAAATAGAAGCATTCTTCCAGGCTGCAATCCTAAACACACTTGTTAGAGAGGAATCCCTACTGGACACTTTAGAACAGGCATAGGCAAATTTGGCCCTCCAGATGTTTTGGGACTACAACTCCCATCATGCCTAGCTAAAAGGACCAGTAGTCAGGGATGATGGGAGTTGTAGTCCCAAAACATCTGGAGGGCTGAGTTTGCCTATGCCTGCTTTTGAACTTTTCAAATTGCACATGCGTGGGATATATGGAACACAATATATTTCACCATCAAGTACAATTTTATATCATATTCCCATAATGTTTTCCTCCTGAAAGGTCAAGTTCAAACTTTATTTTCAATGATAGAACGTTTGAATTCTTGGAAGTAAGACGGGACACTGGACTAAGCGTGCTAAAATATTCATTCTTTTAAAAATTAGGTGTTTACCTGTTGCTGTAAAGCAACAACAAAAGTAACAACTGTAGGAAGTTCTCTATTGCAGGTAACTAACTTAAACCAACAGGATTTTGATGTGTCCTTTAGATAAAAAAAATTAAAATGAAATCCAGTGTGTATGAATTGTATCTGTTTCAATTTTTAAGCATTTTAGAACATTGTTTATAAGGGCTTCTGATATTTCTAGTTATATTTTTGGTCTGTGAAGGCCAAGTAAATTTGGAAAGTAAATGCACACCCAGATGCCCATGACACACACAAAATAGATAACCCCACCAGTATGTTATTGTATTTAAATTGTCAGCCATATTGTAAAGAGTGTAACTGCATGGGAGGAGGGGACAGAATTCGGGTCATGTTTTGCTATTTTGTAACATACAAAAAGCATAATTTGAACACAAGATCAAAGAACTCTTGCAAAAGACCTTTTATGGGACAGCTAAATGTTCAAGTGTCCTAATAAAGAGGAAGCTGATGATTTTATCTTGTCTGTCACAAATTTGAACTGGATAATGCAGGTGTGGTGTGGGAGTGAAATCCTAATTAAAAGTTTAATTTCACTTTCACTCACCAGGCATAGCATTTCCCACTTTTGACAGACTACCCGCTTATAATTTTTCAAAAGTGAATGAAATGTCTGATGGATAAGAGAGAACGAGGGGCATTTGAAAAATGGCAATTTTAAGGACCTGTAATTTTACACTTAACGGCTTTTGTTTTGTTTTGTTTTGTTATGTTTTCAGAGGCAGGAAACCAGCTTGTTTTCATCCCTCATGGAAACAGAGCTGTGAGTTCTTCCCTTTCCGTTTTCGCATGATATTCAGTAAGACTGCTGGGATTGGTTGCAAATTTGTGTACATGTGCCAAAAGTGATTGCAATCTAAAGCTTTATTTTGAGAGATCTTAACCAAACACAGGTTCATGTAAACAGACCTCACTGAGTTGCCATATGACCTCTGAGGGCTGAAAATTCTCAAGAATCCTCTGCATACTCAGTTTTATGGCAAAAAAAGGACATTGTCCCTTATGATGTTACTGTTTATTTTCAAACCGAGGCATCATGTCAATAAGGAATGCCAAATGACTTCCACCCACCGCAGTGCCAAGTTCAGGTACTTGACAGCAATATTAGCTTATAACAACAAAACTTGACCATGTTAGGTAGTCATTATTGCAGTACTTAGCTGTGTGGGTTTTTTAATGCTGAGTTACTGGGGTAAATGTAGGAATTTGTATCTATTTATTTTTATCTATCTCCCTTGCAGATATTAACAAGCAATTGTGGTAACTAGTTGTTCAAGTTAACACGTACCTCAATTTAAGCCAATGTTAATACAGTTTCTGTATAACAAACATAGCAAACAGCTTCTTTCTTTCCTCACACTTTATTTGGTTACATTATGTAGTTCATTCAGGATGAACTGTGTGGAAGGGCAAACTCCTTCAATTTGACTTGTAAGAGAATCCAGCTCTTTATATTAAAATAATAAAATTTCTCTCACAGAGAGATGACCAGGCATACTCCACAAGAGCTTGTGAGATTTTTTGCCTGATGGGGAATTTTAGGACAGAATGTGTTGTGCTATGAGGAAAAAAGCAAAGTGAACATTCTGAACATCTATTAAAGTGTGTATGCGTCTAAAAACGTAGGTAAATATAACTTGTAATATCTTCAGGCTTCCCTATAAGAGACCCAATATTAAAGAACAAATTTGCCAACGTTCTGGGGAAATCACTGAATTCTCTGGAAGAAAATGAAAAGAATGGATGCTTAGAAAAGATGCTTGCCGCTGCACTGATGAAAACCCTCCATCCTGTCACAAATTACATCTTAGCTACTGTAGGATATGTATAAACTCTGTCACAACTAATAATATTCTACTTTCATCAGTTTAGTATTAACATCTAAAACTATGCAGTGTTTACTGTAATGAAGTAATGCAATATATAGATAGCATATGGTTTCATGCTTTGTTTATATTGTTTGAAAATAAATGAAAGGATCACTTGGGCTACAGAGCCCTGGTAGTACTTCTATGTGCAATTGGTGGGCTATATAATAGCATTTTAGATGTTTGTTAATGATAGTCTCAAGAAAACACACACACACACACAGACACGAAACCACAGAAACAATATAGAATGACAATAACACAGTAGGCAGAAAGATTAACGTGCCACTAGGGGACAGTAGAAAGTCACAGAATGTGATTCTGTTCTAGAAACCAGAACAAAAGGCCTTTCTTTGTCAAGAAAAAATAATAATAATCATGAAATAAAAATTGCAAATGTGCATTGTTAAATCAAATTTCCCTACAACTGTGGAGTTTTCAGTTTTGCACAAGCAAATCTTTGAAATGTTTGCAGGGGGTTTCTTTAGAGATTTTAATATTATTTTGCAAAATATGCATGAGCCTATTGTCTTTACAAAGGATAAATTCAAGAAAAAGTATTTTACTGTCATATCATTTCAGAAAACTGGAGGATTACAGTCCAAAAATTCTTCACAAGAAACACGTTAGTTTCCCTTTTACAGTGGATAGAATAAAGTCCTGTAATGCGTGTGATCTACTTGTGAAGAGAACATTCAGAAATAATTTGTTTATACAACCAGCATAGGCCAAATAATTCTAAATTTCAGGAAAGAAGAGATGCATGTTTATCAGACAGGACCAATATCCTTTGCCAAGGGAAGAACTGATAATTATGCAGGATTTTGATTGTGAGGAGGGGAAGAGAAAACCTATTTATCAAAGGACAACCCGGTGGCTTCATGCTCCATGCTGCAGCTGCTGACTTAACATTCCCATGTCACTTTTAGTTATTTTGTTTACTCTTGCAGCATCCCTCTGAGGTTGGCAGAGAATGAAAGCTTAATGACCACCCACAGAGTCCACCTGAAACCTTGTTTTCCTAGGTCCATCAGAATCCACCTAATTCAGCTGATGTGATCCAAATAAATCCATTAGTGCCCATGGGAATTTACTGTGTGAGTATAAATGTTGCATGTGTTCAAGATACATGCTCCTCTCTTTGCTAACAATGGGAGGGGCCAATTGGACATCCAATATTTTATTGTTTGGTTGTGGCCAATGCGTGGAATCATGCACCAAAGGAAGAATTGCCATTGACCTCAGCTGGATATTGACAGTAGCATCAGGTTGAGAGCCTAAGCACATGCAGGAGATCATAGATCCCTTTGAAATCAACAAATTGTTCTGCGTGTGCAATGATTTCATTGGATATAACCCTAAGACACCTCACAAGAAAGAGGAACTGTTAGTGGGTACTTTGTCTGCCCAGTTGAGTGGCACCACTGCCCTAATGGACCAAGTTCATAGTTTGATGGTGCTCTTGAATCCAGAATTGGCTCTAGAGCAGGGGTGAACAATATCTGGTCCTCCAGATGTTATTGGACTCCAACTCCCATTAGCCCTAGCCAGCATGGCCAGTGGTCAGGGAAATGGGAGCTGTGATACAGCAACATCTATAGGCACCTGCTCTAAATACACAGGTGTCACAGGTGGCCCTAGTGGCTTAAAACACCTTTTATCAGCTTAGGTTACTATACCAATTGTGACCCTGTCTGGACAAAGATAGCTTGCTAGTTATACACACACTATTAACCTTATCATTTGAACAGTGTTTTATACGTGGGATTGCCTTTGAACAGACACTTCACTTGGTCCAAAACAGAACCAACAGTAAGAGACAATCATATTTAAGTTTCTGGGATCAATCCAAAATGCTGATATTAATCATTATGGTGAAAGGCTTTGGGTTTCCTCATGGACGTAGCCAAGGGGAGGCAAGGGGGCAGCTGCCCCCCCCATCAAGAAAAATCAATACAAATCTGAGGTTCTGCCCCCCCCCCCCCCCATGAAAGCCTGCCCTTCCAACATAAATGCTGGCTATGCCCATGGGTTTCCTGAAGGATCATCTCCTCCCACATGTGCCTGGAACCTAAGATCATCTTCAGAAGTTTTAGACCTTATTGGCAAATAGAAAAGAAGCAAATCACTGGATCCGGGTTTTATGCATCTGAGACTTCTTAAAAATAAAAATGTGGAATTGCTTATTTTCTAATAAAAATACGTAATTTGTCCTTAAGATATTCCATACATGACGACTGGGAAGTGGCCAATGTAAAACCCATTTTTTAAGAAGGGATCTCAGAAATTGGTGGCTGATTATCTTAATGTCTGTGCTGAGTAAACTAGTGAAAAGCATTTTTAAGGATAAAACATAGAAGAACAAGTCTTGCTGAATAAGAATCAGCATGGCTTTCTGTATCACTAAACTTTTAGAGTTCTTTAAGAGTGTCAATAAGCACATGGATAGGAATGATCTGGGAGGCACGATGTCCTGGACTTTTAAAATGCTTTTGACAGAGTCCCTCACCAAAGACTCCTGGGCCAACAGCAATAATGGGATAAGATTCCTGAACTAGATGGGTCCTTGTTCATTTGAGCTTACATAGCCATATTTCCGAGGAAATTTTAGTCTAGCAGGAAATGGAAATAATTGGGTACAACATGAAATATGCCATATATTTCCCCCAAATTTGATAATGCCATGCTGTCCAGTGGAGTTAAATTACTTAACATGGTTCTCTCATGCTACATCCTGGTATTTCTGGGGTAGGTGATGCAGCATACATGGAAAAATAAGTTCAAATTTAAACTAGACAAGATGGAGATATCCAAACAGGCTGATTTAGGGTTGTGTCCAGGATGGCGTTGCACTCTTCCTGAAGGATTAAGCAAGTAGCTTGGAAGTCCTCTTGGATCCAGCAGAGTGTATGGATATTTAGGTGGTGGCAATGGCTTCAGGTGGGGCACCAACTTCATCCCTACATTGCCTTGTTGGGTTATTGTAATGTGCCCTATGTTTTGCTACCTTTGAAAAACATTTAAGAGCATCATTTGGTTTGGAACACAGCTGTAGACTAGTTGTCTGGTGTAAGGCATTCTGATCACATTACCTAAGCGCTCCTTAAGTTGCACTGGCCAGCAATTTATGCCCAGGTTAAATTTAAAATCTGGCTTCAGGCCTGGGCTTGGTACTGACATAGCATTTTTCACTCTGATTGATTACCGGGGGGGGGGGGAGGAAAGGGTGAGTGTGACCCTGCTCATTTCCCAGAGATTCTTAGTAGCTTCTGCTATCATAGTACTTTTGGCTGCTTCTTTTCTTCTCTGGATGGTCCATTCCAGAATTTGGTGCTGCTTCGCAATCTTGCAGTTATGTTACAAGGTTGCATAAGGTTCTGTCTTGTCTATCTCATAAGGAACTACCTGGTAATCCACAGATTTGAACTAAAACGTTACTCAGTATGTGGTCAATGCCTGTAGTAGGGACGCGGGTCACGCTGTGATCAGAAGGTCGGCGGTTTGAATCCCCACGGCGGAGTGAGCTCCTGTTGCTCAGTCCCAGCTCCTGCCAACCTAGCAGTTCAAAAGCACACCAGTGCAAGTAGATAAATAGGTCCCGCTGTGGTGGGAAGATAAACAGCGTTTTTGTGCGCTGCTCTGGTTTCGCCAAAAGGAGCTTAGTCATGCTGGTCACATGACCGGGAAAAACTATCTGCGGAAGCGGACAAACACCGGCTCCCTCGGCCTGTAAAGCAAGATGAGCGCAGCAACCCCAGAGTCGTTCGCAACTGGACTTAATTGTCAGGCGTCCATTTACTAATAAATGCATAAATATATAATTGTATTGGAACAAGATTCTATTTTCTTTGAATTATTATTTTTAAAAAATAGGGATTAATCTCATCTTTGAGAAGAACTGTTCAAGACTCTTAATCTTGGGGTCGTGGGTTCAAGCCCCACATTGGGCAAAAGATTCCTTCATTGCTGAGGGTTGGACTAGATCACCCACATAATCCCAACTCTACAATTCTATGATCTCATGTGAAACTGTAAAAGCCATTCACAACTCAGGCACCTTCTAACAAGTCAAGACACAGTGCACAGGAATGGGTTCCTTTCCCACAGCTTGTAAGTAGGACATCAGAAGCCCTTCTGCCCCTCCACACAGACCCATGGAAGACATGATAGAGACAGGTCTGCCTGAAAGCAAGATTTGATCATTTCCACCAGTGTTGGGTCAAAACCATCTTCTCCCCACTCCTCTTGTGAAACGAGGGCTTTACAGGTGAGAAGGTTGGGGAATAAGAGCGGAAAGCTGCTATAGTGGAAAAATCATTCCAGGGACCAGTTGGCTCTGTCTGGACTTCAATTCACTATATGAAAAGCAAGTGTACAGCAAATGTAGAAGATATTCCCCGTTCTACGGCTGTGTGCAAAAAGGCTCTCAGCTTGTGGCAGAAAGGGTGGTATACATAATGCCAGAAGATGGCGTGAGTTTGCATTGCACTTAGTCATCAGCCTTTGCTACTGGAGTTGGGAATATATAAAATGAGCAGGACTGAGCCTCTTCCAAAACCCTTTTCCTCACAGGATCATGTTGGACTCCCCAGAAAGCTTACATGGGGAAGAGAGGGGAATATTGCGTTGGGCCTTAATATCTGACATGGATTTTCCAGGAAATATTCATTACAAGAAGCCAGCAAGAATCAAGCATTCTGTCACGAGTCCTTCCTAGAATACCCATATTGATTTTTAATTTTTGCGGATCCAGACTGTCCCTTCTTGTGAAGTCTTTCTTCCACTAATGGAAGGGCCTGAGAATCAGAAGATGTTTCTGTTGGAGGAAAGGGAAATGCAATTTCCCCCAGATTCTTACTTCTCCCTGCAAACCTGTACCAGCTCTCACTTTGCTTCAAAGGGTCACCCAGCACTTCAGAGCAGCTTTTCAGGAGGCACATAGGGTTACACAGGGAAGAGGGACTCAGCAAATATTGAGTCCAGTAGGAGTATTCATGAGTAGAGTTCAGTTCACAGAACCTGCAACTCAACACATGGAGATACAGTGGATATATAATTCCAAGAGCCCACTAGGAACAGAACTGCAACATCAGAACAAATCCAAGACCTGCATTGGTTTCCCATCTGCTACTGGTCCAGCTTCAAGGTTCTTCTACTAGTGTAGGCCCAGGATACCTTAAAGCCGGGGTGCCAGCTATAGGGGGCAGAGGGGACTTCAACCCCCTCAATATTTGTGGACATTGGGCTGAGCCCCCCAATATTGAGGAGACTGTCATCCCGCACTGCCACCAGGTGAGCGCTTGCGTGCCTAGTGGGGGCAGGATGTGTCACGTGATGCCCCATCAATGTGGGGGCAAGTTAGCGCCCCTGCCTTAAAGACCACCTTGCCCTGTATATCCCAAGTCAATCACTGAGATCATCTGGGCAAGCACTGTTGGTGGGTCATGACACACATCACTGAGGGCATGGGCCCAACTCTATGGAACTCCTTCCCATAGAAATCAGGTAGGCATTGTGCCTGCTGGTAAAAACTATTTTATTCCACAGGTTGTTTGCACCATGAATGGCACCCTGATATTTTAATATATGGTGTTTAATATTTTGTAAGATGCCTTGGGACCCAGATGCTGAAAAGCAGGGTATTCATTTTTAGAATAAATGAATAAAATTAAGTAAACAGATATAGGGGAAAGCACACGGACAATCACACCAGCTCTGCCCACCCCCCAATTCCCATTCCAGTCATCTCCCACGAGTTGAAGGACAAATATATGAGGTGGGGTGAATATCTCTGGAGGCTCCCAGGGCATTTTTGAAGCCTGGAAAATCAGCCTTCTAAAATGTGCAGGGACCTTCCATGAGCATAGGAGACTTCCTACTGGATACATCTGCCCTCCAAGACATCAAGACACGAACGGTGACAGGCAATGGTGGAGCTACTGTGCTTGCCCCTGCAGGGCCCCTTATGTGTTAATTCACCAGAAAGAAATAATTCCTATTGCTTTAAACTTATTCAAACTTTATCTTATTTAACGAAATTTACATACCACTTGATTGTAAATAGAACATTTTAAGAATGGATTTCTTTAAAATTGCAGTTTTAATATGAAGTCATATTCCTTAACAAATTGACTCAGGAGTTATGAAATGAAGTCTGAGAAACGCATGCAACCCCTTGCCCAAGCACTGCTTTACTGAGAAAAACTTCCTGGCCTATGACATCTGTTTCTAACCTAACTTTATGCATACATACTCAGAAGTAGGTTCCACTGACCTGATCTGTTGTCATATGTAAGAAAAATGACTGGTGCACAAATACACCTATATGGGGTCGTATTCCAGGATCTACTGCTTCAGTAATCATGTGCATAAGGAATCTGCTAAGATAGCTGCTTAGAGTTGGAAGTTATCATGAGGTCATACCCATTATGAAAATTAAAGTGCCAAGGCCACATCTGGTAGGGGGAAAACATAGTCCACTTTTGCCCAGGACTATCCGTAACAACATGCTTAAGTAATTTGCCAAATATGAATAGACCTTGGCACATGCTTAAAACGAATCTCTTCAGTTACATGCTTTACTGATTTCATATATACCGAAACTCTATTTGACAATGAAACCACTAGGGGCACATCAACTCTGCAATCCTAAATTGCTTTTAAACTGGGTAAACTGTAGCGGTTGCCCTAAGGAAACCTTCAAAATGTAATTGTGTGAAGGTGCCAAGAACTCTGTTAGAAATCTGTAGCCCCAAAACATACAGAGCAACTATTCTCAGGGTTCAGTGGGAAAGACCTGCTTGAAGTTTGCTCTAGACGAGATGCATTTTGTGCTTTGATAATACGCAAGGTGAGGCTGCAAGTTTTTCAACTGGAAGTCGTTTTAAGTACTCCTTTCACAAGGACTATTATAGTGTAGTAAATGGGCGGGAAATGGGATGCTTCAGACACTTAAAAAAAATTCTCTAGATTCACTTGAAGTTTCCCACATCAGTGCCCAGAGGCACCACAAACCTGAAGAATTGGTTTGCTCTGACAGTTCTCAATGAACTGTATCTCTGTAGAAGGTATAGGTGGGTTTTTTTACCATTCTTACTTTTTATGTTTGTGCTATGTTGGTTCTTTGTATTTTAAGACAATAAGGAGAAATTAAAAGGGAGAAAAGAAAATTGTTCACTCCCCCTTGTCTCTCAGCAGCATCCAAAAGTGTCACTGAGTGCTGCTACATGAGATCATCATAGTGTCTGATAATGCCAGCAGTCCTTGAATGGTGCTGAAAACATATGCAGCACCATTTGGACCTCGGGAAGTTCTAGTTAGGAGACTGCCATGAGCCCTCCTTGAAGTTCCCTGCCTTAATAGAAGAAGAAAAGGAAGGAGGTAGAAAGGGTCCTCAAGGGGCGAAATTTCTAGGCCCTGTTGCATTCTTGATGACATGACCAGAAGCATAAATAAGTCTAGGGGGCTCAAAGATTCTGAATGGATCTGATTTCAAAAGCTAATTTAGTTGTGGATGCAGAGCTTATTGAGAACTTCTACACACAGCACATGGTAAACTATGGAATGCACTTCCAAAGGAGGCTGTGATGGCTACCAACTTTGATTGCTTTAAAAGAAGGTTAAACAAATTCATGGAGAATAAGGATATCAATGGCTGCTAGCCCCGGTGGCTATGTTCTGTCAGGAGTTCAGCCTACACTCGAGTAGGACTCTGGCAGAGACACGTGTCCGACTGGCATGTTCCCTCCCTCCTGGTCGATCATTTGGGAGCTTCATAAGCTTTCTTCAGCCCGAACATCACAGCGACTGATGCCAACCGGCACCGGCACACTTAGGGATCCACAGAGTTTGCACAGTTGCGTAACAGACCTCAACAACTTAGCATTTTGGCTAATCTACTTTATTTACATATAAACACACACGGAACACTTCACGGAACACAGTAACACAAACATCCTATCTCCATCACTTCCCACTCTGTGGAGTCAAAACATATACCGCCACGTGAAAGACAAAAATCCCATGACTGTAATCGTGGAGCAGGAATTCTAACATGTTCTACCTCCACTGTCAGAAGCAGTAGGCCTCTCAATACCAATTGCTGGGAATCACAGGAGGCAAGAGTGCTGCTGTGTTCAGGCCCTGCTTGCAGGCTTCCCACAGGCATCTGGTTGGCCAATGTGAGAACAGGATGCTGGACTAGATGGGTCATTGGCCTGGTGGAGAATGCTCCACCAGTGTGGTGTAGTGGTTAAGAGCGGTAGTCTTGCAATCTGGGGAACCAGGTTCGCGTCTCCGCTCCTCCACATGCAGCTGCTGGGTGACCTTGGGCTAGTCACACTTCTTTGAAGTCTCTCAGCCCCACTCACCTCACAGAGTGTTTGTTGTGGGGGAGGAAGGGAAAGGAGAATGATAGCCGCTTTGAGACACCTCAGCGTAGTGATAAAGCGGGATATCAAATCCAAACTCCTCCTCCTCTTCTTCTTCTTCTTCTTCTTCTTCTTCTTCTTCTTCTTCTTCTTACGTTCTTATCCATCCTCCAAATTAATCCATTTTAAATGGATCAGTTCTGAATAAGCCATCCAGTGTGTGGTAAATATTAGTCAAAAGGTATAAAATTTAAGCAAGTGAATATGAGAAATTACATAGTATATTATACCCACCCTGCTACCCACGTGTTTGCCTACCGGAGCTAATAGAAACAGCATTATTCACCCCTAAACTGTGCTAGGGGATTTCAACATCCACGCCACATACATACATACATACATACATACATATGTTTTATTTGCATGCCGCCTTTCCATAGTTCAAACCATGCTCAAGGCAGATTACAACACAAAAAAGTACATAATTATAAACATAGCAAAAATAGTCATGAACAAGAAGTAAAACATCAAGAAGTGCACAACCAAATCGAACATTTCCACATAAATGATAAGATCTAAAATAAATGCATAGTGGATTTAAGATCTAAAATACGGTAAACGCATAGTTGTTTAAATGTTTTCAGAATAGTCCTGTGTGTAGAAATCTCTTTCAGGCAAGCTTGTAAATAACCACCTGCCAGTTCTTATGTTGAATAACTGGCATATTAGGGTTTTTTTGTTTTGTTTTAAAGGTGCACGTGACTAAGACCCACAAATTCAGTAGGACTTACTTTTGAGTCGGGATATATAGGATGATAAGTATGTACAAGCAGCCTTCCAGAGCAGAATTTCAAAGGGTTCAAATGACTGTGTGGAGGCATGCAAATTGGCAAAAACTGCTTCTCCCCTGTCTTCCAGCAAGAGGAAAATATGGATCGAAGCCATGGTTTTGTTTTGCAATTCTCATAATTATATTTGTATCGCAAATGAATGAGGTAGAAACCATGGAACAAATAAAACCCAAGATTACATTTCCCATTTAAATATTGATTTTATCTCCTTTCTGTCTATTCCAGCCAAAGTTCCTTGTGATTACATAAACCATGTATAAAGCAGATGTTCCCAATTACCATATTCTGGTATAATTATTCCAATAAATTCTAAACATAGCCATCTTATTTGAAAATTGCCTGAACTTGTGGTTTTATTATAAAATGGGCAAGGGACAGCATAAAAATGCAGAGGTTACCACTTCATGCTATCCCATTTTAGACAAGGTGCACCGAAAGCGACGCATAGATTTGATACAGCATCTGATTGATATTTCCAGGGTGTGAAAACCTCCACCACGAGATTAGGCTGATATTGCATATTCAAACACATACAATGATATATTTGTCATTGCTATTGACCTTTATCTCTCCAGTTTCCTGACAACCTTCTACAGTTATTGACATTACAAATACCAGCGACAACGTGCAGGGCAAAGTATAACCTTTCATTTACCTTCATGTCCCTCAAATGACTTGCAAAGGTAGTTTCAACAAAAGCTGCAAACAATGATACTGTTGATTCCTCCCCCCTTAACTTGCTAAAATGTTTTCCATTTTCCTCTTGTTCTCTGAAAATCATGCCAATAACTCACTACAAAGAAAGTGATTTCAAATGAATACAGGTAATTAGAAGTGTCAAGAAATCAGCAGAGAGTAGGGTGTCTACCATCATTTCTCTGGAAAGAGTGCCAGATTCCCTTTCAAAAAGATCTTTGTCAATTTTTTTAATAGAAGGTAATTAATGTAGACTACAGTAAAGTGTACAGGATCCCAGTCACTTGTCTTTCTTTCCTTAGAAAAGGGACCATAAAGATGTTTTGATTCTAGAAACAATCTTCTGAGGTTATTCAAAAATGACTTTTAATTACAGTAATAGTCTTTTTTGTCTTTTTCATTCTTCTAAAAGCAAAAAAAGAAAAAGAAATTAGAAAGGGCACATTTATAAGAGTGACAAAAGTAAGGTTTCTTTTTCTTCTTCTTCTTTTTCTCCTTTTTGTTTGAAAAGTGCCACGCTAAGTAGTTTGGCTCAGAATTGAGACAAGATGATGTGGCACAACTGAGAAATCTGATCAAGAAAAAGAAGAAGCTCTCGTCATGGATCCTATCAACTGGTAGCTCAGGCAATAAATGCATTCTAAAAATGATTTTAAAAGCCACAATACTTCTGTTACGGTAATTACATACTTTCACCATTATTTGCAAATCTGATTGCATATATTTTACCCATGATGGTAACAGAACTGATTATTTCAAAAAGCCACTCCTTTGAGAAATAAACAAACACATCTTCAACAATGTGTGAGGTGGGGCTTTTCTGAACACTATTTGTATCCTGAGGAATGCATTCTGCTTTTCAGAAATACATGAGAAACACTGAGTAGAGCAAGGATGGGAAGCCTGTGGCTCACCAGATGTTGTTGGGAATCCAACTGCATTTAGCCCCAAGCAGGAGGGTTAATGGTCAGAGATGATGGTGGGAGATGGAGGCAAACAACATCTGGAGGACCACAGGTTTCCCATCCCTGAAATGGAACAGAATCAGACCAACATTCCTATCAAGTCCAGCATACTCTTCCCAAAGAGGTCAACTAGATGCCCATGTGAAACCCATAAGCAGGACATGGCTACCATAATCATCATCATCATCCACCCATCTCACCAGACTGTCTCACCAGAGTGGTGAATGCTCTAGTTATCTCTCGCTTGGACTACTGCAATGCGCTCTACGTGGGGCTACCTTTGAATGTGACCTGGAAACTACAACTAATCCAGAATGCGGCAGCTAGACTGGTGACTGGGAGTGGCCGCCAAGACCATATAACACCAGTCTTGAAAGACCTACACTCCCAGTATGTTTCCAAGAACAATTCAAAGTGTTGGTGCTGACCTTTAAAGCCCTAAACGGCCTCGGTCCAGTATACCGGAAGGAGCGTCTCCACCTCCATTGTTCTGCCCGAACACTGAGGTCCAGAGCTGAGGGCCTTCTGGCGGTTCCATCGTTGTGAGAAGCCAAGTTACAGGGAACCAGGCAGAGGGCGTTCTCGGTAGCAGCACCCGCCCTGTGGAACGCCCTCCCACCAGATGTCAAAGAGAAAAACAACTACCAAACTTTTAGAAGACATCTGAAGGCAGCCCTGTTTAGGGAAGCTTTTAATGTTTAATAGGTTATTGTATTTTAGTGTTTTGTTGGAAGCCACCCAGAGTGGCTAGGGAAACCCAGCCAGATGGGTGGGGTATTAATAATAATAATAATAATAATAATAATAATAATAATAATAATAATAATAATTTTATTATCTTGACTGGGTTGCCCCAGCCACTCTGCATGGCTCCCAACAACAACCTTCTCCCAGTTGTGTTCCCAGCAACTGGTGCTCAGAGACATACCAGTTCTGATACCAGAGATAGTATAAAGCCATCATTGCCAGTAGCCATTGATAGCTTTATTCTCCATTACCACTGTAACTGCTCTCTCCTGAGTCTTCTAGAATTCAGCTTCAGTGGATGACTCCACGTTCAAGGAGGGAAATCTCACTTTTCCCTTTCTCCGCATCAGGCTTAATTTATACACTTCTATTACGTCTGCCCCTACTACTTTTTCTCATTTTTATTTCTCACAACTGACCAGATTCAAAAGCCAACTCAGCTAAGGACTCCCTGATTCATTTCAGACCAACACCTTCCTTAGTCTTAGTTCTTTATAATACCTTCGCAAGGCTGACACACAAGCTAAAGACAAGGCCATAGACTAAAGGCTGACCAAGGGGCTTATTCATGCTCTGTGAGTTTGTTCACATTTGTCTTTGAACCATAGCCATTTTCTGCCCCATGCTATGTTATGAAGAACTTTGTAATCTTCTCTGTCCTCAAGCAGTTTGGTGTATGGCCATAGGGTTAATGTTTGTTAAAAAAACACGCTTTCACCTTAAGGATAAAAGTAGGACCAGGACAAATAATGATCTCATAAATTATGCAAAGGCCCTTATTGACTGACAAGGCTCCTAATTCTGTCATCCCCAAAGCAGATGTTATTGCAATAAGAAAATTTACCTCAAAAGGTAGCGTCTTCAAAGGAATGGTGACCATAAGCTCAAATGGAGGTCCAATTAATACATTAAAACAGCATTGAGATTTGTTTTCTTTGGTGGCCAGGGTTCAAATCCAACCCGACCTACAGTGTTATTTATTACATTTCTATCCTGCTTCTCACTGAACAATGACAGAGAGAAAAACAGTAAACAGAATATTAAAGGTAAAGGTAAAGGGTCCATTAGGTCCAGTCGTGACCGACTCTGGGGTTGCGGCGCTCATCTCGCTTTATTGGCTGAGGGAGCCGGCGTACAGCTTCCGGGTCATGTGGCCAGCATGACTAAGCTGCTTCTGGCGAACCAGAGCAGCGCACGGAAATGCCGTTTACCTTCCCGCCGGAACGGTACCTATTTATCTACTTGCACTTTGACATGCTTTTGAACTGCTAGGTTGGCAGGAGCTGGGACCGAGCAACGAGAGCTCACCCCGTTGCGGGGATTCAAACTGCTGACCTTCTGATCAGCAAGCCCTAGGCTCAGTGGTTTAGACCACAGCTCCACCCGCATCCATATAGTTCCCTCTTACTTACAACTGACTCTTCAATACCTGCCCGAATTTTTTTCCACATCAGTCAGACAGTAGAAGAAGGCCCTTTTGCACCACACAGAAAATTTCAAAGACGCTTGCTCTGTAACAACTCAAAGGAGATATGTAACAAATGTCAATACACTGAAATACTTTTAATAACCAAGTTTGTTGCATTTTCCATAATGTGTTTCGTGTTGCAGTAACAAATATCTGTCACTATAATGTGGGAAGTGTTTAATCATGTGTTTAAACATTGTAGGATAACCATCAGCTTATAATAATTTAAACCACAAATCCCATTCTATCAGGCATACTTACTATTGCTGCATTTTTATTCAGATTCATCAGTTATTTGCATAGTTATTTAAAGTTCAGCAGACCCCACTTGTTATTGTTTTATTTCATTTATCTAAAACATTTATAGACCAGCCTTCATTATCTAAATTCTGAAGTGGTTCAAAATAATATAAAACCACAGCATACGGTGGTGCCTCGCAAGACGAAATTAATTCGTTCCGCAAGTTTTTTCGTCTAGCGAATTTTTCGTCTTGCGAAGCACGAAATCCCATAGGAATGCATTGAAATTCAATTAATGCGTTCCTATGGTCAAAAAAAGTCCAAACAAAGCCAAATTTGGTACAACAAGAGTTTATTAAGTGCTCTTTAAAGTCACACATACTGTAAAGAGCATTTCAAAAATTGAAGGAACAATAAATTAAGTTTCTAAACATGACAGAAAAACATTTACAAATCAACAAAGTGTACAGTACATTTTCTAAGACTCTGGGGGACAACTCGAAGAAGGTTCCTCTTCCACTCTTTGCTTCTTGCTGAAGTACCTGTCCATGGTCTGCTGCTTCATCCGCCTTTTCAGCACCTCCCTGAAAGACGACATGACCCTCGTATCAAAAGTGTTCGCAAGGTCACGTGTCAGGTCCTTGTCAGGGTGGTGCCGCTGTGGAAAAGCCTGCACATCTTTCCACTTCTGGCAAATGTCCCTCAGTTCTTTGGAGACCTGCTGTGGAACGTAGCCCTCCATCGTCACAACCTCCAGGAACTCCGCTGCAAAGTCTTCAGCCACAGGAACATTAGAACTGGCAGCCTCTCCATGCCTGACCACGCTGTGGATTCCAGATCTTGTTTTGAACCGGTCAAACCAGCCTCTGCTTGCCTTGAAGACTTCTGGCTCGCCTGAGGTTCCTGGCTGTTCCCGGACGAGGTCTGCGTGCAAGGCCTTGGCCTTCTCACAAATGACGGCCTCAGTCACTGTGTCCCCTGCACGCTGCTTCTCTTCTAACCAGATGAGCAGCAACTTCTCCACCTCCTCCAGAACAGCTGGGCGGTTCTTCACGATCCTGGTGACTCCCTTGGCTGCATCAGTCACAAGGATCTTCTCCCTCATCTTCAGGATGGTCCCCGTGGTCGATGGATTCCTCCCGTACTCCCTGGCGAGGTCTGTCACACGCATTCCACCGTCGTGCTTCCGGATGATCTCCTTCTTCATTTCCAGCGTAACCTTCTCCTTCTTCCCCTCGCCGGCCTCTGCAGCAGCAGTCTTCTTGGGTCCCATGGCAGCACAGCTCCTACCTTCGCAACCCCCCCAAAAATAATCAGTGCTTCACATCCAAAAAATTCAAAAGTACCCAGCCACCCACCACACAGAAATTCAAACCCAAACACCCCAACCCAAAATTCAAAATGGCTGCAAATGGCTGCAAATCACCAAAGTCTTCAAAATCCTCAAATGGCTGCAAAAGAAGTTTTGGAAAAGCTTTAAAAATCACCAGAGTCTTCAAAAACCTCAACTGTTCCCCCAGCCACCCACCACACAGAAATTGCAAACCCCTCCCCAACTGTTGCAAACCCCTCCCCAACTGTTCCCCCAGTCACCCACCACACAGAAATTCAAACCCAGTTTTTTTTAAAAAAACAACAACAGCAGAGTGGCCCAATGGTCACAGAAAATCATAAAAATGCAGAAAAAAACCACACAAGCTTCCAGATTCTTGCAAACCCCTCTCCAACACCAAGTCCTTGAATTCCAAACACCCCAACCCAAAATCCAAAACCCCCCAAAAAAGTTTTAAAAGTTTAACTTACCAAATGGCTGCAAAAGAAGTTTTGGAAAAGCTTCAAAAATCACCAAAGTCTTCAAAAACCTCAAAAAAGGCTACCACACCGCGTGCTATGAGTTGCTCCTCGAAGTCAAGTCGCAGCTGCACCTCTTCAAGCAATGCACCCCAAAAAATGAAAAACCCTTTCGTCTAGCGAGTTTTTCGTCTTGCGAGGTGTTCGTCTTGCGGGGCACCACTGTATCTTAATTTCAGTAAGGCTTTTGATGAAGTCCACCATGTTATTCTTGAAGAAGCTGGTAAAATATGGACTTGATGAGATAACTGTTACATGGATTTTTAGCTGGTTTACTGACTGAACACAAATAGTGCTCACTATTCACTAATGGTTCCTCGTCATCCTGGAAAAAAATAACAAGTGGGGTGCTGCAGGGTTCTGTCCTGGGCCCAGTGTTGTTCAACATCTTTATGAACAACTTGGTGGAAAGTATTAATGGAATGCTCATCCATTGCCTCTGAAGACACAATCGGGATTCAAAATGACCTTAACAGATTGGAGAACTGGGCCAAAACTAAAAAATGAATTTCAATAGGCAGAAAGAACCAGCTGCACAAATGTAAGATGTGGCATACCTGGCTTTCTAGTAATACATGTGAAAAGGATCTAGGGATCTTACTAGACCACATGCTTAACATGAGTCAACAGTGGGATGCAGCAGCTAAAAAAGCTAATGCTATTCTAGGCTGCATCATCAGAAGTAAGGTGCCCAGATCACGGTAAGTAATAGCCCTGCTCTATTCTGCCTTGGTCAGACCACACTTGGAATACTGTGTCCAGTTCTGGGCACCATAATTTAAGGATATTGCCAAGGTGGAATGAGTGCAGAGAAGGGTAGCCAAGATGATCGAGGATCTGGAAACCAAGCCTTATGAGGAACGGTTGAAGGAATTGGGTATGTTTAGCTCCTCTGAGAGGAGAGATGATAGCCATATTCAAATATTTAAAGGGCTCTCATATGGAGGTTGGAGCAAGCTTGTTTTCTGCTGCTCTGGAGTCTAGGACCTGAACCAATGGAGTCAAGTTACAAGAAAGGAGATTCCGACTAAACATCAGGAAGAACTTTATTTTGAAAGTGGAACAGACTCCTACGAGAGATGGTGGACTCTTTTTCCTTGGAGGTTTTTATCCAGAGGCTGAATGGCCACCTGCCATATATGATCTAGTTGAGATTCCAGCATTGCATGGGGCTGGGTTACCATCAGAGCTCCTTCCAGCTCTGCAACTGTATGACTCTATGATAATATAATAAAACATATTAAAAGAATAAAAGCACCAGATAACTAGAGCAAAAAAATAGAACAGGCTGTGTGAAACCCAGCATTAATCATACCAGCAGAGACCCACTGCAATAAATAACCTTGTCATTAATTTCAGTGGGTCTGCTCTATGTTGTAGTTAAATCTGACCCACTGCTAACGGAATGTCGTTATGACTAAAGGCCAAATGTGTCCATCTGCTTTCACAAACTTATCTACGAAATGCATTTATTTATTTATTTTGGCCTGGAGTAGTCTAAAAACATAGCACTGTTGGGAGTGGGGTGTTCTTAGTTTTTGGAAGTAATGGGAGGAATAGGGAACAATGTAAGTGTGACAACAACACCACACAATAGAAAAAGCAGAAAATTTTGCCATGTTTTCCTCCAAAATATTCAGTAGGGTATTCTGGGTACAGCATAGTATAATTCCCCACAACCACTTTTCAATGTGTGAATACATTTTGGCTGGCCAGTTTTTTCAAGCACTCCCATAGAAACTTCCTTTTGCTGTCAATCCATATCCATGCTACATCCCTGCCACTTTCTACATTAACATCATAATTGCTATGCAGTGTATTGAATATGTCTCATTTAATGTTATATCAATATGTCTGACCTCACAATAAATATTGCTATCCTTGGTCTTTAAATGGTGAGCATGGGTATTCAGGTCAATGGCCTATTAATAGGAGCCAACTGTATTCATAAATTCTTAATTACTTTTTTGTTGTTTCACACATTTTCCTGGCAGACATAGTGCTTTCTCCTCAGAGTGGAAGCTAGCATAGATTATGTCCGGCTAACTACACATATTAAGAAGAAATGGCAAATCTGAGCTGCTGCAGGCAGCTACCTTGCTTGTGGCACTGGGGTGGTGGGTGCGGCAGTTTCGGGTGAGGTTGCCTTTAGCCACTGCCAGTCTGCGGTGAATGAATCACCTGGTTCATTTGCAAGAACAGAAGCTGAGTTGGTGATAATTTGCAAAGCTATGCCTTTTGTTCATAGTAAACTTGTCTGGAAAAAAGTTTGTGATGAGATGACAGCCATCAAGGTTCGATTAAAAAATGTAGGAGCATTTTGCAAGATGACTAGCTTTCTTCTCCAAAGTGGGTTTGAGCAAATCTTTCTTGCACCAGCCTTGCATGGCAGATCAGTGGAGGGGACTTGTGCTCAATCTGCCTGCTTTTAACATACCGTATTTTTCGCTCTATAAGACACACCAGGCCACAAGACGCAGCTAGTTTTTGGAGGAAGAAAACAAGAAAAAAAATATTGTGAATCTCAGAAGCCAGAACAGCAAGAGGGATTGCTGCGCAGTAAAAGCAGCAATCCCTCTTGCTGTTCTGGCTGCTGGGATAGCTGCGCAGCCTGCGTTCGCTCCATAAGACGCACACACATTTCCCCTTACGTTTTAGGAGGGAAAAAGTGAGCCTTATAGAGCAAAAAATACGGTACATGGAGTTGTAAAGAACTTTAAAAGTCAGGAGGCAAGGACTTACCATATTTTTCGCTCTATAAGACGCACCAGACCACAAGACGCACCTAGTTTTTGGAGGAGGAAAACAAGAAAAAAAATATTCTGAATCTCAGAAGCCAGAACAGCATGAGGGGTCGCTGTGCAGTGAAAGCAGCAATCCCTCTTGCTGTTCTGGCTTCTGTGATAGCTGCGAAGCCTGCATTCGCTCCATAAGACGCACACACATTTCCCCTTACTTTTTAGGAGGGAAAAAGTGAGTCTTATAGAGCAAAAAATACGGCACTCCAATGCATACTTCTTTTTCTCATCTCCTTGCAGCCAAACTGATCTTCAAGGTAAATGGTTGAATGGTCTAGCACAGCGTCTGTTTCACTTCCTCATGCTCTTTCCCATATTTGTAGACCTCTTAGCCAGAAAAAATAGTTGCGCTGATACCAAAGGCAGCTCCGTCTGCCAGGATGGCTGTCAGGATGCAATTTCTATGCAGTACCGAATAACACGGTCAGTGAAACATGTTTCAGAAATATTCAGTAACTCCCTATAGTGATGGAAGAGTTGTGAGGGCTTGAGATTGGAACTGTCTGGCGGGGTGGAGTAATTTATATTAAAAGGGGGTGTGTGATATGCTTATGTTTAATGTTGGGTAGAAGAGAATTCTTTCTTTCAACACTTCTTGCCACTGCAGCAAGCAGCATCAGTGCTCCTAGCCGGCTTTGGGGCCATTTGCCCCCACTATATCTGTGGCAGAATGCTTGCAAGTAAAAGGTTTTGGAAGGAAGGAAGGAAGGAAGGCTCTTCTACCATGCCATAAATGTTAGCCCCCCCCCATTCCCCAAATTTTTACAATTTTATCTACCCCACTCCCTAAAACTGCAACTTTTGCAACCAGAAGATGAGTCTGCAAAGGTCGGGAGACACTTTCAGCTAAGCACAATTCAAAATAATGGTAAGGAAACACAGCTCCCAGAATCACGTTACGTTCACAAAAATGTACAAAACTTCAATCTTTAGTAGAAACGTGCAGAAGGATATTCACAACTGGCCCAGCAAAAGGTGATCTTTATCTCCATGCCGATCCAGATGCACTTCCATATTCTTGAACCCATTAAGGTGCAATCCTGCAACTATTCATAATATTTTAGAGGGCATGTCTTGTTTTAATTTGAGAGGTTTCCAAATCATGCCTACAATGTAGCAAATAACGAAAAAGCGTTCCATTTAGAATTGCTCTGAATATACATGAGCAAGCACAAGTGGTGGGAAAGTCCTTGTTACCATAGTACAATTCTGAGAAACTTGTATTTTCTGTGTTGGAAATTTAGGGATTATCTCCACACTTTCTAAACCACTTAACACCATAGACTCTCAGTAGTGTATAGCAAGGTTAAAGCAATACAATAAATATAAAATCAGTTAAAGCTAATAATAAAATCAGGAAACTTACTTAATATTCCTCTTGGATACATTTAAGCAGAATACATTTGAATATATTTAAACAGAACTACTGATTTCTTCTGCTCATAACTATATCTCTCAAGTTCCAAAATCTGTAAGATTTCGTATGTTTTAAGAATATATACAAAACCACCACATTTGATGTCCAGAGTTGTTTTACCTCAGAAAACAATTGTCCTCACAGATCGCTGCGTATTGTCAGGGCTGCTCTTCAGCGCACTGCCTGCTCCCTGTCCCATTGCTGCATAATAACTCAGGAATGGGAGGAGCACATGGATGCCCCAACTCCACCAACTTAGCCTGTCAGTTGTAAGGGAACATTAAACATGGATGTGGGATATATGCACAGAACCCCTACTCCATGAAACAGCCCTTTGTCCTGCCTGGATACGCAGCTGTGTGTTCTGAGGGAGAAAAAGGAAAGATGGGGGTGGGGTCATGTTGAGCTTTAATGTGCACAGACTCTGTGTTAGTGCACATCAGGAATCCTTCTATGAGCCAGTGTGGTGAAGGTGATTTCCTCATTTATTTCGAATAAATTCGGAGTAGCCAATGGGGGTCCTCCAAATGTTTTTGACTATAAGGCCCATCAGCCCCAGGCAGCAAGTCCAATAGTCAGGGATGATGATCATGATCGTGATCAATTTATTATTATTTATACCCCGCTCATCTGGTTGGGTTTCCCCAGCCACTCTGGGCAGCTCCCAACAGAATATTAATAATAATAATAATAAAAGCAATAGAAGATCAAACATTAAAAACTTCCCTAAGCAGGGCTGCCTTCAGATGTCTTCTAAAAGTCAGATAGTTGTTTATTTCCTTGACATCTGATGGGAGGGCGTTTCACAGGGTGGGTGCCACCACCGAGAGGGCCCTCTGTCTAGTTCCCTGTAACCTCACGTCTTGCGGTGAAGAAACTGCCAGAAGGCCCTCACAGCTGGACTTCAGTGTCCAGGCTGAACGATCATGGGAGTTACAGGCCACAAAATCCAGAGGGTACCATATGGGCTATCCATTAAATAAGTATATAAGACATCAGTTATATACTTTTAAAAGAATACACCATCATTTTTCTGTTTTGGCACACTTTCCAGTAATCCTATGAGTGTAACAGCACAGTTATAGCTTTATTGAGAAGCAACAGATAAATTCTCATCTCTCTAAGGTGCAGAGCCTTGCATTACGTAGTCCTCCTTTGAATTCCTAAGGTAAGCTTTTTAAAGATACGATTCTGAAGCAAAAACAACGGAATGCTGGTGGTAACTAATTGTATGCTCACAGCATTCACTGCCTGTTAGACTTAAATGTTCAGCAAAGTGGATGTAAAAAGGATAAAAAGTAGAGCAATTTTGCTATAGGAAGCCTGTGTAAAGTAGGACAGGGGGTGTTGGTATGTGCTTCTGATCACGTTGGCTTGAGAAAAAATGCACCTGTTGAAATTCATCTCTTTTTCTTTTTCAGAGTAGCCCTGTTCACCTTTGCAGACTATTAACGTACCACTCTGTTCATTGTACAGGCCCCCATCCTGTAAATATTTCCATCAATCATAGATTTTTCTAGCTAGGTCAAAGGAATGGGGGGAGGGAAATTAACTGATTGTATTTATCATTTTATTATTGATTATGTTTTTTATATCAGTTCAAAGGATTTTCCTAATGCGAGCCTGCTACAGCCATATCAAAGTAGCATATGATGACCATTCTTAATAATTTTGTTTTCTTTCCTGAGCCATATTCAGCTTCTTTATATGGTGGGGCAGGCGAGGGGGAAATGTGTTAAACCAAGAAAAAAAAAAGTATAATAATAATAATAATAATATGTTGCCTACTTGACTGGGTTGCCCCATCCAATAAATATATTGTTATGGAAAAGCTCACTCCTATTAAGTACAACAATTCTACACACACACACACACAGAGAGAGAGAGAGAGAGAGAGAGAGAGAGAGAGAGAGAGAGAGAGAATTAAGCATCCTAAGTAAATAAATACAGTTGCTTTTTCTGTACTGACACTTGAAGCCACTCAAAACAGAAAATACTTTCCGATACAGAAATACAAAGAATTTATTCTGGTGATAACATCTTATCCAATCGCAGCCCGTCAGAGTATTCCCTCCACCCTCCATAGTTGACAAGGATGGGTTTTTTTAATACCCATAAACCAATATGCTAAGTATGAAAACAAAGGAATACATACAGAATTCTGTGGATTTTTTTTCTATTCACCTAACATACATTCTATCTTACACACATTTATGTCTTAGTCTATATCACCTTTTTTTTCTTTTTTTGCATGCAAACCTCTCTCTGCTTATAAATAAATCTCCAAAGGAAAAGAAATACATACATATCCTGATGATCTAACACCCATCCTAAGCTATCCCCATCTTGTGTCACTGCCTAAGTCATGCAAATTACACCAAAGCTGCCAGTTGACTAAGATTAATGACACTGCGCCAGCTTCTTTGTTTCTCTCTGCGGCCGTTTAGTGTGAAATACTATCCAAAAACATTATCTATCCTCTATTAATCCCACAAATTTGTTCACACCATGCACATTGTTTAGGGCAATTTACAACAGGAACATACTGAGCACAATTGCATTTAATTACTTGGGTTCTAATTACATTCATTAAAGGCTAATAAAATAAATGAAACAGCTTTAAAAGCTTCTGCAAAACACATGGGTCTTGTCTCCCTCATGAAACATACAGAAGATGTTTGATGTGAAACACATACATGTGTCTGCCTTTATGCGTGTATATTTCCAGTATGTAATATGCAGAGCTCACGTACAAAACGTATATATAAGGCTGTGCATACAAGATCCCAAATGCCCCAGTACTCTGCTGATGCATTTATTTATATTACATGCTATAAAATCCCAGGAGTCCTGAATTACTTTTTATATCTGGGAAATGAGAGACAGAGAGAAACACCCATTGTATATCTGAAGACTGATTTTTCTAATTTCCACCTGTGCAAGGAGTAGACCTTTCCTTTAATTGTTTCTTTTATCTACAGGACAGAAGATGCCAATCAACCTGCTTGTTGTTGTTGCTGTTGTTGTTCTTTTAGCACTCTCCAAAAACAATACGTTTCCTTTGTTTGATTGGTGCCCTTAATAATAGTCTGCTAAGGCTCAGTTTTGCTGGGGCATTGGCTGGCTGTTTTTTCTTGACCCAACAAATGTGATTATTCCTAAAGAACAAACATGTTGATTCTGATAAAACCCTGCAGTTCTAAGGATTGGTTCCCACTATACATTAAACATGTGTCATTTTCCTCCCAAAGAAGAGAAGATGAGCTTCTTTTGCATGTGAGCAGAACTCACAAAATGTGTGCAAACATAGTGCTGTAATTTTTATTGCAAAGGGAAGTACAAAGCAGGAAAAAAGCATGGCAAACATAAATGGATTGCTGTGTCTGATGGCACCCATCTATTTCACTATACTTGCAAATGTTCGCTCACTTAGCATGTGTAGAGTATGAAATAAAAGCCTGGGGAAATCGCTTCATGTTGCAATTTACATGTAACTTTCCAGGCTTATTCCCTAGCCAGAAGTACTTTTCACATGGGGAATGTGTTACATTTTAAGAATTAAGATTGCCGGAAGAAATATCAACAACCTCAGATATGCTGATGACACAACTTTGATGGCAGAAAGTGAGGAGGAATTAAAGAACCTCTTAATGAGGGTGAAAGAGGAGAGTGCAAAATATGGTCGGAAGCTTAAGATCAAAAAAAGTAAGGTCATGGCCACTGGTCCCATCACCTTCTGGCAAATAGAAGGGGAAGAAATGGAGGCAGTGAGAGATTTTACTTTCTTGGGCTCCATGATCACTGCAGATGGTGACAGCAGTCACGAAATTAAAAGACGCCTGCTTCTTGGGAGAAAAGCAATGACAAACCTAGACAGCATCTTAAAGGCAGAGACACCACCTTGCTGTCTGTATAGTTAAAGCTATGGTTTTCCCAGTAGTGATGTATGGAAGTGAGAGCTGGACCATAAAGAAGGCTGGTCGCCAAAGAATTGATGCTTCTGAATTATGGTGCTGGAGGAGACTCTTGAGAGTCCCATGGACTGCAAGAAGATCAAACCTATCCATTCTGAAGGAAATCAGCCCTGAGTGCTCACTGGAAGGACAGATTGTGAAGCTGAGGCTCCAATACTTTGGCCACCTCATGAGAAGAGAAGACTCCCTGGAAAAGACCCTGATGTTGGGAAAAATTGAGGGCACAAGGAAAAGGGGACGACAGAGGACGAGATGGTTGGACAGTGTTCTCGAAGCTACTAACATGAGTTTGACCAAACTGCAGGAGGCAGTAGAAGACAGGAGTGCCTGGTGTGCTCTGGTACATGGGGACACGAAGAGTCAGACATGACTAAACAACAAAAGTTATACACACATATTTTCACGTGTAATATCATGTGATTTATGTTCATCCCACATTGCTGTCATGTGAGAACATGTGACACTTGCCAAATAATATTTGCCAACTGTAGAGACGCTGGGGCGTGTGCCTGTGGTTTATTCCCATCAATATGAGATAGCTCTCAGAATTTAAGAGGCACATGGGTGTTTTTTGCTGGCACACTCCCTGACTGATGGGCTGTGGCAATGTTTCCAGGGACACTGTAGATGTGTCTGTCATTTGCTGCTCTTTTCCTGTGTGTTTTCCCTCTCTCCTCTTGCACTGAGCACACCAAGGATCTGGTGGATGGATCTGATGTAAGCATAGGATTGCTCTGCCCAATTCCATATTTGTATCCTCTTGCCTCCCCTGATGGGAGATCTTCCTTCAAATACAAAAGGGAAAAAATGGAATAAGAGTAATGAATGCATAAATCAGAAAGCAAACTTGTTCCTTGACTCACAGAGATTTTGCTTAGGAAAACAAATAATGAGAAGTACAATTCTCACATATGGAAAATTAAACTTTGCATCGCGTTGGGATTCATGGCAGGGCTACCTTCCAGTGACAGAGTTGCATAGCAAAGCTTTATATGCCTAATAAAAGACGTATCATTCACATTTCTGAATTAATAGGAATATATATTCTAATTAATTGACAGGCAGAATTGTTGATAGAACTATGGCGCGCCTCTCCAGTTCCCAAAGCAAGCAATCTGAAAGAAAGGCTGATGGAAATTGCTGAGGCTTAGAGTTTGCTAAATATATATCATACAGTTGTGAAAACGATCATTTGGGCTTTGCGCATCCTGCATTCATATGCTTTCTATTTCACCTACAGAGCAAAATAAAATGACTCACAGCTTAAATTTAAATTTCAAGACTGCAACTGCCAGAATTAAAAGCAATTTACATGTCACAATATTTTGTATTTCTTAATCTCACTCGATTCTTTAGTGCATTTAGTAATTGCCCACAGTGAACAAATATATGTAAAAGAATTATTTTTATTATTCATATGCTGCAAATAGGACCAAACAGCAATATAAAGAGGTCTGCTGTTGTTCCTGATCCTTGGCAATGATTGGATGGAAGATTGCTGAAGGTACCAATCACCTTTCCTTCAACTGAGGATCCATCTACACTATACCGCTATAGCTGTATTGTATTGAGATTTTACACACACACACACACACACATGCCACTTACTTCCCACAATGCCTTCCAGTGTACAAATATTAAACCAGTTATAACAATATGATACTGAATAAATATATTTCAGAAAAGCTGTAACCTATTATTATTATTTTTTAAAAGTTATGTAGATGTAAGAGGCTGATGTTCTGAAGATACCAAACCAGCTTCTCCCTTTCTCCAATTTTCCAGTGTCTTCCCATTGTTCAAAGAGAATTTCTCTTATAGATTTCTAAATTGGTGCATGCAGTTTGGTGTTGCTGGAGTTTGCTATTTCTTTCATTAGTTTGGATGATGGTGATGATAATAATAATAATAATAATAATAATAATAATAATAATAATAATAATAATAATGGCCGATTGAAACCAGTTAAGCTATGAGTACAGATTGTGATAGGAAGGACTTTATGAAGCAACAATAGACATTTGCCTTTCATCTTGTCTGCAGTTCCACAGCTTGATCTGGAAGCATTATCCCTGGCCAGTCCTTCTGAATTAACTCCTTACCCCTTTCCACATTCCTCAGAGGTAGGGAAAAGTCCATCTAAATGGAATAATTTTGGGAGATGAAATGTGCCTGACACTTTCATAACTTCTATGGCCCTTTCAACAATCAAAGTTCTTTCTCATGTTCCCTAGGTATTAATGCAAATTATATTCTTGCTTACTCAAACTTGATAATTTAAAAACTTATTAGTGGAGCCTTTCTTTTGCAGAGGTTTTTTTCCTCCACTTTAATTGGTTTGTTCCTGGTTGCCCCTACGTTGCTTTCTTTTTCTTTCTTTTGCCTATGCATTTTCATTTTCTCAGACTATAGACTGTTCTTGGAATTGTTAATTAAAACAATAAAGGCTTCTCTCCCTTTCTGTACTCACACCGATCAATAGCTTCGCTCCAATGCAAAAGGAGAAAAAGTAACTCTGTCAAAGAGAGAGATAGGAGTATAAGGAGAAAAGGAGATTTTTTTAAAAAAGCATAAGAACTCACAATTACTAACATCTGTTTAATAGGGTAACAATATTTAAGAAAAAATGTGAAGTATTGATAAGGACAGGAGATGTGTTGGTGGTCAGGCTGCACTAGCTCTTTAATGTACTTTCAGGGATGTATCTGGCACAAAATTGTTCCATACATACCCTAAGTCATACCCTTTAACATTTCTCTGATGAAAATATGGACGTCCTATTATATTATTATTATTATTATTATTATTATTATTATTATTATTATTATACCCCATCTATCTGACTAGGTTGCCCCAGCCACTCTGGGCAGCTTCCAACATATATAAAAACATAATAAAACATTAAACATTTAAAATAGACTTCCCTATACAGGGCTGTCTTCAGATGTCTTCTAAAGGATGCATAGTTACTTATCGCCTTGGGTCAGGCATTGCATAACTCCATACCTTACAACATTTCTCCGATGAAAACAGGACATGCTAAGGGAAAGCAGGACATTCCAGGATCAAATCAGAAACCGGGACGGCTTCCATAAATCCAGGAAATTAGGGACACTTGGGGGGGGGGTGTCTGCCAAATGTTTTAATGTCTTTCAAGCTGTGTGGCTGAAGCAGGTGGCATTTTGTGTGACCAGGTACACTGAGAGCAACTCTGAAATTTCAGGAGGGTGAGAGTGGGCTTGAACGTGACTTTAGACCTACACTCAGCAGATGAGGTAAATCAGATTTTTAAAGTTCTAATAACCCATAGGGTACTCTGTGATGTAATGGGTTAAATTTGCCCAATAGCAATTCAGTAGCAAATGCCACTCAATTGCATGGAACGCTGGAGATCAGGTCTTAATTTGTACCAAATTATGAGCCAGAGTAGTGTAGTGGTTAAGAGCAATGGACTCGTAATCTGGTGAACTGGGTTCGCTTCCCGGCTCCTCCACATGCAGCTGTTGGGTGACCTTGGGCTAGTCACACTTCTCTGAAGTCTCTCAGCCCCACTCAGCTCACAGAGTGTTTGTTGTGGGGGGAGGAAGGGAAAGGAGATTGTTAGCCGCTTTGAGACTCCTTAAGGGGAGTGGAAGGCAGGATATCAAGTCCAAACTCCTCTTCTTCTTCTACCAGGGCTCAGCTCCACTTTCAGTGTTGGAGTCAGCCCTGGAACATATAATCAGGACAAGTGAAAATCCTAAACAGATGAGATATACATTTTTCTCTCTACTGAGCTCCTATAGTGTGACTTTAGTGATGGGCGGATCTATCCATTTCAGGTCCACGTCATGAGTGCATGTGTTAATTCATTTGTCCTATTTCCATGTTAATCTTTGATTATCTTTTTTAGAAACTGTATGGAAATTTGTATTCACATATTATTTAAATAGGGACCCGGGTGGCGCTGTGGTCTAAACCACAGAGCTTGCCGATCAGAAGGTCAGTGGTTTAAATCCCCGCGATGGGGTGAGCTCCCATTGCTCGGTCCCTGCTCCTGCCAACCTAGCAGTTTGAAAGCACGTCAAAGTGCAAGTAGATAAATAGGTACCACTCGGACAGGAAGGTAAACGGTGTTTCCGTGCGCTGCTCTGGTTCACCAGAAGTGGCTTAGTCATGCTGGCCACATGATCCAGAAGCTGTATGCCGGCTCCCTCAGCCTATAGAGAGAGATGAGCACCACAACCCTAGAGTCGTCCATGACTGGACCTAACAGACAGGGGTCCCTTTACCTTTACCTATTATTTAAATAAATGTTTTGTCACAAAATTTGTATTTAAATTGGTAAGTTGCCTTGCCTTGGCGTGTGTACTTCTAAATGTTTTTAGTCTAAAATATACATATTTTTCATGCATTTGGACATGTGTTCTGAGCAGATAACTCTATTGTAAATTTCACAGAAGTGCAAAATCCAAAGGATAATTATGTTTCAAGTTGTGTTCTGGTCAAGTGAAATTCAAAGACCAATATTCCCAGACAGACATGAGCCCTGGGATCTGCTTTTCTGCTCCAAGAAACATTTGAGGCCTATCCCCATCAGAGCATCCTCATCTTCCCTTCTATATCCTGGGATAACAACAACAGGCTGTCATCTGGCTGCATAAAAGAGTTATTTCAGGTAATTTTGTTAATTCTGTTGCACTTGATACTGCCATCTTTGATATCTTAAAAGCCTCTGCTATGAGTGCTGCAGTACATACTTGAGCAATGATGCAAAGAAGGCATCGTGAAACTTTCCTTGCTGACAAAAGTAAAATCAATGCCAGCCCACAAGTGATGTTTTCTCCTCGTGTCACTAAAATGAAAATTGACTTGATGTGTAACATAAGTCTTTAGTGTCTACCACCGTAGGGAATTGCACACCCTTGTCTGCCTCTGTGTACTTATTCCCTTCAATAATCCACCCGTGTTTATTTTGGCTATTCGTCTGAGGAAAGAGTAACTAAACAATTCTACTGAGAATATCACAGCAACAAATACTATTTATCTTCTGTATTAAAATATAGGTTTTAAATGCTGCATTCATATATCTAGTATTTTTTCAAGACGCTGGATTAGGCCAGGGGGGGCCCATCCTCCATAATCAGTATATGGCTTGAGTTAGATTTAAAAACAGGTCCCAGAGGTTGACAAATGGATTAAAGTAGAACATAAATTCCTTATGTCACCCAGTCCCTTAAACCTTGATGTCAGTAACATTCCTAATCATTCCATTATTATAAATGTCAAATATGCTTTACATGTGTTAAAGGGACTGTAAGAAGTGAGAGCCCAGCTAAAAGAAGAAAGACTCATGAGCTCCTGCCTCTTTACTATATATCACAAATGAAAACACAGTTTTGCTCCCAACCCTGCAACTTTCCTGAGTGATGGGAAGTTCAAGGAAGCATTTGCAGGGTATTCTTCAAAAGAGGGAAACTCTGGATTCTTACACAATCTCTGTGAAAAATTGGGATTAAAAAGAAAACCACAACAATGTAATAGTTGAGAATAATTCAGAGGTGAGCAGCCGCTGCTGCCATTCCAGGCAGTGTTAGCTGTAGCAGGGATAGCTAAGGTGTCATTAGACTACAGCTCCCATCAGCCTCAGCAAACATGGCCAAAGGTCAGGCATGATGGGAATTGTGGTCCAACCGCATCTGAAGAGAACAACCTTGGCTATTCTGGAGCTATCAAATTAGCGTTGTTCACAGAGCATGTCAGACGCCATTAAAGACAATTGGCATAAAACTTAACACCAGAGCTTTTTTAAAAAGGTGGAACTCTTCCAGGGTTGCCATATTTTGAAAAGAACAGACCTGCCCTTGACATGGAGGCCACAGCCAAGTGGAGGTTTTTTTCTCCTGTTGTTGCCCTGCTCCTTTCCAGCGCCCGCTCTGGCCCCAGAGTTTGCTTTCTGGGGACCCTTTCTGGGAGTTGACTCCAGGCCGCTGAGCGGGCTTAGCTATGGAGCCGCCTCTCCCGCTCAGGCCCTCGGCCTCCAAGTGGCCACTGGCAAGGTCATGCCCGGGATTGGGCCCAGGCAGGGAGGCTTGCCACTCTGTGGCCTCTACAGTCCTGCCTGGCCCTTCCCCAACAGCAATGGTGGTCCCCAATGGCTGCTCAAGCCGCATCAGATGGGAAGACCCAGGCAGGACCAGAGAGGCCATGTTGCCACTGACACAGCCACTGCTGATGCTGCTGCAGCCGCCACTGCCCATGTCGCCTCTGACATGGCTTGAGCAGCCAAACGGCCTGATTTCCCTGGACATTCCAGAAGTTTCCTCCAAGATACTGGTTCCGACGGCTGAATCCCAGCAATGTCTGGGAAATTTCAGACATATGGGAACCCTAAACTCTCTGGAGCTCAGTTCCAGCACCTCTCAGGTGGGAGTCATTGCCATTATAAGAGAACGAGGGAGGCAATTCATGGTGAGTTCTGGCACTTCTTTTTCTAGAAAAACAGCACTACTTAACACACACACTTCTCAGTTTCACACTATAAGGCTACCATCCTATAAACTACCCACTAAACACTCTGAGGATCACCTTTGGGTAAGCCACATAGGATGCTGTTGTAAGTCAGTGTATCTGATGTTCTGTAAAATCACAATGTGGTAGTGATGGAGCAATCTGTCCATTCTGGTTTCTCATTTTTCCAATCTTTAATTTCAAATCAGTTTGCATTTTTTTAAAAAAGTTTTCATGAGAATTCATCAGCATTTTTGTGTGATTTTCTTAGTAGACACATTTTTATATGGCATTTTCCCAAATATAAACATTTTTGGCAAAACAATTTCCCCAAATGTAATGCATTTTTGTATGGTCTTATCACAAGTATATGCAATTATATACCCACTTTACTCACTTGGAAAGACAGGTGAACTAATGCCAGTGTACTGGAAGAAGCAAAGATCACCAGTGTTGAGGCAATGATTCTTCAACATTAACTTTGTTGGACTGGTCATGTTGTTTGGATGCCTGATTATCATCTTCCAAAGCAACTACGCTATTCTCAACTTAAGAATGGAAAGCGAAATACCGGTGGACAACAAAAAAGGTTTAAAAACACTCTCAAGGCAAATCTTTTAAAAATGTAGTATAAGCACTGATAACTGGGAAACACAGGCCTGCAAGCGCTCCAATTGGAGAACAGCCTTTACCAAAGTTGTCGTGGACTTTGAAGAAGCACAAACTCGGGGCGAGAAGGAGAAACAAGCTAAGGGGAAGGCACGTTTGGCAAACCCTCACTGTGATCAACTCCTGCCTGGAAACCTATGTCCTACTGTGGAAGGACGTGTGGATCCAGAATTGGCCTACAAAGTCACTTACGGACTCACTGTCAAGACCGTTTTCTTGGAGACGATCTTACTTGGCTATGAGTGATTGCCAAAGATGATGTGCGTTTTTGCACGCATTACTTTGCTAGAGAACTACACTCCAATTTGGATAAGTAGCTGTGCTGTTGTTCACATATTGTTTCAGAAAGTGTGAATTAAATAAATTCACTGGATTGAATGCTTCCGCCATCCCTACAACCATCCAAAAAAGGGTTTGGGACGTTGCTTGCCTTAAGGAAGGTACACCATAATTGACCTCAATAGCTGCAATTACACAGAGGGGTCGACATTGAAGAGTTAAAACACATGGGGGAGGTGGCAATTACGGTAGTAGGGATTGCCTGCATTTGAGGCCATCTAGAAAATCTGGGTTCCATAAGCTTTACAACAAGATCATTTTAAAATGTTCAATATTCCCTCCCAACCCAATTCCCCACGTTTGATGGAAACCCTGCAAGAGTCAGTGTTGCCGTCTGGTCTTGCAGTCCTTTCAGAGTGGCTTTTAGACATGAATCATATACAGTGGTACCTCGGGTTACATACGCTTCAGGTTACATATGCTTCAGGTTACAGACTCCACTAACCCAGAAATAGTACCTTGGGTTAAGTACTTTGCTTCAGGATAAGAACAGAAATCGTGCTCCAGCGGCGCAGCAGCAGGAGGAGGCCTCATTAGCTAAAGTGGTGCTTCAGGTTAAGAACAGTTTCAGGTTAAGAACAGACCTACGGAATGAATTAAGTACTTAACCCAAGGTACCACTGTATATAACATGAAGGAATGCTTCCTGTATCCATGTGCAATGTTCCTGCACTGCTGTGTAACATTAATATTCAAAGAGGGGGCTCACACCGCTTCTCAGAAATATGAGCAGTTTCTGCAGCTTTCTGTAGAGCCGGCAATTCAAAGCTATGATGATCATCATCCCCTTCTTCCACAAATGCTTTTATAATATATTCTGAATCAAGGAAGTCAGATGATCCAGGCCCCGCATCGCACATGGCTCTCCAGTGCAGATATCATGCCCTTGATTGGAGGGAAATCATCATGCCAAAAAGCGAAACTGCCTTGTAAACTGCAAATAAGCTGAAGAAAGCTTTTAAATGCTAGGTTACCCTCATAGCCCATAAATGGGGATCACAGTTAACATATCTGTAGATAAAAAGCACTTTTATCTTATCTTTAACTGCAGGACTTCACACGCTCCCAGTTACTTGCCTCAATTTTAGGATAATCCCGATTTGTCTTGGGGAGAGATGATTGTTCCTAAATGGGCATGCGGAAGATAATCAACTACAACAGATGAGGATCACAATCTTTCCCATGTTTAGGGGTGGGGGAGGTAGGGGAGAACTAGGAAACTTCATATGGTTTGATCAAGCATCACATTCTTAAAGTAGAACGGCTGTGTGCAGGAACTGAGGAGCCTAAATGGGGGAAAGGATCAAACGGAAAGGAGGAAGATGCCTGGTCCTTTCAGAAGGAGAGACACTCGTGCAGTTAGGGCTGAGATGCCTCGCATCACTATTTTGGCAAAGGGGTTAGCATGGGCCAGCCACCATCTCTTAGACTAACCTACCTCACAGGGTTGTTGTGAGGGTGAAATGGGGAGGAGAACCATGTACACCACCTTGAAAACCTTGGAAGAGAAAGGTGGTATATAAATGTAATAAAATAAAATATGAAACAAAGCGGAGCTGAATGGCGGGAACCTGGTTTGGAGCAGTTTATCTCCTCTTTCCACTTCAACTTCAGAAGGAGCAGGGGTGCTGCCTCCCCCCACAACTTTCCTGTGGAGTGAAGAGCATCAGTGGAGGCTGGGGAGGGCTCTGATCAGTTAAGAGGACCAGAGACTGAACAGGAGTCTGGAGAGGAAGGTGCAGTTGAGTCATCTAGATCCAGGCACCATCTTTGCAGTTGGGAGCAGACTCACACACCCTGTGTGTTTTACAATCCCAGTTTTCGCGTGAGTCTTACAAGTGAGTGTTCCATAACTTAAAAGCTGGGTGGGTGGGACGCATTTGGCCATGGGTGTAGACAGGATTTTTGTTAGGGGAGGCAGGCCTTTTATTTCGGGGAGGGCAGAACCTCAGTTTGCTATGTATTTTTATTGAATTTTATTGTTTGGGGGCAGCTGCCCCTCCCTGAGCCCCCTGCCTTGGCTACACCCATAAATTTGGCTTTTACAATAGCTTCTGTCTCTGTGTTTTGGGGCATTTGAGCAATTAAAGTGGATTAAGCAATTTGTGGTGGAACAAAACTGCCAGAATGGCATGTTATGGAGACAGACAAGCCCCATAGCAGCATATAGGCCAACATAGGCAAACATTTGGGCTGATGCTTGTCTCCACAGCACCCTCGCTTGCTTGCTTGCTTGCTTGCTTTCATTCCTTCCTTCTTTCCTTCCTTCCTTCCTCCTTTTAAACCATTTTAGTGACATGGTCTGGCAGACTGGACATGCACCTGTTTATAGATGCTTATTTTTCTCATTTCCCTCCCCACTTTTGAAAATACCATCCTTTTCTACAACAAAATGCTTATTCGCATCAAGCAAATGTTGAGATCCTCTCTGTCACACCTCTCCCTAAGAAATTAAACACAATAAAATCAGCTGTACTGTTGTATCAAGTGTTACACACTAGGAGTTATTATTGCCTTGTGAGATTAAGTTTCTGGTTACAGTGGTGCCCCGCAAGACGAATGCCTCGCAAGACGGAAAACCCGCTAGACGAAAGGGTTTTCCGTTTTTCAATGCGCTTCGCAGGACAAATTTCCCTATGGGCTTGCTTCGCAAGACGAAAATGTATTGCGAGTCTTGAGATTTTTTTTCGCTCCCCCCCCCTTTTCTAAGCCGCTAAGCCTTTAATAGCCTTTTAGCCGCTAAGCCTTTAATAGCCGCTAAACCGCTAATAGCACTAATCGGGTTGCTTCGCAAGACAAAAAAACCGCTAGACGAAGATACTCGCGGAACGGATTAATTTCATCTTGCGAGGCACCACTGTACTATTTAAGGATAACAATGCAAACATATGAAAATAGTTTACTTCACCCAAATGCAACCCCCACAAAAGAGATTAGTGTGGAATAGGTGACATGTATGAGAAATACAGACCAAGCGTCCAAATACCTATTGTGGTGTATTTCTTCTATAGCCCATTTACACTGGTGAGATAATTTTTCATCTCGTGCCATCGGCCAGACTCCTGATCGTGCCCAAACTTCACTTAGTGCCATCCACAAATCTTCACTCTGCTCTCTGGACAATTCCCATATACAGTCTATTGCACAGGTGAAGGCAGCAATGAGTGCCTGGGATGCACTGAAGAGCTATTAACTTTACTTAGTGCAGGAAAACTAATGGGTGATCTGTCACACCTCACCAGCTCCCCTGTTATATATGTAAACCTTGGAGAAAGCCTCTATTCTTATTTGAATGCACAACCATATATAACTTGGGTGCTGATGTCCTTTGCATTCTAGACATGCCTCTTACAAAGACCAATGTCATGTTAAGAATATAGAGGTTTTCTATAGTATTTTACATTTAACATGTCATAGAACTTGTTGTATGTTGTAGGGAGAGGGTGGAGCTGTAGTCTAAACCACTGAGCCTCTTCGGCTTGCTGGTCGGAACGTCAGCAGTTTGAATTTTCACAACAGGGTGAGTTCCCATTGCTCTGTCCCAGCTCCTGCCAACCTAGCAGTTCGGAAGCACACCAGTACAAGTATTTAAATAGATACAGCTGTGGCGGGAAGGTAAATGGCGTTTCCATGCACTATGGCTTCCATCACAGTGTTCCGTTGCACCAGAAGCAGTTTAGTTATGCTGGCCACATGACCCAGAAAGGTTTCTGGACAAACGTCAGCTCCCTTGGCCTGAAGTGCACCGCACCCCATAGTTGCCTTTGACTGGACTTAATTGTCCAGTGGTCCTTTACTTTTTTTTAACCTTTATAACTTGTATAAATAACAATGCTATGGAATATACAGCTACATATTTAGCAGGGACTGATCCCATATCCATTTAGCTAAATGGAAAACAATGGCTTTTGTTTGATATATACTTAATTAATATGATTACTTCAGTAATTGATTTATTCTGCAGTAAAATTTCTCCTCTTGACGAAGGTTGATATAACAGATATGTTAATACACTGCATGACTAGATTCATCTCTCCTAATGATTTCTGTTAGCATGAAAAGTACTGCCTTTGAAGAAAGAATAACTGCCTTTTAGTGTTGACACTGTACTCCATACTATTGTTCCACCTTTGGTATATGACTTTTTATTCAGATATTGAATAATTCAATAATCTCAATGGAAAAATAGAAATGTACATTAGCTGTCAATGGAAATCCAGTTAACATTTAATAGTAACATATGATCCATTTGAGAGGACTTGTTAACTCTTAATTTCTGATTTTGTCCCAAATTGATGCTATACAACTTGCATGTCAAATAATACAATTACCTTTTTTACTACAGATGGATGCCAATTAAATGAAAAATTGCAAGGGCTTGTTGTTTACGAGGTAATAACTTTATCCTGCCGAGGTGTTTATTAGTCCTGTTACAGATAGTTATTACTATGCTAACTGGAAGCATACCTACATTTTTTGTTAACACAGTGAAATTGTGAGTTTAAAATACAGTGGACGCTCGGGTTGCAAACGTGATCCGTGCAGGAGCCACGTTAACAAGCCGCAGCACCGCATCCGCACAGGTCACGATTCACCTGAATCGTCTGTAACCCGAGGTATGACTGTGGTCAATTGCAATAAAGACAAAATGTATTGAAGAAGGAAGAGAACAGGCACAAGCCACCAAACCAAACCACATCACCATGTTGATAACTGTGCACAAATGTCTATGGCCATTCCATGGCCAAGATTACAAAAAAGTTACTATTGTAAATCTTGTGGCACCTTAAAGACCCATAGATTTATTGTTGTGCAGCCTTTTGTAGACTTGAGTCCACTGTATAAAGTTTAGGGAGAAACATCTAATTTAGAGAGAGGGTGGACAAACTTTCGAAGGGTAGTGGAAACGGTTTGAACACTCAAAACCACTTTGACACCACTTTAAAATGTCTTCACCCTCTGTGAGTTTTCCCCCTCAGTAAGTTTGAAAGCTGCTCTGTGATCAAAATATTACTTTGCGTCTGACATAAAGACAAATGGCTACCTGTATTCTGAACACCTAAAATAATGGCATTTAGAAATGGTTTAACCCGCACCTCTGAAGCAAAATACTGAAAAACTTAAGTGCACTAAAATGGTTAGTAGTAGTCACCAGGAATTTAATTCTGCTGACCAGCATGCTGTGCTCCACAGCACAGGAAGGGAGAAAGTGTGTTTTTCAAAAATGTTACTCTTCCACCATGTTAACTCTGGGCAGTGTATGTGGAGTTCTAGGTGGGCTCCTATTCAAATATTACTTAGGTTATATGTGGTCCACTTGAGAGGCAAAGCTCTGTGAAGTATATTTTAGATAATTTTTCTATTTCCCCACCCCTTACCCCACCAGCACTTGTTAGTTCATAGTCTCTAGATCATTCTCTTCAAATAAAGTTGTAGTTTGAAAGAAAAAGGACAAAAAATGGCTATCAAGAGAACAGGAATCATCACTAAAGCTTAGTGAAAAAATGTCCTCATGAGTGGTGTTATTTATCAGAAAAACCACAACTAATTCACCAAGACAAAATACCACTGGGGAAAGGGGGATAAATACTTAAAGGTACCTTATAAATATAGTCATGATAATCACCCCCCTAAAAAGAATAAATCGCCCCTTCTAAAAGAATGAAAACAAAAAATGCAAATATTCATTCATTTATGAGGTCCTAATAAATACATCATGTGGCAACACTCAGCTTTTGTTTGGCAATTTGACATACGTGGTTTCCTGTACTCATTTATAAGGAATATGTAAGATGACTTTTCTGAAACCCAAGCCACGTAGATGTTGAAAGTCAATCCTACTAGTTAAAGTGAGAAGCATTAGCTCTTTAAAAAGAAAAAATCACTTTCAGTGGAAATTACCCTGCAACAAAGACTACGAAAATAAGTCCTATTTTTTTTTCTTTTTAAAAGAGCGTGATTTATTTGTTTCTAAAGGAGTAGTAGCAAGGAAGAAGCAGGTAATTATTAAGAAACATCCATTTCAGGAAAAAGTGGTAATTCTAATCTTTGGCAAGAAAGGGGGAAATGATCCTTTCTGTAGCCCAAGAAAATTATACCCTTGTGGGGTTTTAAAATGGATAGCATACCAAAAAGGACCTTCCTCCTCCCATCTACTGATATTAAAGAATGAAGATATTACTTTTCAGATCAAAAGAAAAGAATATCTTTTTATATACAATCTTTTTCTGCTTAAAAAAAAAGCTATTTTGTCAATGTATGTGTGTTTTGGTCTCTAAGGACAGGGATATATAGATATAGTTAAGGCACATGAGACGAAAAGGAGAGAAAATGTATATGCACTGCACATTCTTTCCAGTATTACAATTCTATTACTAGTAAAAGTGAAATAAAAAGTGACTGAGAACTTGCATTTAGTTCAATGAGAAAAACCTTTAGTGATTAAACTTTCCATAGTAGTTTTGTATTCAAAATCTATTCACTTATTATGCTGATTAAATTTACACATGCCTAGCAAAGTCCGTATCTATGCAAACTTTGTGTTTATACTTGCTCATTTTTTTGTTTTAAGAAAAGAGTGATTGTTGAAAGACACCTGTGCTCATGTGTGTTATCTATAAACACACAAATTTAGATCTAAAAATTGAAAGGATGGGGAGCTTGTGTTATATTTAAAACAAAATATCTACTTGGTTCTTTGAGATATACATACACCAGTGTACACATAAATATCAGATATTAAAATAAGCATTTTGAGAAAGAAATGGCATGCACGACACACTGCAGCTCATTTCAGAAATCATTCTCCTACAAACCATAGTATGATCCGCTTTTTCTGGCGTATTCGAACCTGTTGGGCAAACTATGGTTACTACTAACCAGCAATTTTCATCAAACCATGATTTGAAATGACAAACTACAGTTAGTGCTAGGAGGCAAGGGAAGAGGAGTGTCTGTGTCATGCTCCCAATCCACCAAGCTATGGTTCAGGTGATCAGGATATGACAACTGCAGTAAGTCATCTGTTCCAAGGTTTGTTATTGTAGAATTTGTAATTTGTATGCCAGTGTTACTGCTGGTGGGAAAAGAGACAGAGGACAAACAGGGCACTGAGAGGCAGGAGGCATATAGCAAGCCACATGGCATGAGGAAGTCCTCTTTCTCATGCTAAAAGCCTTACCATTCCCAATAGGGGGAGTATACTATTTCAGGATTTTCCTTAATAGGGTCATTCAGGCATACTGGTATGTACTAGATTTGCATGTGCAATGCATTTTTTCTGTGTTTACTTATTTTCAATATTAAGATACACTTAATCTATTATAGTTTCTGTGTTTCATATATATATATATATATATATATATTTGTTTTCGTAGATTTTCACGGGTACAGGAATGCAGGTTTTGGTGTCCTCGGGTGTCTTCCCGTGTAAAAGTTGGGGTGTCTAGGCGACGTTTCGACGAGGTCTCACTCGTCATCTTCAGGCTGGTGCTTTCGGCTTCTTGTTACTGGAACAGAGCGGGATCTCAGTGTTTGAGTTCCTATAAATACTGTAGAGGGGTGTGGTGTATTGCCTCAAAAGTTCTGGGCAGAGGGGAAGTTCCCAGGCTAGTGTTCTTTTCTTCTTTTGTTCCTTAATTACTTGAGGGATATCTTGAGTGATTTCTTGAGTGATATTCTGAGTACCACTTAGGTGGGTCATTAGGTGTGGATTAGTTGCTAAAGCCTTCGTGTCTTGACCTCTTGAATTTGTGAAGAGTTTTTCTGGGAAGATGGCTGTACTGCACTTAGTTGTGCTTTGGCTTGGCTTCGTGTATAGGGGCGAGCTGTGGTTTTGTGCCCTGTGCCAGCCAGATCTGTGTAGGGATTGCAGGGGGGTGCAGCATCCGGAGGTGCCACTATGGTTTGGTTACTGGATGGTGTCTGTAATTTATCTGTGGAGAGGGTCTGGGTTTGGGTCTGGTGTGGTTGATTGGTGGTGGCGTTCTGTGTGCCTCTGGATCTGGTGTCGGTTTTTGTGGGGAGGGCTAATTTCCAGATGTCTGGCAGGCGGGACGTGTCGTCACGCTTGTTCATGTTGTGAGGGTGTTTCTCTATCTCGATGGCTTCCATGATTATTCTCTTGTGGTGATGTTCCATGTTAAAGAGCAATTTGGAATCTGCAAAATTAATTTCGTGTCCTGTTTCTTTCATGTGTTGGAAAAGAGAGGAAGATTTTTCTTCTTTTTTGACGGCATTCTTGTGTTCTGCGATACGTGCATTTATTCGTCTGTTTGTTTGTCCAATGTACGTGGCTGGGCAGACTTTGCAGGGTATTTCATAGACCCCTTGGTTTTCCAACTGGATTTTATCTTTGGGGTTTCTGAGGATATTGGCTATTTTTTGGTTGGTGCAAAAGGCTGTTTTGATATTGTGTTTATGGAGGATTTTGCTAATTTTATCTGTAGTGCCCTTGATATAAGGAAGGAGGGCCATGCCATTGTTTTCTTCCGTGTCTTGGTTTTTGGGGGGTGTTTCTTTTTGGATTAGCTTCTTAACCCTGTTTTGCTGGTATCCATTGGCGATTAACACATTTGAGAGATTCTGTAACTCAGTTGTCAAGTGGTCTTTGTCAGCCAGGCGTTTGGTTCTGGAGATGAGGGTCTTGGCTACGGAGTTTATTTGTGCAGGGTGGTGGTGTGATTGAGCATGTAAGTAGCGGTTGGTGTGTGTTTTTTTCGGTAGATAGTGTGTCCTAGGGAGCCATCAGGTTTTTTGTAGATTAGGACGTCAAGGAAGGGAAGCTGGTTGTTGGCTTCTATTTCCATAGTGAATTGTATTTTGGGGTGTAGGCTGTTGAGATGTGTGAGGAAGCTATCTAGTTTTTCTTTCCCGTGTGGCCAAATTACAAAGGTGTCGTCAACATATCTGAGCCAAAGTTTGGGTTTGTGTTCTGACTTGTCTAAAGCATTGGTTTCAAAGTGTTCCATGTACAGATTTGCGATGACCGGTGAGAGGGGTGATCCCATAGGTGCTCCTTCTATCTGTTTGTATCTTTGTCCATTGTGGATGAAGTACGTGTTGGTTAGGCAGTGGTTGGTCAGGTCCAGGATGTATTCGGGGGGATTGTATTTGTTTTGAATGGCTGTCAAGGCTTCATTAATGGGCACTTGTGTGAAGAGAGATACAACATCGAAGCTCACAAGTAGGTCATCGGGATGTAGGTTTTGCTTCTTTATTGTTTCTATGAACTGGAAGGAGTTTGTAACGTGTGAAGAGATGCAGAATCCATCTCTTCACACGTTACAAACTCCTTCCAGTTCATAGAAACAATAAAGAAGCAAAACCTACATCCCGATGACCTACTTGTGAGCTTCGATGTTGTATCTCTCTTCACACAAGTGCCCATTAATGAAGCCTTGACAGCCATTCAAAACAAATACAATCCCCCCGAATACATCCTGGACCTGACCAACCACTGCCTAACCAACACGTACTTCATCCACAATGGACAAAGATACAAACAGATAGAAGGAGCACCTATGGGATCACCCCTCTCACCGGTCATCGCAAATCTGTACATGGAACACTTTGAAACCAATGCTTTAGACAAGTCAGAACACAAACCCAAACTTTGGCTCAGATATGTTGACGACACCTTTGTAATTTGGCCACACGGGAAAGAAAAACTAGATAGCTTCCTCACACATCTCAACAGCCTACACCCCAAAATACAATTCACTATGGAAATAGAAGCCAACAACCAGCTTCCCTTCCTTGACGTCCTAATCTACAAAAAACCTGATGGCTCCCTAGGACACACTATCTACCGGAAAAAAACACACACCAACCGCTACTTACATGCTCAATCACACCACCACCCTGCACAAATAAACTCCGTAGCCAAGACCCTCATCTCCAGAACCAAACGCCTGGCTGACAAAGACCACTTGACAACTGAGTTACAGAATCTCTCAAATGTGTTAATCGCCAATGGATACCAGCAAAACAGGGTTAAGAAGCTAATCCAAAAAGAAACACCCCCCAAAAACCAAGACACGGAAGAAAACAATGGCATGGCCCTCCTTCCTTATATCAAGGGCACTACAGATAAAATTAGCAAAATCCTCCATAAACACAATATCAAAACAGCCTTTTGCACCAACCAAAAAATAGCCAATATCCTCAGAAACCCCAAAGATAAAATCCAGTTGGAAAACCAAGGGGTCTATGAAATACCCTGCAAAGTCTGCCCAGCCACGTACATTGGACAAACAAACAGACGAATAAATGCACGTATCGCAGAACACAAGAATGCCGTCAAAAAAGAAGAAAAATCTTCCTCTCTTTTCCAACACATGAAAGAAACAGGACACGAAATTAATTTTGCAGATTCCAAATTGCTCTTTAACATGGAACATCACCACAAGAGAATAATCATGGAAGCCATCGAGATAGAGAAACACCCTCACAACATGAACAAGCGTGACGACACGTCCCGCCTGCCAGACATCTGGAAATTAGCCCTCCCCACAAAAACCGACACCAGATCCAGAGGCACACAGAACGCCACCACCAATCAACCACACCAGACCCAAACCCAGACCCTCTCCACAGATAAATTACAGACACCATCCAGTAACCAAACCATAGTGGCACCTCCGGATGCTGCACCCCCCTGCAATCCCTACACAGATCTGGCTGGCACAGGGCACAAAACCACAGCTCGCCCCTATACACGAAGCCAAGCCAAAGCACAACTAAGTGCAGTACAGCCATCTTCCCAGAAAAACTCTTCACAAATTCAAGAGGTCAAGACACGAAGGCTTTAGCAACTAATCCACACCTAATGACCCACCTAAGTGGTACTCAGAATATCACTCAAGAAATCACTCAAGATATCCCTCAAGTAATTAAGGAACAAAAGAAGAAAAGAACACTAGCCTGGGAACTTCCCCTCTGCCCAGAACTTTTGAGGCAATACACCACACCCCTCTACAGTATTTATAGGAACTCAAACACTGAGATCCCGCTCTGTTCCAGTAACAAGAAGCCGAAAGCACCAGCCTGAAGATGACGAGTGAGACCTCGTCGAAACGTCGCCTAGACACCCCAACTTTTACACGGGAAGACACCCGAGGACACCAAAACCTGCATATATATATATATATATATATATATATATATATATATATATATATATGGGTCATTCCATATCAAGTGATCCAACTATTTTACCTCATGTCATCTAATTTTTTTAATATTTAGTACACTTGTTGAATGATCAAAACTAAGTTTAAATCTAAAATTTTAATTTTTATCTCATCTCACTTGTGAGTTATGAGGATATATGTATATGTGTGTGTGTGTGTGTATATATATATATATATATATATATATATATGCAGGTTTTGGTGTCCTCGGGTGTCTTCCCGTGTAAAAGTTGGGGTGTCTAGGCGACGTTTCGACGAGGTCTCACTCGTCATCTTCAGGCTGGTGCTTTCGGCTTCTTGTTACTGGAACAGAGCGGGATCTCAGTGTTTGAGTTCCTATAAATACTGTAGAGGGGTGAGGTGTATTGCCTCAAAAGTTCTGGGCAGAGGGGAAGTTCCCAGGCTAGTGTTCTTTTCTTCTTTTGTTCCTTAATTACTTGAGGGATATCTTGAGTGATTTCTTGAGTGATATTCTGAGTACCACTTAGGTGGGTCATTAGGTGTGGATTAGTTGCTAAAGCCTTCGTGTCTTGACCTCTTGAATTTGTGAAGAGTTTTTCTGGGAAGATGGCTGTACTGCACTTAGTTGTGCTTTGGCTTGGCTTCGTGTATAGGGGCGAGCTGTGGTTTTGTGCCCTGTGCCAGCCAGATCTGTGTAGGGATTGCAGGGGGGTGCAGCATCCGGAGGTGCCACTATGGTTTGGTTACTGGATGGTGTCTGTAATTTATCTGTGGAGAGGGTCTGGGTTTGGGTCTGGTGTGGTTGATTGGTGGTGGCACACCAGACCCAAACCCAGACCCTCTCCACAGATAAATTACAGACACCATCCAGTAACCAAACCATAGTGGCACCTCCGGATGCTGCACCCCCCTGCAATCCCTACACAGATCTGGCTGGCACAGGGCACAAAACCACAGCTCGCCCCTATACACGAAGCCAAGCCAAAGCACAACTAAGTGCAGTACAGCCATCTTCCCAGAAAAACTCTTCACAAATTCAAGAGGTCAAGACACGAAGGCTTTAGCAACTAATCCACACCTAATGACCCACCTAAGTGGTACTCAGAATATCACTCAAGAAATCACTCAAGATATCCCTCAAGTAATTAAGGAACAAAAGAAGAAAAGAACACTAACCTGGGAACTTCCCCTCTGCCCAGAACTTTTGAGGCAATACACCTCACCCCTCTACAGTATTTATAGGAACTCAAACACTGAGATCCCGCTCTGTTCCAGTAACAAGAAGCCGAAAGCACCAGCCTGAAGATGACGAGTGAGACCTCGTCGAAACGTCGCCTAGACACCCCAACTTTTACACGGGAAGACACCCGAGGACACCAAAACCTGCATTCCTGTACCCGTGAAAATCTACGAAAACATATATATATATATATATATATATGCAGGTTTTGGTGTCTTCGGGTGTCTTCCCGTGTAAGAGTTGGGGTGTCTAGGCGACGTTTCGACGAGGTCTCACTCGTCATCTTCAGGCTGGTGCTTTCGGCTTCTTGTTACTGGAACAGAGCAGGATCTCAGTGTTTGAGTTCCTATAAATACTGTTGAGGGGGTGTGGTGTATAGCCTCCAACGTTCTGGGCAGAGAGGAAGTTCCCAGGTTAGTGTGCCTTTTCTTCTTTTGTTCCTTAATTACTTGAGGGATATCTTGAGTGATTTCTTGAGTGATATTCTGAGTACCACTTAGGTGGGTCATTAAGTGTGGATTAGTTGCTAAAGCTTTCGTGTCTTGACCTCTTGAGCTTGTGAAGAGTTTTTCTGAGAAGATGGCTGTACTGCACTTAGTTGTGCTCTGGCTTGGCTTCGTGTATAGGGGCGAGCTGTGGTTTTGTGCCCTGTGCCAGCCAGATCTGTGTAGGGATTGCAGGGGGGTGCAGCATCCGGAGGTGCCACTATGGTTTGGCTACTGGATGGAGTCTGTAATTTATCTGTGGAGAGGGTCTGGGTTTGGGTCTGGTGTGGTTGATTGGTGATGGCGTTCTGTGTGCCTCTGGTTCTGGTGTCGGTTTTTGTGGGGAGGGCTAATTTCCAGATGTCTGGCAGGCGGGACGTGTCGTCACGCTTGTTCATGTTGTGAGGGTGTTTCTCTATCTCGATGGCTTCCATGATTATTCTCTTGTGGTGATGTTCCATGTTAAAGAGCAATTTGGAATCTGCAAAATTAATTTCGTGTCCTGTTTCTTTCATGTGTTGGAAAAGAGAGGAAGTTTTTTCTTCTTTTTTGACGGCATTCTTGTGTTCTGCGATACGTGCATTTATTCGTCTGTTTGTTTGTCCAATGTACGTGGCTGGGCAGACTTTGCAGGGTATTTCATAGACCCCTTGGTTTTCCAACTGGATTTTATCTTTGGGGTTTCTGAGGATATTGGCTATTTTTTGGTTGGTGCAAAAGGCTGTTTTTGATTTGGTTGGTGCAAAAGGCTGTTTAGCCAAACCATAGTGGCACCTCCGGATGCTGCACCCCCCTGCAATCCCTACACAGATCTGGCTGGCACAGGGCACAAAACCACAGCTCGCCCCTATACACGAAGCCAAGCCAGAGCACAACTAAGTGCAGTACAGCCATCTTCTCAGAAAAACTCTTCACAAGCTCAAGAGGTCAAGACACGAAAGCTTTAGCAACTAATCCACACTTAATGACCCACCTAAGTGGTACTCAGAATATCACTCAAGAAATCACTCAAGATATCCCTCAAGTAATTAAGGAACAAAAGAAGAAAAGGCACACTAACCTGGGAACTTCCTCTCTGCCCAGAACGTTGGAGGCTATACACCACACCCCCTCAACAGTATTTATAGGAACTCAAACACTGAGATCCTGCTCTGTTCCAGTAACAAGAAGCCGAAAGCACCAGCCTGAAGATGACGAGTGAGACCTCGTCGAAACGTCGCCTAGACACCCCAACTCTTACACGGGAAGACACCCGAAGACACCAAAACCTGCATTCCTGTACCCGTGAAAATCTACGAAAGCATATATATATATATATATATATATATATATATATATATATATATATATATAATAGCCTTGCCAGACTACACAAAAGCCTTAAAAGCTCAGCCCATAATTGAGATACATAAAAACTAAAAACACCAATCTTTTCTGAACTTCATGGGCTTTAACATGATATGTTACATGATGTACTTACTCCAAATTATAAATTTAAGTTACAAAAATTGAGTATTTGAAAAAGTGGTTAAAAAATTATTATGATTAAAAATTCCAAAAGATGTATTGATTATTTAATATTTCTAAGAGCTACCTGTAAAATTTCATCTTGGGATCTCAATGGGATGACATTTTTAAAAAGTATTTTGTACATACATGTACAAAATAGGAGAGAGGATGAGTAATGGAAAGGGGGATGGTTTATGTGCAAGAGAGTTGAGAAAAGTGATAAGGCGGTAAGGTGGTAAAAAGGGAAATGCAACAGAGAGGAAGCAGGGTGAAGATGAAAGCAGGGATATTAAAGCATCTACCAAGTAAGTGGTGTTTTCATAATTGGGCAGATGAAAAAGAGGCTTTGCAAAAAGGAGAGGACAAGCATGGACATGGGGGTGAAGTTAAAAATGGGTGCAAAGCAGGGTTGCAAAATAGAAAAGTGTGCCAGAAACAAGTCTGGGAAGTGGGCTTGGTCATTGCAAGGACTATGAAGGAAAGGTCTAGGGGGAATGACGGCAGAGCTGGGGAGCGGAGTAAGTAGAGGCACAGTCCCTAGTATGTGCTACCATAAATCCGTGCAATGGGGTTTGCTCCAGTCGCTCTGTCCCAGCTTCTGCCAACCTAGCATACCAGTGCAAGCAGATAAATAGGTACTGTTGCAGCAAGAAGGTAAACAGTGTGTGCTCTAGCATGTGTCAGTGTCCCATTGTGCCGAAGCTGTTTAGTCATGCTGGCCACATGACCCGGAAAGCTGTCTGGACAAATGACAGCTCCCTTGGCCTGCAAAGTGAGAAGAGCACCACAACCCAGTCACCTGGACTTAACCGTTTAGGGGTCCTTTACCTTTACCATAAGACGTCGTAATAGTTTCCAGCTAGGATGATCAGAGGCACCATGCATCTGCATAGCAGTTGCTGGAGAACACAAGCAAAATAATGCTATTGCCCACATGACCTCCCTAGGGATGTGGATGGCACTGTGGTCTAAACCACTGGGCCTCTTGGGCTTGCTGATAGGAAGGTCGGCGGTTTGAATCCGATCAATGGTGGTGAGCTCCCATTGCTGTGTCCCAGCATCTGCCAAACCAGCAGTTTGAAAGCACACCAGTGCAAGCAGATAAATAGGTATCACTGCGGCAGGAAGGTAAATGGCGTTTCTTGTGCACTCTGACTTCCATCACGATGTTCTGTTGAGTCAGAAGCTATTTATAGTCGCCTTTGACTGGACGAACTCATCCAGGGGTCCTTTACCTAGACTAGATGAGTATGACCCAGAACTCTTATGATCTTATCCACCCAACAAATTATTCACATTGATGACTGCCAGAATGGATGGCTTTAGGAGACAAATTCAGAGACGACTTTCAATTACTACTGTACTAGCCACAATGGTTCTGTTCTGCCTTCTCTGTTGGGGGCACTATACCTCTGAACCCAGTTGCTGGAAATCACACGAGACTCCTGTTGTACTCAGGTCCTTGTTGCAGGCTTCCCATAAGCAGCTGGCCACTTTGAGAACAGGAATCTGGATTAGATGTACATTTGGCCTTATCCTTCTGGCTCTTCTTACGATGTGATGTTTTATAAATAAATCAAACATTATTCAAATGTTAGCCCAATTCTCAGTTGTGTACCCAAAATATCCTAAAACTTGTTACCATCTTTGGGACACTCGAATCAGTGGCGTAGCGTGGGTTGTCAGCACCCGGGGCAAGGCAAGTAATTTGCGCTCCCTAACCCGTGGATTTTAGCACTCGGGCAGAGAGCTGCGAGTGCGAGCGCCCCCCCCGCCCGCTGTTGCGCCCTGTGCGGCCGGCACCCCCTGCACCCCCCACGCTACGCCACTGACTCGAATTGGCCCTAATAATGAATCAGTTAGTTGTGCCGCACACCACTGCAGTAAAGTATGCTGGGAATCAAGAACATGGTTTTAACATTGCGGCACCAGATCTTTCGAACTCATTTCCCTTAAAAGTGCAACAAGCCCAAACACTCTCATGTTTCTGACCCTTGTTGAAACCCTTTTTCTCCCATATCTCCCCACATAAGTCTATTTCTGCATTTCAAATTCCCTGTTGGGTTTTTATGCTGCAATTCCCTTTCATGATCGGTATTCTGTTTCCTATTCCACTTCTGGGCATTTTCTGAACATAGTTTCATAAATCCTGAAATGAAACAGATATATTAACCTCGTTTATCTTTTTCCTGGGCTGGGGGGGGGGGATTCCACCCGCCTCCACAAAACGCTCCCAACACCTGAAACTTTTCTGGTGCGTACACAGATCGCAGTTGAAGGCAAGACACCCCACGACCCCAACTCCGAAAATCCCAGCGCCGCGGGGCTCGACGGCTTTAACAGCTGATGCCCCCTTCCTACACCTCGGCGCTCCTTCTCGCACACAAACCGAAGTCACGAAAATGAAACTCTGCAGAAAAAGGGGCTGGGCTCCCGGGCCGCGCGAGGGCGGCTGGCTCTGAATGAGAAGAGGGCAGGCGAGAGGGAACGAGCACCGCCGAGGCCGCCTTCTCCCCGCTCAAGCCCCACACGAGGCCGACTTCCACCTCGGGTGCGCCCGCAGCGGCGGCGAGCAAAGGGCGGAGCAGCGGAACCGCGCATGAGCGTCCCTCATTCCCCGGCTGTAAGGCGCGAACCGCAGGGGTCGGGGCAGAGGCTTTATTTTGGTGAGGGCGCTTCACCCAGACGCGCCGCCACCCCCGCTCTTGGCGGCGGCGAGCGGAAGGCTTTCCTGCAAAACCGCCGTTCCCGCGCTCTGCGTTTGAAACTGCCGCCGCCGCGCTTCGTCCCCTCCCGCCGGGCCAGCCACCCGTCTGTCCTGAGGGCGTGTGAGGCGGGAGGATGGCGACGAAGCTGACCAAAGCCCAATACGAAGAGGTCGCCCGGTTCCTGGCCCAGGTGCCTCCGACCAGGCAGAGCCTGAGGAAACTGAGGGAGCGCTTCCCCAGGTAAGTCTGCGCGGGGCGCCCGCAGAGCTCCGCCTCCCTCGTCAAGGGCGAGCCCCGCCCCTCGAGGGAAGGAAGCGGCAGCAGGCCCGGGGTTTTATTTGCTTTTTTAAAAAAAGGGGGGGGGGGTGAAAGGCGACGGTGGGAGGCAGTTCAGATTTGCATGTTTCCAATGTAAATAAAGGCGCTCTCTGCCTTTTCTTCGGCCTGGGATGCTGTTTTGGCTCGTGAGGAAGCACTGCGAGTAGCAACAGGGTCTCAAGGGGCGCCATAAAAGTATCACCTGATATGCTGCGAGCGTAATCCCATTTACTTGGGAGTAAGTAAGCGCCCCCCCCCATTGATTCCCGTAGAACTCACTTCTGAGTAGATGTGATCAGGATCGCGCTCTTAACCATCTCGCTGGATGTCGTGGAGGTTCTGAGCGTTCCTTGGCTGCAAAACTCCTGATCTTTTTTTCTTTCTTTCTTTTTGCATGTAATGCCTTCGTTCTCAGAGACCTGAAGTGAATCGTAATTAATGGTGTTTAATTGATTGCCGGGTACAAGCTTTCCAAAGTTGTGCGTGGTCCCTGTCGCATTAGGCAACCTAAAGTGGGGAACCTCAAGTAACTGCTTCCCGCAGGTTCTTTCCTTTTTGCTTGTTTCCTACCTGTTGCTTCTCTCCAATTCAAATAATACACCACAAAGTGGGAAAAAGGAGTACATCACCTGCAGAGGTTAGAGTATTGGACACAGCGATAAACACCTAAACAGTTTACAAGAATCAGTTTTAATAATCGGAACTGTTTTCACTGTTACTTGAGCTGTTTTATATAATTTGATGAATTTCAGTAAGTGAGTTTATGTTATGTCTTTAAACAATAAAATAAAACAACAGAATTGGCACTAGGGCTTATACCTTGGTTGGCTGGCCCATTGTTGATGATTATTTGCTTCTGTTGGGCTCTTAATAAATAATAATAATTTATTACACCCTGCCCATCTGGCTGGGTTTCCCCAGCCACTCTGGGCGGCTCCCAACAGAATATTAAAAATAGAATCAAACATTAAAAACTTTGCTAAACAGGGCTGCCTTCAAATGTCTTCTAAAAGTCAGATAGTTGTTTATTTCCTTGACATCTGATGGGAGGGTGTTCCACAGGGCGGGCGCCACCACCACTGAGAAGGCCCTCTGCCTGGTTCCCTGTAACCTAACTTCTTGCAATGAAGGAACCGCCAGAAGGCCCTCGGCACTGGTCCTTGCACTTATAACCAAGGGCAGGTACATAGGGGCATAGGAAAGTTGTCTAACACCAAGTCCATGCATTATTGTGGATGCTGACTGACAGCAGCTCTCGTGGGTTTCAGAAGGGACATTCCCAGTCATAGCTGAAGATGCCAGGGATTGAATTTTGGGTCTTCAGCTTGCAAGACATGGGCTTTACCACTGAGCTGTGACCCTCCCACCAAGTCCTGTGAGAGAGCTGGTTAATCTAGAATGCACTTTAGAACCTCGATGTGCTAGAGAGCTTTTAGCTGAGAGCTGTAGTTGACAACAAATCATGGCCTACTGCTTTCTCTGTTGCACCTGTCCTGTATTTGGTGACCACAAAGTACTTGTTTGGCACTGTTGATTTGAATATTTACTTCACCTGATGAGTCCTGTAGTTTTAAGATGCATGTGTTGATCCCTGAATTAGATGCATATTAAAGGACTTACTGTAGGCAGTAGATAGTGATGTGAGCTCCGGAGGGTAGTTGGGAAGTGCACAAATGGCTATGGCGTCAGTTTGTTTCTAATGTAAGGTTTATATGCCTTTCACATTGTTGTACTGTGGTGTCCAGAAAGTGGACTTGTACGGATTGTTTAGGACTCTGGTTAATGGTGCAGTGGAAATTGCTGATGTTCTGATGGACTCAAGATGGACATAGATAATGATATCATCGCTTTTTCTCCCATATAGGAGTAGTGTTAGGTAACTGAAGCTGAAGAAACATGAGTCAATCATAATTATGTTGAAGTACACATGTGGGTCACACATAGGTGTACAGTGGTACCTCGGGTTACAGACGCTTCAGGTTACAGATGCTTCAGGTTACATACACCTCAGGTTACAGACCCAGAAATAGTACCTCGGGTTAAGAACTTTGCTTCAGGATGAGAACAGAAATCGTACTCTGGCAGTGCGGCAGGAGCAGGAGGCCCCATTAGCTAAAGTGGTGCCTCAGGTTAAGAACAGTTTCAGGTTAAGAACGGACCTCCGGAATGAATTAAGTACTTAACCAGAGGTACCACTGTACTGTTGATATGAAGAGAACAAATAGTCCCAGTTCTGAGACAGTCAGAACAAACTGGGAAAGTTCAGCTTAGTAGTATAAAAGATGTAACTGCTTCCTCTTGCCTTGCTTGAACTTTAGACCTTGCTTTGCAAAGTTTTTTTTTTAAAAAAAATCTTCTCTCTGTGAAGTATAGCTCCATTCAGGTGACCATGTACTTGATGAAGTGAGCTCTGTCAAGCAAAAGCTTCTATCACAATAAATTTTGCTAGTCTTCAAAATGCAGAGGTATTTTGTTGTGGTTCCAAATAGTCTCATGCTAAAAGCGGATACCTCATAATTCTGATTGCATTAAATTACAATATTGAATATACTGGATGCCTCATCCCTATGTCAGACATAAATAAAAATTAAATAGGTACAGTAAGCCTACAATTTATGTGGGCCTACCTAAACCCAAACACATTGGGTTCAATGGTGGGTGGAATTACCAAAGTCAAGCCTTGCAGCTTCCTTAATGTTTAATATTTTTCCCCACACGCATAAAGCTGAATGTGCACAATTTAAATGTAAGTTGTGGGCTTACTGTATTTCCCTCCCAGTTTGTAGTAGTAACCAATACTAGCATCTATTCTGTATTTCCAAACAGAAGCAACATGGTTTTCCTTTTAGCAACGGAACAGGTGACTGAAGCTGTAAGTGCTCAGCTTAAGTCATGGCAATCTGTCTTCAAACCCTGGATCTTGCAGTACTGTATAACTGATCTGAATGTATTATCTTTGAAGTCATCTATATTCTAGATTAAAACTGGAAAAAAGATTAAAATACGACCTGTGCCAAAAATTAAATATTGTTTTTCTTGTTCAGAGTTGTGAACTATCCCATATGTCACAGAAATTGCCAGTGTTTGGCCTGAAAAATTCTCAGCTATTGAGATTTTGATAATTAGCAAATTTATTAAAATATGTTACTAAATTCGTATAATTAATGAAATCTTCAGTTGATAGACAAACTGTGTTTTCAAATTATGATATAACTTAAAGGGGAGGAAATAATGAATGGCTTAAGAAACGTTCTGTGCATTTTCTTGGGAACATGCATCCATTCACGAAGCTGGAACTGTGTGGAAATATACAGTTCTATCTTGAATATATCTCTCCTCCAATATGCCTAGACTCTAAAATGAAAACATTGTATCTGTATGTGGATGAGAAATTGCCAATAATGGTAGAAATCCTGATGGTTTTATGATAGATGCAGCTGTCCATTAGGAAATGGCCTGAAACCACCAACTCTCCTTTGAAAGCTCCTGAAGCCTTTTAAATCAAATTAATCTTGAAGCTTCTTGGGACAATTCAGCATAGGCAGAACTTTTCCATCTAGAGCTTCTGATGAGATGAAACTGATGCTGATATTTAAACTGTCAGACAAAGTACAACTTCGTGGAACGTGCCAAGTAAAGAGCCTTTCTCAAAGAAAAAAGAAAACAAAAATGATACTAGCAGAATGTAACAGATAGCTGCAGTGTCGAGCATTAACCCCTGATAGTATATGCTGCATTAAAAATATGCATTTCAATACTTATATGTGTCTTTAAATAGAGTAAACAGGCTTCCATTTTTAAACAAATTATTCTGGAGTAGTGTAGAAGAATGTGTTGTGAGTTGCAGTCAGTCTTGGTTTGTCCTAGAAACAAGGTTTGCAGTAAATCTTTGCTGTATGGAACTGTTCCATTGGCCCATACTGAAATGATAATATATTTTGAATCAGAAGAAAGAGATGCAAGAATAAGCAGAATATTTCTACTAAAAAACCGATAGCCTTTTATTCTGCCCTCTGTATGATTGTGCCATATATAATCATTATGCGTAGAATTCAATAATAAGTGTTCCTGTGTAAGCTCATTGACATGAATAGGAATTGCAAAGGAGCTGTTCATAATTGATTGTGCCATATATCAGGGGAAGAAATTAAACTTGGTAGTAGAGCGCATGCTTTTTATGCAGAAGGTTCTAGGTTCAGTCCCTGGACCTGGCATCTTCAGGTATGACTACCTAAAACTGGAGAGTCACTCGGGGTTAGCATGTCACAGGAAAGTAGATCCAAGCTAGAATTGTTATAATGTATAAAATTAAGCCTTCATCTTCATTTGTTGAACTATTGCCTTTACCAGATAATATTTAATACTTCTTTTTGTTAGACATACTAAAAACCTCAATACTCATAGTTAATCTAATAGACAATAGTCTAATAAACAATAAGCCCTGTAGTAATAGATATATTACTACAGGTAATAGATTCCCTGTAGTAATAGATTCCCTGTAGTAATACAGGGAGTAATAGATTCCCTGTAGTAATATTAAAGCTATTGTAATGTGATGTATCTGAAGGCTGTGGCTGGTGCAGGGTGCCACGGTCCAGGCAGTGAGTACAGTACTAGCTCCTTATTGGGCACATAGCACACTAGTGCTAAGGGATCTGTATTGGCTGCCTATTAACTGCTGGGACAGTTTTGAGGTTCCGTTACTTAAATATGAAGCCCTAAATAACCCTGGACCAAGTTGTCTCAAAGACTTTCCCCCCTCAATTGCCTGGTAAGGACATTAAGTACATCAAATGAAACCCAGTTAGTTTTGCCACAGCCTAATGAGTTTGGGCTTGTGGTAACACAGAGGTGGTCTTTTTCACTGATGCCACCAGTGTTATGGGATGATGCTCTCTCTGCTAAAACATGAGAGACCTCATTGGTATTTCTGTTTTTTGGACCTGTTTATACAAGCATTTGCCTGATTTTCTGATTTGAACTTTATGCTTTGCTTGTTTTAATTGCTGTTTTTACTCTTCTAATTGTTGTGTTGTTTTAACATGCTCTTTTGTGTTGCACATTTTAATTGTGAATGATTATTTTAATGTTTGGATGGAATTGCTTTATCATTTATTTTAATTATGTGTGTTTTGTAATTGGTTTTATACTTGTAAACTGCTTAGAACCTATCTTCACAGAATAACAACCCAAAAAGCATCTCTTTGAGTACATTAATTGTGCAAGAATATATACATGGGGTTGGACCCAGACATAATCACAATGTGTGGTTATCTCTGCCAACTGGACACTCCTGCAAGCAGTGGTGAATAGGAGGTGATCTTTTTTCCACCTTCAACTACCTATATTTTCTGGAAAAAATGCTTCAAGTGTTGGATAACTCTCTGAAATAGCATGGGTGGTGGCACTGAAGGGGAAAGGAAGGAAGTGGCAGCCCACTCTGCCACCCCATCTGAGCTGGATCAGAGTGTCTTCTGTAAACAACAGCATGTTTTGCAACAGCATGTCAGAGCAGCTTACAATGGTATTCTATTTTATTGTAAAACAAGCATGTGATATATGTTGGGCTGAGAGATGAAGATTTGTTCAAGGCCAACCAGTGAGTGCCATGGCTGAGTGGATTTGAAACCAAGTCTCCAAGGCCAACATTCCATCTGCTATATTACAGTGGCTTACAACATTTCCATCAGGCTAGACTCCAGCAAGGAAGCAACCCATGGCTTCCCATTCACACAGCCACAAAAGCTGCCTTATACAATGTCGCCACTTATCACAGTATTTTTGATGCAGTATAATAGCTCTCCTTAAACTTGGCATTTATTTGTCTGAAGTTGCTTGTAAATCTTACCAGGATTCTGAACACCACTTAGTGGCAGTGCATCAGTTGAAATCATTGTGATTATATGTGGCTGCTTGAGCAAACTATTTCAAAAAGGCACTGTCCTACTTACAGTTCTTCTGCTGAATGCCATCATTTATGAAAGCTATATTATATAGTTTGTTTTGCCAATAACATTTATAGGAAAAGCTTATAAGTAAAATGTTACTTGCTCTTCAAGGTACATTGAACTAAGCTGGCAAATGAACTGTGACCGTGGAACATGATCCTAATCACTAAAAGCCTGAAAAAGTTACAGTATGGTTATAATGTGAATTGCAATAGCAACTCATTTTAAATTATTTCAATGAGAATACATTTTAAAATAATTCTAAAAGTCTTGGCAACGTAGGACCATAGACAGCGTAAACTATATTCTAGGAATATACTGCTAGTTGCCATGTTCACACACACACACACACACACACACACACACACACACACACAGTTTTTCCAATTCCAGTCGGCCTGGCAGTGGCAGCAATAGGCAGTGGAAGATCTCATTGGAGGTTTTCATCTCCAGTGGGACCTTGTATACTGCAACAGCAGCATACAAGGTACCAAGGATACTGGTAAACCTAAGTTTGCTGGGCAGCATTAGAAATTAGCCAGGCTCCAGGCGTGTTTTGCCAGGTAATTGAGAAGGAAATAGGGCTCCATACATGGGCTTCCAGAGGGAGCTGTCTGGACTCCATCATGCTCCTGATGAATTCACAGTGGTTAATTCCTCTTTACACACAGTGCATAGCGAAACTGGAATTTACTTCCATAAATTGTAATGATGGCCACCAATTTAGATAGATTTAAAATGCAATTAGGCAAATTAATGGATGATAAGCCTATCAATGACTGCAATTCATGATGACTAAATACTACCTCCTGTCTTAGAGGCAAGTATGCCACTGAATACTAGTTGCTGTAGATTGCAAGCAGGAGAGTGCTCTTGTACAGTGGAACCTTGGTCCTCAAACTTAATCTGTTCTGGAAGTCTGTTCCAAAACCAAAGCATTCCAAAACCAAGGTGCACTTTCCCATAGAAAGTAATGCAAAATGGATTAATCTGTTCCACACTTTTAAAAACAACCCCTAAAACAGCAGTTTTACATGGATTTTACTAACAAGACCATTGATCCATAAAATGAAAGCAATAAACAATGTACTGCAGTCACACAATCATCTATTAGTAGCTGAACTGGATTCCACACAGTCACAAAAACAAAACAAAATAGAGCCGCAAAAACAAAAATAAATGGCAAAAACAGACAGACCTCAGTGTAACACTCCAAACGGAAGTGTGGCACTCAAATCAGAAGTGTAACACTCAAAACTGAGCACATTCAACTTCCAAAAAAAGTTCGCAAACCAGAACACTTACTTCCGGGTTTACACTGTTTGGGTTCCAAGTTGTTTGAGTACGAAGGTGTTTGAGAACCAAGGTACCACTGTACTTACCTTTTGCTTGTAAGCTTCACTTTGGTTTTTAGTAGGAGATAGTGAAAACCGAATACTGGACTAAATGGGCATTCATCAAGGCAATTTTTATGTTTGAGTGTATTTTAATTAAAAGAGGAATTGATTAGACAATTCTTGCAGAAGCCCACCCTTTGCCCCTTTAATTTGGGTAGTTTTAGGTCATCTTCAATTTGCATTTGTTGTGTTTGGTTAATGAATTAATAAAAATATTTCTATACCCCCATTCATAAAAATTTATTGGAGCAGTTTACAACAGTCATACATAAAACCTTACAACAAAAACAATATACAAATTTAAAATCAACTAGCCATTACAGTTTCCTGATGGCTATTCATTTCTAGGCTTTTTTGAATGAAGTTGGGTGAGTTGAAACTCTTCAGTCTGTTTTCCAGATAACAGCACCACCAAACCAGAGGGCTCAACAGATAAGCTACCAGTAACTTCTGGAGGAATGGGAGCCTCAGTCTAGGCCAAGTATCTAGGTCTCCACTCCAGATGGTGGTCAACCCCTCCACTCTGATTATCCCTTCCGCAACCACCACCACTAAAATTGGGGCAACATCTTTGTAACTCCCTCCTCCCTGCCCACCAGACACATCCTAGCACCATCATCTGATTTTACTATAAGCAGCTGGTAAATTATGGCCAGAGAAAATAGACTAAGGCCCAGTAGTAGGTGTATCCCACACTGTCAGGTGGAAGATTGCAATACCACTGTAACACTCCTTCCCCTGTCTCACTCAGGGTGAACAACTTTCCTTCTTTTAGACTCTCACCCTGGGTAAGGGTCACGGGCCTGTTGCCATAGTGCATTTCTTTTTCAGGCATCCCTTTGAAGACCTTTTTATGTTGACCTGTTTTTTGATTTTTTTATTTGCCAGTAATTTTAATAATTTTGTACTGTTTTTATAGTTTTTATGCCGTATTGTATATCCTCTTATACACCATCATTTTATATTTTATGAGTTGGTGGTATATAAATCTATAAACAAATATGATTTATTTACTTTCCTTTGTGCATAGCATTTCCCCTGCACATATATTGTTTTGGATAGACATAACCCATTCTACTAATTATTATTACAAATAATTCAACCTTAAGCAACCTTGGTGTCATAACCGAGATAGATGCCTTCTGATTTAAAAGGCCAAGAACACTAGGAGGTTGGGATTTAACACTGTCCGTATGTGATTATGGGTATTTGGCTGCCATATTTTTTTAAATACTATTATACGTACTCTACCATACCTGCAGTCTTCAATATAACAGTTGTAATTTTTGCATTACAGTTCAGGGACAGCTCTTTATGGAGTCTGCATGCAGGACCAGATTTGTTAGCTTTGCAGGGTTATGGGATTCAGCATATTGTGGCAAAAATTTTATTCATGTGACAGCTTTTTGGACAATCATACTCTGTGCTAAATTACAATGGCACAATAAATTGCTGAATATACTGTCTGCTGCATATGACCTCACCATGAAAAATTTGATGCATTAGAGTAGGAAAGGTTGGAATATATCAACCTTAGTTGACAAGGGACTTTGAATGTTGACCTAATACAGATGACCTTTGTGTGCAATAAAAGTGAGTTTAATCTTTGGGTCAAGGTTGAGGTGAATGGCAGGGCAAAATAGGGAGGGTTTTAGTAGATCTGGCTGGGACCTACCTAGTAAGTTAGCAAAGAAATAGAAATGTTAGGTTCCTGGATGCTGTTGCTTTGTTTATCTGGAATGGGCTCGTCTGCTGCTGTACCAAATGTACATCTACATAAATTGATAGCAAAGTAGCAGACAAATCTATTTACGATAGAAAATGGTGGCAAAGTATTGTATAAGTCAATGTGTGTGTGCTCCTTTCATTTGCTTAAAATTAAAAATTAGTGGAGTAGACACACAGGTGTGTGTTTGTATGTAAACCTACCAGTTTAGAGCGTGTAGACACTTGCACTTATGTAGTACATACTGATCTACCAGAAGAGCATTATTTATTGCAGATGTTACAAGCAATGCAATACAGTGGTACCTCTGGTTACGTACTTAATTCGTTCCAGAGGTCCGTTCTTAACCTGAAGCACCACTTTAGCTAATGGGGCCGCTCGCTACCGCTGCAGCGCGATTTCTGTTCTCATCCTGAAGCAAAGTTCTTAACCCGAGGTACTATTTCTGGGTGAGCGGAGTCTGTAACCTGAAGCGTATGTAACCCGAAGTACCACTGTATAGTTTAAGACATCTATTTTGCTCATATTTATAATTACAATACAGATGTCTTCATAAATATTTGTTAAGAAAGCAATACTCATTATATCATTAAAAAAAATAAAAATAAGCCTGTAGGTGACTTCACAATCCTTCACAGTAAGGATTTCATGTTTTGTTGATCAAATATTATCTAAATGTTTAGCATAACAAAAGAATATATACAATTTCTTCATAACTGAATCTACTTTTAATGTATATAGTTCTCCCTCATTCCTATTTTAACAACTGTTGGTGTTAAATGGAACACTGGCTTCTTTACCTAGAATGCCAAGGCTATTTTCCCCCCTTTCATTCATTCTTTCCAGCCAGCAGGAAAAAGTTAGAGACTTTAATGGTAACAACCTCTACTCCTTTAATAGAGCCTGCAAAATATATTCTCTAGGACTGATCAGCTCTGAAAGCTCTAGAGGTTTGATGATTTGGAATGGCAGGAAATCACGCTTTCAGGACATAACGAATTGACTGGACCATCCATCATTTGTTAGCATGCGCTGAAACGCTGGGTTTGTGTGCAGAGGCCTGTGATTTAGTAAATACTTGGGAGATGAATAGAGCTTACACACAAGGGAAGATATTGCTGTCCTTCAGCAGCCTTAGACACAGATTCCTGCTGAGAAGGCTGTCTGACGGCAGCTCATCAGTAACTGGCCTGTCACACTCTCTGATGCCCACCAACCATCCCCAGTATATTAAATGCATTTTTAATATCTGCTTCAGTAGATTTAATGAAGAAAATTTCGTTTCCATACTCTGATCAGTGCTTCCTCAAGTGTTCTAAAGCATTGACTGTAGCACTTCCAAGAAAGACAGCTGGGACATACAAGAGTTGATTGAAAGGTAAAGTTAAATAAAACCATGTATAAACAAAAACACTGTTCATTGGATTAGCGTGTTACCTTGTTAAACAGCAGTAACTAAAAATAATAATGTGTGCTCCATAATACAATATGCTCTGCCTGCTAGATCATTTTGTATAGAGATAACCTGCAAGGAGATTTCAAAGATGAATACAGAAAAGGCAAATCTTGATGCCATTCTGCAGTTAGTCATCTCATGTACAAAACTAGTACAGTTTGTCAAACTAAGAAACCCAATCTTGCCTGTTTTCATATTTGGGAAGGTGAGTAAGTTTGGACAGGTTTTATATTTATCCAATTTCCCCCAAAGAATATCAGCAAGAGAATTTAGGTGGTAAGCTTAAGCATATTAACTTATATGCGTAAGTTCTGTTGAAATCAGGGGCCACTAGGGGCGCTTCAGAAGATGGCTGACAATAACATCTCTCCGACCCACACGAGGTAATTTGGAGGCTGTGATGGGAGTAATAGCCTCCCTACCCACCCCCCAGGATTGGGGGGGGCTGCCCTTGCCTGCTGTGCCCTATACCAACCCCGAATTTGAGGGGATGGGGGCACTAGGCAGAATGCCCTTCTGTGGATATCGGCGCTCCTGGACGCTGCCTCTGATCTGCGCCTCTAGCTGCAAGAACTTCAAAAGAAACGATTAGGATGAAGCGAATGCACATATTTCAAGGAAGGAGGGGGAGTAAAGACTGCTAACAGAAGAGATCTCTGATAAACGAGACGAGTCAGAAGAACAAGAATTAACCAGATGAAGACACACCAAGACTCGGTATGGCAAACGGACTGGATGGGGGAGGGGGAAAAAACTTTCCTTTCTTTCCTCTGTGATTAAACAAGAATCCCCCCCCTCCACAAGTCAGAAATGTCGTTTGAAGGACTTAAGCTGTGGATTTATGTCTGTGTGGAGATAAACTTTCTAACCAAAGCATGCTTTAAGAAGAGCGTGGAATGTATAAGGGCTTTGGAATGACGCAGTTAAAAATACCATCGCCATATTGGGAAGTTCTGTCGGAGGACTTAAGTCTGGGAGGAGAAATAGAGCTGTTTTTATATTGTGGGTGAAACTTCTCAGAGGGACTTAAGAACGACAGTTTTGTGATTAATGATGGAAAGAGCGATGTTATTTATGAATGCGATGATATATGGAAACCATCTCGATTTGAGGATTGGATGAACGGAAAATTCACACAGGATTATTGGTGTTTATCGTCTTAAGGAGATTATCAGAAGAGATCATAAAGAAAAAAGAGAAAATATATGAACAAGATGAGATGCGGAAACAGCAAGATAAGACTGGATAGAATTATGAACTTTGTTTGGACTGATTCGGACATTAACGCAGTAGCAAGAAGATGATCAGAATCCCCCTTCGGATCTTGAAATATGGGTCCCCTCAACAAAATTTAAAATTCGGCTTCGTAATTCGGAATTTATGTGATGTGATTTGATTTGATTGGTCAGTTAATAAAAATTATTTTTTTAAAAAAAGTAAGTTCTGTTGAAATCAGTGAGATTACCATTGCATGCATGGAAAAGCAAAAATAAATATGGAAACAAACTGGTTGCTTGGGTTAAATATAAGCAAGTTAATTAACTACAAACCTTCTCTGTAATAACCTTTTTCAACGTAGGAAGATTCTTAGTCTGGCAGGAACGTTGATATTTGAACTGTTTAAATATTGCAGCCTGAATTGGATATTGAGAATATTGAGTTCTCCTTGTTCTCGGAAAGCATTACTTTTCAAAGTTTATGTTGCCCCTAACAATATTTATTACAAAATGCAAGTGATAAATCAGACATACAAGTTATAATTTTAAAGGCTTTTCCTCTTGCTTCTTTTAAGAAAAAGAAACTTGGAATACCCTCCATACTTATAAAACAGGATGCATTTGCAGAATGAACCTTATAAATTTGATTCTTGCACGTGTCAAAACAGTAATGTATTAAATGCATATTATTATAAAAAAATTAAGACATGTCTTAAACATGCTTACATTTTTATAATACATGGCAATATTAAATAATACATTTCCTTGTTAGCATCTGTTTGCTGTCATTGTTGGCAAGGCCTATGATTTATTGCCTAAATTAATGACCATGACTCTCTTGGTCCTGATATACGTCCCCAAGCTTATTACATCACTAAATAAAATGAAAGTTATATATGCTCTTCTATTTTGGCATTGATTTTCTTTTTCGTAATTGTTTGTTTTTTAAGGATGTATTTAGTGAATGAACTGGCTACTTTTAAAGCAAGAAAACAATAGCAATGTTAAATTAGAAAACCATTAGAAGTTTGGTTTTAAGTTTATTTTTCTTGTTACCACTTGAACGGCATTCCACTAGATAATAAAATCAAAACTGAATCAAAACTGGGAAATTCAATGGGTTGAATCCAGATGTTATCATGGTTAGACTAGATTCAAAAAAATATAATGTACTTGGAGTAGAAATATTGAAATCGGTGGGGCTTTGGTTTGTCATTACTAAAGTCTCATTAAATTTCAGATAGTCTAATCATGTCTAATCTGGGTTTAATCTGTTATTTTTTTCTTTGTAGCCATATTGAGACTTGAAGCTCTATGTTTATTGTTAATTGATAATCTTTATTTAAAATATTAAAGTTATGGAATGGAAAAGCTATTATAAATATATGTTAAAATATTGTCTCTGCAGTGGACAATAGTTTCTGCAGATACAAGAGAAACAAATATTTGCCTACTTACTACTGTGACTATAGTTTGGTAGCTGGGAGCATCCCATGGACTCGCCTGCTTCTTCTATCCTCCTTTCCTAGATTTACATTTTGTTTTGCATTCCCTCCTGCTTACAACTATCTATTCTTTACATTGAGGTATGAATCTTTGATTCTATGGTTCCTGCTAACTAGGGGTGAACCATAGTTAATGGCAATTTTATTCAGATGTCGTGGTCAACAAATGTTAACTAGGAATAGTGTACTCATCTCCTAGATGGCTTTTGACTATGGGTGGTGGTTACCATTGATCTACAATGGTACCTCATGTTACAATCGCTTTGGGTTACAAACTCCGCTAACCCAGAAGTAATACCTCGGGTTACGAACTTTGCCCCAGGATGAGAACAGAAATCTCACGTTGGTGGCAACGGGAGGCCCCATTAGCGAAAGCACACCTCAGGTTAAGAACAGTTTTGGGTTAAGAACGGACATCCGGAACGAATTAAGTTCATAACACGAGGTACCACTGTATTATTATTTTCCCCTCTCAACCAGTAAAAAGATTAGATTGTATCTGACCTTGTCTATCTGTTTAACTTGCACAGGCTTCCAGGAATGTAAGGATTAGGGTCACCTAAGTTTTATTCTGAGTTTTATAATTACTGAAATTAACATACTTAAGTTAAACCACCTACCTACCTTGGCCTTCTTAAAGCTAGCTGTAGGGGATTAACTGGGTGGGACAGGGGAGTGTTTAATGCTTCATTTGAGCAGAGCAGAGCTCCTATTTGCAGGACTGTTTCCATAAAGTAATTATGGGGACCACTGTCTGGTGCTATAGGAGCTATCCTGTGGTGTCTCACAAGTTTCCATCTTATCCCCCATTCTATGTAACATCTATCTGAAGCCACTGTGAGCTTCGGGAGCCATATGGATAGTTTGAGTGATGTGCCACCAATATGTGGGTGACACCCATTTCCATCTCTCTGTTCCATCTAAATCAGGAGAGGTGGATGAGTTAGTAGATTAGTGCTTAAAGGCACTGTATGTGGCCCAATAAACTGAAGCTGAATCTTTAATGGGGGCTTGCATAGCCCAGGAACTTTGTTATTGTCTAGACACAAAATTACCTTTTTATGGAAAACCTGTTCTTATTATGACCTTTTATTTGAAATGATAATATAATTTTTAAATTTGTATCTATCTGCCATATAAATATGTCTACCAAATAAATATGTCTGTTTCATTGCTTATTATATTTTGGAAACAGCTAAGCTGGTTTAAATGAATTAATTTGTAATGATAATCATCATCACCACCATCATTATTATTGATTGCCTTCTACATAATCGTCTCGAGGTGATGTACAATAAAACTAGGTCGAAAACAATTGAAATTTAGCATTTTGCTCTCTCTGAAAGCTTTCTAGCTTTAAAGAGTCAGTAGCTCTTTCACTTTGGGAGGGAGAGTAAAAGAGCCAAATGTGTTGCTTCATCATTGCTATGGAGTGGGGGATCAGGACCCCTACTGTGATGTGGCTTCAGCTGGGCTCAAGATGGAGTTCTAAAAGGGACAGGCTGGGACAGGGGTGTGGCGTTTGCCTTCTAGGATGGGTCATAAGGAAAGGGTTAAAATAGGTGTGAGGTGATTGGCCAGTGAGAATGCAAGGGGGGAATAAAAGTTAGAGTGGGAGGTTTTGAAAGTCTATTGAGGTTTGGGAGTTGAGGGTTGAGGTTTGGGAGTTGAAGAAGGAAAAGGCGCTGTTTAGGTGTGGGTTGGTAGAGTTGTATTGTGAGAGAGTGAGAGGAATTGTTAGGTGGAGTCCGATAGATAGGTGGAATAATCAGTTTGGAGTTGTTAGGAACTAAGAATAAGAAACTGACAAGAGAAAATTAACTGAAACCATAAGCTTGTTCCTGCATTTAAAAATAAACTTGATTATTTGTTTATGTTAACAACTGACTGGACTCCATGTGTCCTCGTGAGATACGGGGTGGTGGCAGCGGAAAAAGCAATCGCAGTGGCGGCACAGGGTCAATAGACCGTCAAACGTCCGGGGGCCCTATGTGGGATCGCCACAAGGCGTCATTAAACTTTTCCAGCAGGGGGCCAGTCTACTGTCCCTCAGACCTTGTGGGAGGCCGGACTATATTTTGGAGAGAAAAAATGAATGAATTCCTATGCCCCACAAATAACCCAGAAATGCATTTTAATTAAAAGGACTCATGTAAAAACACGCTGATTCCCGGACCGTCTGTGGGCCAGATTTAGAAGGCGATTGGGCCAGATCTGGCCCCTGGACCTTAGTTTACCTACCCATGGGCTGGGAGCTTCCTGCTTCCAGGGCTCGGGAACAGTGGAAATAGCCCCAGCCAGCATGGGCAGTGGTCAGGGATAATAGGTGTTCTAGTCCATCAGTATCTGGAGGGCCACATGTTTCTCATCCCTTTTCTACATCCATCATATCTATTATAATAGCTTAAAATGAAATATCTGTATTCAGTAGCAGTTTACCTCTAGAAAACAAATAATAAGGGAGACCACCACTATTATATGTCACCTGTGAGAATGCCATGATCAACATGAATAATAAAATATAAAATAGTAGTCCTAGAGAACACAAGCTCTTTGGTGTGATTTAACAAGGCTCTTCTTAGGAACATGGGAAGCTGCCTTATACAGAGTCAGACAATTGGTCCATCTGGCTAAACACTTGTCTACACTTGCTGACAGTGATTCTCCAGGGTTTCAGACAGTGCTCTCTCCTACCCCCACCTAGAGACTGTACTTCTCCCTGCCACCAGCCCCACAAGCTCGGGGGACAGCGGGGAGGCGGAGCGCCACCATCCTACTGTTCCCCGACCTGGTTTGGGCTTCAGGCAGATATCCGCAAGGCATGGGAGCTCGGCGGGAAGTCGCGCCGGTCTCCCAAGGCTTGCAGAGAGCTGCCTGTTCTGGGGGTTGGGGGGAATTTTTTTTTATTCCCCCCCCCAAAAAAAACAACCTAGGTGTGTCCTATGGGCAGGTGCGCCCTATGGGGCGAAAAATACGGTAGTTGGAAACCAACAGCATCTAGAGGGTGCTACATGAGCTAGGTATCTAGAGGATATTTGGCTCACTAGCTGTCTTAATGCAGTATTGAGATTCAATATATATCTGGACTAAATGGTACTTTACAGTTAAGCTGTTAACTCTTCTTATGCAGACCACCCTGAGATCTTCGGATGAAGAACAGTATATAAATTCAATATTTTTTTAAAAAAGCACCAGTATACAAAACTTCCTTGGTGCTCTTACTTTCAAAAACTCGAATAGCATTATCGAAAGGTATTCTTTCATTGGTCACATGGGCAATCCCCCCCCCCCCCGTGCCACACCTGTATGATGTTTCAGTATGTCCGGTGCGTGAGAACACTCCTAATACGAGGGAACTGTTGAAAAAGATAGGGTCTCTGTATAGTACATACCGCCTTTCAGCTTTCTCAGTGGTGAACTGTGGCTGGAGTGCCCAACTTTGTGCACCTAGACAGAGGAAGGACATCCAAACAGCACAGTACACTGGACAGGATCCTACTTGCCACTTTTTTTCCAGGCTGATGAGGAACCACAAGTGAGCACTTTTTGGGTTTGGTCAGTAAACCAAGCTACAAATTTCATCCAGTTCACATTTTCCCAGCTTCTCTGAAAGAACATTATGGAGGACTTTGTCAAACACCTTACTGAAATCAAGTTTAATTATCTGTTCTAGGACCTTTCCTGGTACATAAAAGATGTACTGCACAGTAGCATATAACAATACTGAATGAGGACTATATATTTCCCCCCTCAGTGCCAGGCTCCACAGTCCAATCCACACCATTCAAAAGTGGTCCTCAACCCTCAGGAGACTTTGCAGGGGTCAGGGGATGGTGGAAAGAGGAGAGGACAGGCAATTTAACTTTTGGCAGCCTCCTTCCACTGGCACTTCTCTGGATCTAAGCCATTTTGTTTAATAATGGGTAAATGAGAAACAACAGCAGGGAGCAGGCAAGTACTGAAGTGATATGCTGTTTGTACATAGTCTTTCTATCTAGCTTAAAAATGGTGCAGACAATTAAGTAATCTTTTAAGCCTAATTGGATGTAACATTGCAAGAAAATTGGTGAACTGGAGAGCTAGTCTGTAGCTTTAATCTGTAGCCATCATAGCATGGACTAGATGACTCTTGAGGTCCCTTCCAACCATACAATTCTATGATATGTAATTTACTAGGAAGTAAATCCTATTGAATTGACTGGGACTTGTTTATAAATGCATAGAATCAGACTGAAACTCTCACTCGTCTTTAAAGAGTCAGGATATTTGTTGTTACACACTATTTAAATATTTAGTGCCAAACTAAGAGGTTTTCTTGTGTATTGCTGAATACTAAGTGCAGGTAAAATACTACCAGACATGGAGTCATTTGTTATGTTTAGTATATGAAGCAAAGCTGTGTAAACCGTAACCTTGTAATTTTTCAAGTTCCACTTTATCATGTAGCTGTAAAAGGTAATCAAAATAAATCATGGATGATGAAGAAATATTTTTCAGTGCCTTTTGTGTTCTTTCAAGAGTATCGTTTGATCCATGAAATTTTAGTAAGCATATTAAATAATACAATATGATGTGCAATGTGTCATATCTGATAAATTACTTTGTGTAGAACATTTATACAATTTATGTGGAACTGCTGTGTATGCAGGCTAATGACTATAAATTGTTAATATTTTGTTGTCTTTTTTTAGGTGGGGTGATTTCTATTGTGCCCCCCAAAACACACACACACACACAATGGGCAGAAAGGTGTAGGTCATCTCTGAGATGCTATGACATTGATTCAAGGTTCCTCAGCTGTGCAGTGTACATAACACATATGTTGGAGAGTCATCTGTCAGCTATGCCCCTCCTATGGAGTTAAAGTTCTAAAGGGAAAAGAATTCGACACAGTGCTGTCACTGTTAAATTTTCACAATGGAAGAGCATGCAAATATTGAGCCTCTTGCTTAGCTGTAGTGCCCTGTCTAATGTCTGTGCTAGTTAGAAGAAGAAAAAGTGGGTGCATCCAGGGCTCTTAGATCTGACAAAGGTCATGCTATGCTGGGCATTTGAATTGGAAATTGTCTGGACTTAGATTTTATAAAGCTCCCACTGTTGTCGGGGAAAATTTCAGCAGGGTTTTGTCCCTGGAGAGGCCTCTTAGGCCCTTTTCTGTCCTATGAATGAATTTAGATGTGAGGGTTTCTCTGGCCTTAAAACTGTTAAATTCATTTTGCATACATCCCCAGAGAGAAAAACTGGCAGATGCTTTTGTCTTGGAAGTGTTTAAAAGAAAAACTGCAGAACAGGAACAAGAGAGAAGGGGCCCCGTGTGGAGTCCCAGAACACTTTGGAAATGGCCAATATGCAGTTTTCATCAGTACTAAGGCGGGGCGCAATATGGTGCCTGTAGCTCACTTGGGAATATGAATGTTGATTAAGCATACTCCCAGGCTTTGAAATTCTGAAAGCAGTGTCAGAATAATGGATGTTGAGCAAATGTCAAGCATTTGTTAATTTCTCTGTTATTTGGAGTTTATCTACCATGATCAATCAAATAAACTAGTGCCTCTCTGTTGTGGCATGTGTCATTGATATGGTGATTAGGTGGCTAGAGAGACCTCCTGCTTTTTTTCTCTCCCTCTCTCCAGGTAACAGATTATACATTTATTCATAGTTATTTAGTGGAATAAGGTGTGCTCACAAAATTTAAAATGGCTTATTGCACCCCAAAATGTTGATAGTTATGCAGACTCACAACAGTGGCATTTACTCCTAATAAAAAGTCACCATGTCACAATGTTGACAAACTCTCAACTTGAGAGTGAGAGAAATGGAGTGTTTCTTGGTGGTAAATTTATTATCAACAAAGTATATGTGGCCCCTGTCCCTCTACTAGGATATTATGCTTGTGCAAAATGTTTGACTGCTCATGTTAAAAGTCTGAGAAAAATCTTGCAGACCATGACTTTAAATTAAAAAAAAGTTCGTGGACAGTACTATCCTTATTTTCCATTGATGGTTTACTGTTGTCCCTACTCCCACTTTCTTTAGCTAGTTATGATCTAACATTAACATGACATAGCCATAAGTTTCATTTAAAACATAAATTCTTTTTCTGAAGTTACAATTTTCATTCATAGACCAACCCACAAGTGACGCACTTTAAGAAATTACAAATTTAAATCAACTTATGGAAGAGAAAACCAACAGGTATATTCATATAAATGTGAGGTGGGGGAAACTTAAAAATAAAATTAAAACTGCCAATGGGTCCATTTCAAATTACATTTTAACGTTGGTGCTCTATCTTTTTCCCCTGTTTGAATTCATTATTCTAATAAGGAATAAATTTAATAAAATAATCAATAGCATGTGCATTCCCAGCTCGACTATGTACTGTAGCAGTGATCTTATCCGTGGTGATCTTAGCCATGATACCCAGTCATACTGGGATTTTCATAGATAGCCACGTCTCAACAAAAACTGCTATGTTGAAAAGATTTAGGCTCATGTCCATTCATTTATTGATCATAGATATGTCAGACTAGTTCCCTGCATTCTGTCAACATCTCATATCCAATTAAACTTGAGCAAAAGTTTCCCCCCAACTATAGTTATAGCAAGGACTGGGTGTGCTGTACAAGAAATACAAGGCTTCCTGAATTTTTAGAGCGGGTATGGCTTTTATACCTTTAGCATTTGTCTAGGCGAGGCAATTTTTGCAAAGCTAGCTTTTCCCATTCTTGCTGGATTATCACCTGACAGGCTCCTGGAGAAAGCAGCAAGGATGGTGACAGGGCTGGTCGAAGGTTGCTAGACCACGGACAGCTCCAAGTGAGCAGCTTGCTCCAACAAAGGTTGGGAGCAGACAAAGGCCTTTTATGCCTCTTTCCAACCTGAAGGCAGGCCATAGCCTCCCTGCTGTTGCACTCCTAGTGCTGCTGGACTGGTAGTATGTGGTGGAAGGCATCTGGTCAGGGGAGGGTGCTTGTGACGATCCAGGCTCTGGCTCTGTAGGCCCTGGTGGTCTGGGAGGTTCCTCTGTGAGTTCTTCTTCAACTGCCTCAGGTGCAGTGGTCTCCCTGCCTTCCACAATCAGCTCTGTGCATAGCTGTCAACTTTTCCCTTTTCTTGCAAGGAATCCTATTCGGAATAAGGGAATGTCCCTTAAAAAGGGGGAAACGTTGACAGCTATGGCTCTGTGCCATGACCCAGACCTATCTCTGACTTCATCCAGATCACTGCTGAATGCAGGGGTAATGACACAAGGCTAGTAAATTGTGACCTCACCAAAGTGTGTTTTGACACCACTTTATATTCACTTTACACCAGGCAAAAATTCACTTTGTCAAGTTTTTAGAAACTGGTAGGTGAAGCCATTTCTAAGTTAAGCTGCAGTTATTGTTCTTGTGTATTGTGTGTCTTATTTTGTTGTAAACAAACCTGTGACGATTTTTGGTGAAGGGTGACATAGAAATTCCTTAATCAATTATACCCAATAGTCTGGAATAAGAAAGAGAGGGTGATCTATGCCCCCACCCCACTTAGCCCAATATATTTACATACTGACTGGGGAATAAGAGTCTTTCCTTCCTGAGCTGCTAGTATGGAAACCAAATAGGCTGGCAGAGGAGAGATGAGGCAATCTACACCTTAGTCACCAGTTCACTCACTCACTCACTCACTCACTCACTCACCTGCATGTAATTCCTGGCCATTTATGTATGACTGCCAGCCAAGTTGTTAAATACAAGACTGTATATAGCAAATGAAATACTTGTTTTGAGTTTTGTTGAGGCTATGCAGCAAAACCTGTCATTTTCCACAGGTAACTAGTAAAATGCTAAGTGTTATAGAATAAACTGTGTATAATTATACCATTAAAAACTTTGGGTCTTTGTGTGATTTATGACCTGAATACAGCTGTCAAGTACCACATGCACTTAACACGTGGTTTATGTAAATGCTAAAGACAGTAGCTGCATGAGGCCAATGTCATTAACAGTAATCAACATAATGAAAGCTACCTGCCTGTTTTTTTGTAATTAATTGCTTGTAAATAACACACTTAATTTACCACTTTCTAAATTTGATTATATTACCTATAACCAAGTGGTATCACCATGTGTGGGAGATTCCCTCCCCCCAGCTTTTTAAAAAGTTGGGGTGTTACAGGAAAATGAACCAAACTCAAATTAAAGCATCTGATACTGGTATAAGAATTTCACATATATTATTACAAGGATGTACTTTCCTATTATGTTAAACAATATGGGGGGAAATACCACATGGCCATGTTACATTTAGGAAAGCGCCAGAGAAATGCCATAACTCAGTGGTTTTCAACCTTTTTGAGTCCAAAGGTCCCTGGACCAACTACGTTCTTTCTGCGGCACCCCGTGGGGCTCAGGAGCCCAATTATGTCACCCCTTGCTTGCAGAGCTGGCAGCCTCTCCACCTTTTTCAAACACCCTCCCTTGTGGAGTTTTCCCTCAGCCTCCTCTCCCCTCTCCTTGGGAGTTCTCTGGACAGCCACTGCTGCTACCCCAGGTCTCTGAGCTGCCCTTCCTCACCCCAAAGAGAGGAATCTCCTCACACTGCCCACAGGGACCTGGGAGAAGAGGATGCTCCCAGCCTTAGTGGCCCAACAGACCGGCCAAAGGTGAACGTGAGGCCAGCACCTTACCTGGGGAGGAATCAGTGGGTGCTGCCAGGCCTGCATGATGGAAAGGCTCCCCTTCAGTACTGGGTGCTCAGCTCCCAGGCAGGCCTTGCACACAGCAAGCACAAGAAAGGCCAGCGTAGCGCCTGCCTGCCCGGTCTCCCACTTGTCTGTCCATTCCCAACAGAAAGGGCTGGCAGGCTGGGCTCCTTCGCGTGCTTGATTGCTTATTCAGAGGCTGTCTCAGCTTCTGGCAACCAGCACCCCCACCCAGCCAGCCCCAGAGCCCACCATTCGCCTGGGGAGCTTGTAGACAGGGCTGCTGCAAGAAACAAGTCATGCAAGGCTTTGGGAGACAGAGACACAAGAGGGCATCAGAGGTGGAAGAGAAGGAAAAGGACAGAAGCCAGTGTTGCCCATGGCACCCCTGACCATCATTCAAGGCACCCTAGGGTGCCATGTCACACTGGTTGAAAACCACTGCCATAACTGATACACAACAAACAGCCCCTGAAGCCTTTTGTAACAATGATGCCAATCCTATTATTATTGATAGCTAAGAGCAGCTTTTTATCGCATGATTTAGTTGACTAGCTGTTTGAAATTATGATATGACTGAATGTATTGTTGATATGGCTACGCATGGCAGATGTTATTTACTGGTTACATTATGTGGTGGTGCCATGTATCATCCATTGAGAAGCAGATAAACCTCCAACTATTGAATAAGCCCTGCCCATTTTTAGAAGCACTCTCCTCCCAGTGATACAGTATCAGTAAAGTTGTATCTGGAACAGCCACACTGGTAAAGGGGCAGGTAAGAAATCAAATAATGATTAATAATGTTGATGTGCCACATTACTCTTCCTCTTTCTAAGCAATCCCCCTTAACTCAAAGTTCACGCCTCTCAGCAGAAAGAGGGGACTTTTTTTTTTAATCACTGCAGTTAGAACCCTTATATTTTAGTTAACAGTTACATTGCTATAGTGGCTGGATGTTTCGTTCGGGTTTCAGTTGTTGCATATTAATTGCACATGAAAACACCTTTCTTACATGTTCGCTCCTACTTAAAGCTTTGTGAAGTCCACATTGTTTTTATTCTCAAGCTCACATATATTAATAGTACACAGACTTTCAAATCCCCCAAATATTTGATTCCATGTGATGAGGAGGAAACTAAACAAACAAACAAACAAGAGAGCCCAATAATGATACATTCACCATTGTGACAAATTTACACAAGATTATGCCAAAATTAAAACAAAATGAGTGAAAGTTGCTTATGAATTTTTATACCTTGGAATACAAATAAATCAGGTGCAGACTCAGTTGTACAGGGTTATGTATCCATGACCAGAAAGGCCTCTAAAGACCTTCCTGGGAAGTGTACAATGAAGGGACAAATAAGTCTGGTTCTTTCTTCTCTCTAAAAACTACATATTTAGTATAGTGTCCAAATATTCACTTTCACATGAATGAATAGAATTCTCATATGGAATGCCATAAAATCTTCCAAAGTGGTTGAGAACATAAAAAAAAAAAGTGTAAATGCTTTCATATATTTTCAGACAAATAACTGCTTCAAGTCATTAGCACAGCCTTCTTGTGGATCCATAGCATTGTATTTATTATTCATATTTAAATGTAATTTTTAAAAGCTTCAGATTTAAAATGCACTCAATCATAAGAAAAGACATGGACGATGGGAGAATGAAGTTTCTTCAGGAAGAACAGATCCCTCAATTTTACAGTATCTTGTTAATGTTTTTAAATGAAAAATCATTTGAGCCTTATCTTCTGCTGGCAATTTTCCTCTGTCTACTGTTAGAAAGTATTGGCCAACCAGGTCAGACAGTATTAAAGTTCAAGTGGCCCAGTGGGAAAAGTAATGGCCTTGTGCTACTATGAATTTTAAATGTTGCCATTCCTATGCATTGCACCATCATCTGTTCTCACACGTCACTAAATTGTATATAAGTTGTTAGACCAACTTGAGTGTCAAGGTCATAGGAATGATGACTCTTCTCAAGTAGTCCCCCCGCCTGAGTTTTATCATAAAGCTGTCCTTGTACTACATGAGATAAGCATCAGGTTGTCACATACATTTTTCTAGTTTTTATTGAACACAAACTAGAGAGAGGATGCATTACAACTTTTGTTTTCTTGCCTTGGATTTCATTCTTTTAACTTACACAAGAAAGTATTCTAAATACATCATTACAGGTTTTTTATCTTACAGTGTTTGTAGTAGTATTGTACAATCAAGAAACTTCATATACAGCTTGGCTTCCATGTTGACTATGCAAAGGAAAATATCCTGACTATTTATATCCAGGCACTCCTTGAGGTTTTTTTTAGAAGTATCTCAAGCTTCATTCATAGTATAGTTGGTCTTTCTTTAATTGTCATAATAGATTATCTTCTACAGAGGGAGTGTGGCCCTGATAGTTGCTCACAATCTCTCAGTAATTTTGATGTTATGAGATCCCTTTGATTTGGACTGTTTGCAGGACTTGGGCTTTGGGGTTGCTGTAATACAGAATTACCATTTCCCAAATAGGTAATTGGGCAGGATTTACCTAATGTGCCCAATCATGAGAAGCCCTGCATAAGGACTTTCACTTTCACGAAGCAGGAGAGGGCGCTCAGGGGTGATTATGCCAATGGCCATGTCTCCGTGATACAGACCAGATCGGCCTCCACATCCATAATCAAATCGTAGATGAGTGAGGTCTTATTCCATGCCAACCTGGCATTCAGCACCAGCAGCTGCAGATCAAGGGCTGGCACAAACCTAATTCCCCATGTTAGAAGAGGGTCTGGCATGTAGCACAATAACCAACTGCCTGTGTCATTTACCCCTTACCCGGCCTGCCCCACCTCCCACACCTTACCTTCTCCTACCCTGAGCCACTGTGATTCCCACCCCCCCGTGCTTTTCCCCACTCCTCCCCAGGCACATTCTATTCCCTTTTACTTTAAACAAAAACAAAAGAAAACCAAAATTTAAAAGCCCACAGATTAAGAGCCATTTTAAAAACAAGTGTAAGGCATGTCAGACAGTTGGGGCAATAAAACTAATAAAAGAACCTTCAACAGGAGCCCCTAGATAGATCCCCAACCCAAGAGTTTGTTCCAGCTTTTTGTAGCTGGAATGAGTCCAAGGCCTGCTCTCCCAGGCCAGATGGAAAAGGCCTTCCAGGTAGGAACCTTTAAAATAATCCCTTCCAAGCTCCTTTCAAAGTTTCTCTCTTACATAGAAAAAAAACCACACATTTGGAAAATTTAAAATGCTTTACTTACAGACTTTACAATTGTCAAATTCTTGGGCTTCAGAAAAAGATGCACAGGCAGTAAAATTTAGCTCAGTTACAGAAGTGGAAGTTCTTAACGTTTGGTATAGCAACTCAGAAGTGGCTTGTGAAAGCCATATGGCTAAGCTGGAGCATCCAGCTTAGCCTCTTCACACACTCAGCTTCTCAGGTAGACTGGACAATTGGCCTTATTACCTATTTCCTCCGAAGATGAGGGGGAAGTGACCTCACTAAGCCTGGCAGGACAGCTTAATCTGTGGTGTTAACCCCTTCATGCATTAATTAGACCTAAACATGTTGGCTCGTGAGACTAGTTCTCCCACACTTACATCCAGATTATTTAACACATATATACATATACAAACATACATACATACATACATACATACATACATATATGTTCTTAACCCGAGGTACTATTTCTGGGTTAGCGGAGTCTGTAACCTGAAGCGTCTGTAACCCGAGGTACCACTGTATCTGCTCTTAAACCTACTGAATGCCTCTGAATAAATATGCTTATTTTCCCCCATCCTCATGTAACTTTCTTTCTAAATGACAACTTAGGGCCTTTAAAGCTAAACTTTCTTAAACCTACAGTGTCCAACTAATGCTGTGTTGCATTAAGACGGTGTTGGGCATTAAGCCTTTCTTTCAGTTTGGGTTCATCATTAGCAAGTGGTGTTGCTATATAAATTCTCCTGAACCCATGCAGAGCTCAACAGGATTGGGTTAGGGCCTCTTGCACGATGGAGCAGGGTGAAAAGGAAATTGCAAGGGGCAAAGAGTGTCACCACAGCATCTAAAGTGCTGCCAGAGAAGCCCTGATAGTCTAGTACTAGGCTGAACAAACATACAGTGGTGCCTCGCAAGACGAAATTAATCCGTTCCGCGAGTCTCTTTGTCTAGCAACCCTATTAGCGGGTTAGCGCTATTAGCGGTTTAGCGGCTATTAAAGGCTTAGCGGATTAGCGGCTAAAAGGCTATTAGCGGATTAGCGGCTTAGAAAAAGGGGGGAAGCGGGGGGAAATCGGAACACTCGCAAGACGTTTTCATCTTGCAAAGCAAGCCCATAGGGAAAATCGTCTTGCAAAGCAGCTCAAAAACGGAAAACCCTTTCGTCTAGCGGGTTTTCCGTCTTGCGAGGCATTCGTCTTGCGGGGCACCACTGTATCTTTTAATAAAGAGGTGCATAGAGGTTATAGAAGTTTAAACAGTAAATGCAGGGAGAGCAGTTTGGGTCTGCTTTCATCAGCTGAAACGGCACTATAAAATCAGCTTCAACGTGTCTAATTGATTCTACTCTATAATTAGCACCAAACACTTTACAGTTTGTTACTGCATGCTTTTCTTTTGGTAGGGCCGTCTAGTTCTTTCCTTCTGTGGGGGATTCTTATTTCACTACCGCCGCTGACTAAATTGCCTAAGAGTTTATACAGCTTGCCTGCACCAGCTGTTTCCCCCCAGCCTCTAGAAGGAACCAGTTTGCAGTTGCTTCACTTGGGCTGTACAAAGGCTCTGAAGGTTTCACTCTGCAGGAACCTCTGGAAAAATCTGCTAACAGTTTCTTTAAAGGGACAAGCTCATTCAGGGTGAAGCCAGAGCAAACTACTAGCAGGCATTTTATGGGTTTTTTCATATCATTGAGCAATTTTGAAAAAATGTAATGGTTTCATAATGTTTATATGAATAAATGCTTCTCTTAATTCTGTACTGCATTTTTTTTTTTTTACCAATTCATTTCTTCCTTTAAAGGAAGAAACAAATGTTGCCTGCTAGCATTAGTTCAGTCTGGCTGACAAGCTAATTAACAGAGCAATCCTATACAGGTCTACTCAGAAGCCAGTACTTCAGTGGGCATATGATTGCAACCTAAATAACAGTTAAAGAATTAAGCAGACTCTGTGAATAACTGTAAATATATTTATGCTCAAAGAAAAAATTTTCTATTTTCCTGTATAGATCATAATTAGTTATTGAAGTTTAAAATGTTAACACTGTTAACTATTTTTATTAAATGATTTAATGACAGGAAGATGTGAAAAATCATGACCAAACATCAAAACTTTGATGGAAGGGAGAGGCTAAGAGAGTCTGTGTACACCCTATATTGCACAGCCGCATTGTAGCATAGGCCAGTTGTGTTTTAACTACCTGATAATTGCTGCTACCACTTCCCCACTCAGCTCAAGGAAATACTAAAAAGGGGGGTTTCTGAGACAACACTCCCAGTGTTTCCCGCCAGATCCCTCTAAGATTAACGAAGGGTAAACCAGCCCACATCTCCCTGCCTCTCCAGAGATCAGAGCCCTTGTAGTTCTTTATAACCCTGAATCTTATTCTCCGGTAACATGAACCCAAGAGGCCCAGGAATGGCGTAGATTACAATAATCCTTGAGTTTGGCAAACACACATGCCAAAACCCCAGCAAACAAATTATAAGAATGGACACAGCAGGTTAAACGTAACTGGAGTGCTGGGGAACTCACAGACAGACTTCGCCGCCTATGGAGCATAGCTGGTCAGTTGCAGGTTTTCTTGATGATGGAATGGGCCCTATTGGGAAGGACCACAGCCCACTGTCCCCACACCATACATAATTTAGACACTTTTTATTATGCTAAACTGAAAAGCCCTCGGAGCTGTAACCTTTTCCTCATATGGTTGTTTCTCCAACCCCTTGGTCATGATGGTTACCATTTTCTGAATCTTCTCCAACTCCACAATATCCTTTTTGAGGTGGGGCAACAGAACTGTACGCAGTATTGAAAGGCAGCCAAATCAATCAGTGAATGCTATGCAGTACATTTTAAGAAATACTTAAAATATGGAATATTTCTCTTACTCCATAAGAAGAAAAAGGATTCTTTTTTGTTCATTTGAGCAATAATGCTTGAACACAGTTAATAATAAAATAATAATAATAATAATAATAATAATAATAATACCTTTATTGTCAATGTAATAAAGCGAGATGTGCGTCGCAACCCCAGAGTCGGCCACGACTGGATCTAATCATCAGGGGTCCCTTTACCTTTACAACCTGTGTACAATGAAATTAACTGAGCCTCCCTCCCCCCCAAAAACACTCAATCTCATTGCACTTTGTGTGCTTGTCGCACAACACACCAACCCCAAAAGTCAGTTGCACTATATTATTTTCTGTTCAGCAGCCTAACAGCCAAGGGTAGAAACTGTTTTTTAGCCTGTTGGTACAACTGATTATACTTCTCTATCTCCTGCCCAAGGGTAGAAGATTAAAGAGGTGCTGGCTGGGGTATGAATCGTCCCTGAGAATTTTTCTCGCTCTCCTAAGGCAACGATCCCTTGCGATGTCATCTAGTGGGCTCAGGGGACAGCCCATGATATCATGTAATGTGTTTACCACCCTCTGTAAAGACTTTCTGTGCATGGCTGTCAGGCCAACGTACCACACTGTGATACAATATGAGTGTACCGGTAGAAGGAGGTCATCAATTGTTGTTTAACATTGTTCTTTCGCAAGACCCTCAGAAAATGGAGTCTCTGTTGGACTGAATAAGATGCAGTCTACAAATTTGAGGTGCAAAACCATGTGCAATCTACTACAAAGAAAAGCAGGAATAGAACTGTGAGTTGAGGCCTTATGAAGAGCAGTATGATGAGTGATTGCCAAGGAGTCACCAAAGAGCTTGTTTAGGACTGTGTGGCATGGTTTTGATGCAAAAGTTCAGTAGAGCAATTTGGTGTTGCAGAACGGAACCACCTGGCAGAGAAGGAAAGATTCTCCCAATTGCTACAGAGTGAATCCGCCTGCTACTCTAAATGGGCAGGCTGAGCAGGGCTAAATCCATTTGTGTATCTAGGTTTATTTCCAGCTCGACTTTTGTTAAAATCTCCAAATATGTTCTGTTTTTAATTACTAATAGAATAAGGATAATATTCAAGAATGTTATATCACTGTTCAAAATGCATTTGGGATATTATCTCTCCATTCAGCACATTGGAACGTGAAAGCCAAATTAAATTCAACATTTTTTGTACTATAATGTAAGACTGCCGTCTGTGTGCAGTTTCTGAATATTAGAGCTGATTGTAATAAGACTCAGAAACCGCATTTGTAAAAGGAAAAAAATGTTAATTATTCATTGTGCATTCTGTACTACAGGGTCAATTTATTGAAACTGTAATTTGTTTAAGTTGCATCTGGATGTAAAATATATCAGAAGTAATTAATTGTGTTCAAGATGTGATGAGGTAGATATATCCATAAAGAACAATTGAAAACAGTAGCCGTGTGGTATTGATTGCCTTTTTTGAGAGAAGGGGGGAAATCTTGTCCCGTTTTTAAATGTTAGCTATTCAGAGAGAAAAATTCTCTCTTGGGGAGAATGTTTTCCAGGTTGCTTCATTGCCAGGTGTTTGACATTGAGTGGAGCTTTAAATGAATGAAGCTTATGGCAGCCTTTGGAAATGACCGACTCCAGGGAATCTCAGCTTCCTGCTGTGAAAGTTTCTATTTTCAAAGCACATCAGTTTTAGTAGGAATGTTACAGTGGTCCCATATGCTTCTTCTGACAGAGAGCTAAGTTTCTTCCCTGAATATGAGACAGCTACTGAAGAGGTTTCCTTTCTGCTAACAAAATGAATTTCAATATGTTGCCAATGAACAATCAGTACGTTTCCAACCATTAATGGAATTTTAACTCCCTCTCTTGCTAATGGGGATTTTCTTTGTTTTCCTTCCTGTCTTCAGTACATGCTACGGATACCCCACTTTGTGGGTTCTAAAGGTGGATAGGAATCACCAAAGCAAGATGCCCATTTCCTTTGAAACTCATGCTACATTTTGCCCCCCTTGCCCCTTCCTCATAAACTCTTTTTCTCACTCTCTCCTTGACCTAGCAGTAGGAAGCCTTTGTCTGAGGTGTTCATCTGGAACAACTTTTCCACACTTGTTTTCATGTTCTGTTAGATTACAGGGCAGCAGGCCTACCTTTGAAGCTCCTTTCTCTTTTGTTTCTTTGCAGTGCACTCCAGTAATTAACTTTGTCCTTCTTTTATTTGTTCCAGTCAATCGCAGTCCACTCTGCTGAGCATCTTCTCCCAGGAGTACCAGGTTAGAAGTTTTCTCCTTTGTGAGGGTTGACAGGTGCCTAATTGAATGATGAATGTCCCTTTATTTCTTTGTAATTGAACTGCCAGCTTTCTGATTGGTTTGGAGGATGTTCCCCTTTCCACTTCAAGCACCGCCTGAGTCTCAGTGGATGGCTGCCAAGCCTACCCATCCATCTGTCTAATAACATCTAGCCTTTGCTTATTTGGTGGACCTGTAATAAATTATGCTAAACCATTATTATTCTGACAATAATAATTTCCCTGTGTTGCGTGGTTCCATGTGCTAAATGTTTGCTGACTTGCACTGTCAGTGCCGCTTTCCATGGCTGACAGAGATGATGATAAATGACCATTGCCGGAGTGGCAGAAGGCAAGAGAGGCAGAAAATGGAGTCATTTATCATGAGATGACAGGTGTCAGTCAAGTGGCAAGTCTCAATGGAATTACTTTTTGTAGTTTTCAAATAAGTTGTTTTTAAGCAATGTTCTTCCTGGTTAAAAATGCCAATTGAATTGTAAAACCAGAGTGCAGAGGACTTGGGTGGAATTGATTTGAAGGGAAATTAATATAAAGGTTGAAAGAGAGAACAAGTTTTTCTCTGCCCTCTGCAACCCTCAGCAAACTTATTTAGATTCAATTACTATGACCTTACTGCCTTTTACATATATGCTGTATTGCAGTACAGTCAAAAGATGTTTCATTCAATGAATAAATGAAAAATAATTTCCAGGCATTAATCTAGGATTTCAGGGCTTTCTTGGGCATTCATGTTTGGTGCTGGCTTTCTTTTTGACATATCATAAAGCTCTGTTGTTTTTCTTTTAAAGAAATTAATCAAAAGAACACATGCCAAACATCACACTCCGGAGGCAACCGAGGCTTACTATCAAAGGTATGAATTAAGACCATTAACAGGAGTACTTGCTAATTTGTGATCCAAAATATGTTACAGATCATAATTTCGTTGTCTGTGATTTCTTAAAGAACATGCATCCTTGTGTTAGAAGACTTACCGTTTTAGGTCTACCAGTAAGCTTTCCAGGATAAGTGGCACTTAGCCAACTTCATGAGAATACCTCTAGACCACAATTCAGTGCACCGCTAAGCATATGGAAGTCCCACTTACTTCCATGAGGCTTAAGTACACATAATTTGCTGCTGGATTTTAACCTTGATCTGTGGCAGTATTCTTTATTTTGCATGCTAAGGGGCAGATTTAACTATCAGGTTCTGTTAGTGAAAGCTAGCACAAAGACCCCTGCCACCACAATGAGGATTCCCTCCTCCTGTGTGCCCCCCCCCATGCCTTTCCCAGATCTGCTGTTAAGAACCCCCAAAACTGGGTGGAGGAGGAAAGGGAAGGTTGTTGTTTTGAGTAAACAGAAATGCTTGTGTTGATGCAACGATCTCCTTACCACTACGCTGAATTCCACCCAAAGTTTCGTGCTTTCCTTAGTCTAATGAATAGTACTGGAGACACATATATTTACCACGTTAAGTGTGCCTACATTGTAAGAAACATTTATAATTTTAGCTATTCTGTTATTAAATAAAAATGGCATCCAGATATAAAGGATTTACAACTTGGGACTGTGCCTGTTTTAGAAACAATGATGTCAAATACTACTTTTAAAGGAGGCATAAACCTTTAATATGTCATTTCATAAAACTGTTACATGATTATGTGCACCTGGAGTTAATAAATTGTAATTGACACTTGTTATATGTTATCTGTAGCTCTATTGACATAGACCTCTCAGCCACATAATTGGGGCATATTGATATCTCGTAGAGATGTGCAATTAAAATTTTACTATATAGACCGACATGTGTAAAGTCTGCACAGTGAGATTGTACCTATGATTATAGATGTCTGATATTTATGATTTAATAGTATCCTAATAAACAAAAGCATTTTAGAACTTGGCCCAAGCTGACTACATAGTACACGTATGAATCTATTATGTAATAGATATTCACCAATGCAAAAACCAGCAAAAGTGTACTATACTCTCTTCCATTTACAATCTGTTGCCTCATATTAAAGTAGCTACAGTGGTTCTAATGTCTTCCTTATAGTTGCTATATTTCATTGCTCCCAGATTAGGGGGGGAAATTACATAGTGAGTAGATCAGCCAGAGTTAATCAGCAGGGTATTGTTACTATATAGGCTTGTGTGTTATAATGTCCTTGTTACATAAACTATGTAAAATAATGTATAATGCATGAATCAAACGGGAACAATATCATGTAGTGTAACTTTTTTGTTTTTAAAATGTTATGCATAAAATGTGGTTTTTAATGTTGATTATACTTAATCCCAGAACTGTGAGAATGTTTGTTTTTAAACATGTCACGAGAGATGTTATTAAAAACACCCAAGTCACTCTGGTAACTGTTGTAGCCAATCTCATTTTGTGTATCAATCGCAGGGATAATTCTCACCGAGATCTGTGAATTTAATACTACTTATTATCCAAATTCTCAGTTTTTCTTTGTTCTTATTATTTTGTATGCCCGTTTTTCAAAACCAAATGTCCTCCCAATCATAATTGGAAAGTTATGTACAAAAAATTCAGTAAATTTTATCAAAATCCTGTCACTAAGCATCACAAACAAATTGGGGGGAAAGCCACTCTAAAATGAACAGAGCATCCTTGAAACAAACAAAAAAATTGGTACTGCCAGCCTAACATCATGAAATCCATTAACTTAAGCTAGCAGTTATATTTTTATGTTTGTTTTAATAGCAGGCATAATTACAGCCACCCATCCCCTCACCCCCATTAGACCTGTGACTCATATCAACCTACAAAACTCTTGCATCAAATATTGTCAGTTCAGCTTGCAGTGGCAGTGCAACTGAGGTGAGGAGTGATGTGCTAGGGCTAACTTCTGCTGTTCCCCCCAACAGAGCCATAATGAGTATGGGATAAAACAGCTACTCTCAGACAACATCCACACCATACATTTAAAGCATGATGATACAACTTTAAACAGAAATGGCTGCTCCCAAAGAATTCTGGGTGCTGTATTTATTTATTATATTTAGATACCGCCCTTCATCCGGAGATCACAGGGCAGTTGACGGCATAAATTTACAAAGTGAAAACATAAAATACACAATAAAAACAGAAACAAAGCAAACCAATAACCCTCATCCCACAGAAACATACCTGTTTTTAATTTCTTTTATTGATAATGTGTTGTTTTTTGTGACCAACTTCTGGACTCCATCACAATGAAGCAGTGTGGATAAATATTGTGGAAATAAAATAAAAAATAACCTATATTATTACAAATTATTATTATTATTAAATAATACCCTTCCCATCTGGCTGGGTTTCCCCAGCCACTCTGGCTCCCAATAGAATATTAAAAACACAATTATTAAATATTAAAATATCAAAACAGGCCTCTAAGATAAGCTCTTGTAAGAATGCTGACAGCATGTGTTTTAATCTCTTACTGTTAGTTTTAATTACCTGTAGTTCATTAAGGGTGCTGAGAGTTGTTAGGAGACCCCTATTTTCACAAAATTTAAATTCCTGGAATTCTCTGTGGAGGAGGATTGATTGTTAAACCACCCTGAGAACCACTTCTCAGGGAGATGGAACAACAAGTAGGGTTCCCTCTGTCAATCTTAACACACACAGAAGTCTGTAGGGAAGGTGGCGGTTTGTTAGGTATTTGCCACCTGAGCATTTAGGACTTTACACACCAATGTGAGCACCTATTTTTGGCTCTGGAACTGAAGCGGCAACCAGTGCAGGTTCTTTAAAATAGAGGTTAACTGAGATCTAAATGGAACCCCTGCCAGTAATCTAGCACTGTATTTTAAACCAGTTGAAGCTCCTGAATACGTCAAGTGCAGGCTCATGTACCGCACACTGCAATAATCCAGTCTGGAAGTTATCAGAACATGGAGTACAATGGCCAAGTAATTGTTGTCCCAAAGGGTCCATAGTCTGTGAACCATCTGGAGCTGGTAAAAGTCACTCCCAGCCCCCTAGGTCATTTGAGAGCCTCATTTCTTACTTATGTGTTCCAACCTTAATAGTTGTTCTTCTATTGTTGACCACTGAGCCACATGTGAAAAATTAGCTTATTCCAATCCACTGACAAACCAGCTTCCATACTCCAGTTTTGAGTATTGAAGTTTGCATGTTCTTTGTTCACATTAAATACAGCGATTACTTCCATAGATCTGTTGGGGTTCCCTGGATAAGTTTCTGAATGTACATTGAATAATGGGTTAATTACTGAACTTTGTGGGTGTGTAGGGGGACACTGCCAAGACCTGCTCGTCATCTTGGAAGCAGAGAAATTTAAGGGCTGGTGTTTGTTCAGTTCATATACAGTATAACGGTAGAATTCAACACTGTACTTTGCCAATCATTCTGTCTGTGCAAGCATTGTGGAATGATCCCCCTAATCTTCCCACACATGCTGTTCTGACCCCCAGAGCCAATTCCCACACATGCAATGTGGTGGTGGTGGTGGGGATCTTCCACTGAAGGCACTTATTAAGTGAATTCACAGTGTTTTAAGAATGGTTTAAGGAAACCTATTTCAAATCATGGTTTTGCATCCTGGTTTCTGGCTAGTCTTTGTCCTTAACAATAAACATGGTTACAGAAAACAAACCATAGCTGAGGATTATTACGCTGGCTACATCATTGTTTAATGACCTCTGTCTAGATTATCCAGTGGTCTGTTGACTTTCTTTAACACGATAATTTGTATCTCAGGGGTCATTAGAAAGCATCACTTCACCAAGAAACCTTATTATATTTAGGCTGCAATCCTATATACTCTTACCTGAGAGTAAGCTTCACTGGACATAGTTGAATTTACTTCTGAGTAAATATGCATTGCACTGTTAATGTTTATTTAAATAAAGTTTTATATAAGAAAGGTGCAAGTTACTTATTAGGTAAAATATGTTAATGTTTGCACTATGCTAATAAACAATGATACTTCAATTCATTTATTTAGGTGGCTGTGTAAGTGATAAATAAAACTAAGCAGAATTCTTATTCAATAAAATATTAATTTGGGAGTCTGTCTTCTTTATTTATCATTAAAATACTCTGTCTCTTTGTCCCCCAAGACTAACTGTAATTTTAGAGCTCTAGGAGAGAAAAAATGTAAGTTGTCTTTTCTCTTTTCATTCATTATGTAAATTCCAAAAGCAAGCTGCTTAGGTCATTTTCTGACCTGTGCTGCAAATATCAGGGTCAGCATGAATGTGGAGCATGGACTGAGAATAACAGGTCAGTAGGTTCAGGGTAAAATGCATAACATGGTGGAGATATGTTTGGTCCCTAGTGAATTTAATGGTAACTATTTCCAACAATGGAATAATTAACTCGATAGCCACCCATTTGACTACATGCGGATTCTGAATATTCTCATCCAAGCATACCCTTAAGTGCTGTGGTTTATATTTCATATGAGAGAGAGAGAGAGAGAGAGAGAGAGAGAGAGAGAGAGAGAGAGATTTCACAGTAAGGGGAGATGTGCCAATTTCTCTTAATGTTGCAGCATATGCATCCTTCTTCCTGTAGTTCTTATTTTGTTTTCAATTTCTCCCCTGCATTTCAATTGATAAAGAGCCTCTAGGGTAACTTGACAACTTAATTGTGTATTTATTATTATACTGTAAACCACATTGTGATATTTGGCCAAAGGGTGGTATGTTAACAACAACAGCAGCTAATAATAATAATAATCCAATAAATATACCACTTTTTTCATTCTGATAATAATAACAACAATAATAAGCCTTGCTTGTTTAGCTACTTGAAACTGATGTTACAAAATACTGCATGAAAGAATGTATGGTAAAGGACCCCTGAACATTTAAGTCCAGTCAAATTCGACTATGGGGTGCGGCGCTCATCTCCACTTTCAGGCCAAGGGAGCCAGCATTTGTCCACAGAAAGCTTTTCCGGGTCATGTAGCCAGCATGACTAAATCCCTTCTGGCTCAATGGAACACTGTGATGGAAGTCAGAACACACAGAAACACCATTTACCTTCCTGCTGCAGCGGTACCTATTGATCTACTCATGATGGTATGCTGTCAAACTGCCAACTTTATGATCAGCGAGCACAAGAGGCTTGGTGGTTTAGACCACAGAGCCACCCGCATCCCAGAGAATGTATGACTAGTATGGTATAGCGTTCTGCAGCTTAGTCCACATACTACTTGCTAAAAGAGCCCTGCTGGATCAGCCAAAGGCCCATCTAATCCAGCACTCTGTTCTCACAGTGCCCAAACAGGTGCCCCTGGCAAGCTTGCAAACAGAACCTGAACACAACGACACTCTTCCTACCTGTGATTCTCAAGAAAGCAGAGGATGGGTATCACCTGTGTGAGTGCAGTCACCATTTTTGTGGGTTCTGTTGGAGGTTGATCTTTCATTTCTATGTTCCATTGCACCCACTTGCTGGCTTCCATGGCATCTGCCAGTGATGTGACAGTGCTTTGTCTGTACAAGCTGTGAATGCTCTTCTTGGTGGTGAAATGGTGATACTGCAGACCTAAACACCAATGCACCTACTACTTGAATGGAAAAGAAAGCTCTTGTCAGAATTTGCCTCCTGCAAACAGAGGGACTCCTGTCCAATGGATAAATCCCCCTGATTGAACGAGAGGAAAGAGGCAATATTTGTTGACTCTTCCCTCCCCTTGAAGGTACTTATGTACTCAGAAACCCTTCTCTGGAAGGTTGTGGAGATCCTCTGGAACAGCATGGGAGATGGCTCTGAGGAAACAAGGGGAAGCTTAAACATCTTCTCCTTTCTGCCAGTGGGAGCATCCTGAGTAGAACTGCATTCAAGGGAGTCTTCCACCAACAAGTGCAACCTCTGATTCCATTGCATCAACTACCCAAGGGCTAATCATCATCTTAGCCATTAAAGTACAGTTCTCTAGGTGTGTCATTTGCAAAATAAATATTGGCAATTCTGACTAATTTTATAAATGTATGGAAATTCATATCTCAGTGAATGTTGTGAGTCCCCCTCATTGTGACTGTCAGCATTTACTTCTTCATGCCTGAAATGTGGGGAAATACACACACACACACACACACACACACACGTGGAACCATTCACACAATTGACCTGAGATTGTTAGCGTTCACCAAAATTTGGACACTTACCATTCACATGTCCTGGTTCACCTGACATGGTAAGCCCAAACTATTGCTTACCAGGATCACATGAACATGTAGGCTCTTGGAAAGGAGCTCACAGCTGTTTCACTCTTCCCTGTCCTTTTAGCTTCTGCACTGCCCTGAGCTAAACCTGGCTTGATGTGTTGTTTGAACTGGGACTCATGGTTAAGTGCTTTCCTCACTAACCATGAACTGTAGTCAAGAACAGACCATAGTTTGGCCTATCATGTCATGAACCAAAGCCAATATATTTTAAACTATAATTATGAACTTTGACCTAGCTATTAAAAAAAACATACTTGGGTACAGATACCTATTTTGTAGAAAGTAAAAGATTGCTTTCAAATATTTGTGAAGTGCTTTGTGAAGTAGGGTCATGGGGTCCCATCTAAGAAGACAAACCTGCAAGAACATGCTTATGAACTAAAGGTGGCAACCATTTTGCACACGTTTGATTGGCACACGACCGTGCGTGCCATTTTTGGCCCTTGTGGGGGCAGGATGGGCTTAACATGCACTCCACTGATGCACACTATGACCCGGAACGAAACCCTTGTGCAAACAGGGAGTTGCCTGTACACCCACACTTCAAGTTAATGGCTTTTACTGACTTGCAGGATACACTGCTCTTTTTCATTGGACATCACAACTGCCTTCTTTAATGTCCCTCCTGTGGCAATATTTGTTGGAGCTGAATGTGTACAAAGTATGATAAAAAAAATACAGGCAGCATCCATTTTGCACAGGGGTTGCATTTCAGCACACATAACCCCCCGCACATCACTGGAGCGTGCATAAGGCCACCCTGTTCCACTCCTGCCCAATACCGTCCCATTTTGGGGCCACTTCTGGGTCAGCAGCAATAGGCGTATGCGTGATCAGTTGGACACACGTAAAATAGTCACTGCCTGTAAAAGTCATACTGCCTGGTGTGGCTCTCGGGAGGAGGTAAATAATAACAATCAGGATTTTCCTGTACACACTTAACCAGGAAAACACCATTGAACTCAGTGGAACTCATCTCTGAGTAGAAATTCAGAGAGTTTGAAGTCTCAAAGCCAGCCTGAGGAGCAGTTCAAGTGAGCTCACATTATAGGTTCATGCCTGACTTTGCCCACTGAGACCAGCTTTCAGACTACTCCATCCATAAGCCACAATCAGCACCTCAAATGTAGGACTTTAATAATGATGTGGCATAGATCTTTCTGATTTGCTAATGAAGGAGAAGCAATAGTAGAGTTTGGTCACCAGGAACTGTTTTGCAAATATTTATATTTTAAGCTAACTTTACTTTCTTCAATCAGTTTCTTCCTGGAATTTTCCAGAGAGGGAGAAAGAGAGACTTAAGACTTCAGTGATGACCTTTTCTTTAAATCTGCAATATTATTTTTATTTTTGTATTGTCTAGGTACCTTAATGGAGTGATAAAAAATGCAGCTTCTCCTGTATTATTGGACCTGGCCAATGAGGTAAAACATTTTTGAAAATCATCTTTCTCTGGTAAACATAAGAGGCTTATCTTTAGTGACTTTTACTTAAAACTATAATTGGTTTCAAGATGCATCACACATTTAAAATTGTTCTGTTGTCTGTCAGTACTACAGTAATTAAACAAAATACATTTATTAGTTAATCAGTTAATGTAATTAATATTTTACCTTCAAGGTGAATGTGCAAATAGCACATTTATTCTTTTATTGAAAGGTTCCTTCCTCTTCCCTTTTTAAAAGAAATCTAGAAAGAGAAGAAAAATGCTGATTTTAAAATGCTGATTTACTTTCATCTACTTGGGCATTTTCATAAATAATGAATTTAATTTCGTGTTAAATTTTCTATTCATAAAGATAAACAAAATGTAAGATTTTACAATAAGTGTCAAAACAATTACATTTTTTAAATCTTCCTTTTAGCATGTAAATTATAGCAAAAGGAAACAGCTTAATATTAATTTCTGTTCTTCATGTACACTGTAGTTCAAAGAACTGATAATCTGACATTTGTGTTATAGTTACCCAAATTTAGAGGTGCAATAAGTTTTTGCAGTTTGGTGGTGACAGATTTATGTCCAGTGTAGGTGGACAGTGATGGACAGGAGCTTAGATTGTAGGCACTGAGGTCCCTGATGGGCTTGCTTAAACACTGGCTACATCACCCATCCAATGAGCTTGAGGAAGATTGGACCATGATCAGTGCTTTTAGGGGTGGACCAGAGTGAAGACAGCTCCATCTACCCCTAGTTTATTTATGGCGAAGATTTCCAGAAGCAGCTTTTCTGCTACAGCACAAAATGTTTATAATTATGACAGATGTCTATCTAGGGAGAGATGTAACTTTAATCTCTTAATATATTGATTTGCAGCAATAACTATCTTAATTGATATGCTTTGAAATTCTTATACAAGCCTTAGAGGAATATCCTGAAATGCATGATATCGTGTTGCTTTTTAAATAGTAAAATTACCTTAAAAATTATGTACTTGGAATATAAGCTGAACAGTAGCAGCTAGTCCTACATGTTACATTAGGAAGTATGTCTTTTCTGTAAGCTTCTGTCTGATTTACATTACTCTAGTCTGCAAATGAGCAATTACCTATCAGTTACTAGATGTTTCTAATGGTCTATGAAGTGTCTATACATTGTAATAATAGAGTGAACATACGAAAGGGATTGCTTTGTATTAGTGCCAAAGGATGCTTTTTGAGGTTTCTGACATAATGTTTCAAGTTTACACCGTTCTCTTTTTTCCTTTTAAACAAAGAAATATTGTAATGGAACAGATCCTTAGTAAATAACATGCATTGCATGGAGATTGTCATAGCAGAGTACCTCGTGGGTGCAAAGAAATATAATGTTAGTAGTCTTGTTTGCATATATTTTTCCGTTGCATTTTCCCTTTGTACATGCAGTTTCTATTCACATGCAGATAATACACTTAATTTCTAATACCTGAAGCACTTGTTTAACATATGTGCAACCTAACAATTCATATTGTTAGGTTTCGTTTGGTTTAAAAAGAAACTTGGAGATAAATAAAATTGTGGTTAAAGAAAAAGTTATTTTCAGTAACTTAATTTATTGCTAGCAAAGTAGCAGGTATATTTGAAAGGTAATGTTTTTTTGTGACTGCTTCTGGTGCATTAGGGAAATGTGGCAGTAACAAGCACGAGATCACTGCTTCTACACAATCAAGCTGCCATTTTTATATGATAGTTAATATTTAAATGGCATACTCCTGCATCTGCTGACAATTGGTATAATGGTAATACTTTATGAGTCAATATATATTTAATCAGTAGAAACTGTAAAAATTGATGAGAAATATATAACATAGATGCATTACAATGCGTAGCATCCTTCTTAAATAAGAATAGGCCTCTGTTGTTTTGTTTTTTTCAGTGTCCAAGTTATTGTAAAATTTCAGATATTAGATATGTTAATTTTCTGCATCCAGAAGGTTAATTTAAAAACAACAACCCTCAAAACTCTGATGTGTGTTAAGAATAATAAAATTAGTTCACACCAGGCAAATATTTTCTAGTGGGATTTGAAGCACTATGAATTTTACTTACATGCTAAATTCTGACATGAAGCATGATGGCCCTATTTTAGAGAAAGATGGGTGCATGATTAATATGAAAATTAGGCAGATGCAAGTACCTGAACTAATAAGGTAGTCCTTATTCAGGCTGGACTACCTTCAGTAATTTCACCATTTTTCATATGTCAGCTCTGATGTGGGTTACTGGAAATAAGCAGTTCTGTAGAAAGCATTCCTTTCTACTTGGGGAATTTAAGGGCATCCAAGTACATATATTTATTTGGTAAAAATATGTACAAATAAGAGCACCTTTTAGGGTTTTCTAGTTTCTAATTTTGTATGAAATGAAAATGTATATTAATACACATGAAAACATCAAGAAAATAATGATTGTCATAATGCGAGTGAGGTTTAGTCATCTATTGTGAAGTAAAAAGTGCTTTATTCACTAGAGTATTGTAATTTGCATTTTTTTTTAAAAAAATGCTGATATTCAGAGGATACTGCAGCTCATTTTTTAAATAAATACATGCCTTTAAATGGAACAGGGTCTTTCTCAGAAAATATCCCTATATCTTAAATATATTATAGAAAACCTCCTTTCTGAGGTACATAAGATTCATTTTTTCTCATAACCTTAATATTCTTCTAGAAAGCACACTGGTTGATCTTGAATTAGCATTAGTGATTTATTACATTTGGTGATTATCAGTAAGAGATTGTTAAACAACAGCCTATCTGTTTCTTTTTAACAAATTGTCCGAAATATACTAGATTTGGGTTTGGAGGGAAGTAATTTAGATTTGGGTATTTGTTATTAACCTTTCAAAAATGTGTTACAATGCTGTTAATTGCCTTCCTGAAGAATCAGAACCTATAGGTTTGTATCATCTAAATGAAAATGCAGTATATTGCTAGGTCTGTTTTTATTTAAGATTTTTAAAAATCCACTCTTCGATCTACATTGTTGTTAAAAATAATGTGGAAATGGTCTGTTGAGGTAAAATGCATGTGCATTTTTGTGTATGTGTATTTTGCATTCCATGTGCACATTTTGTTGATAAGTGGAAGCTATTGTTGCATGTTAGTTGGTTTTTGCTTCATGCAGTGTACATTAAACTGTGTGCTTTAGGTTGAAGATTGTTGAGAGAAAAGGCCACTTTAGAGCTTCATTCATATTCCTTGCCACAATGCCATTCAGGTTCCTGGTAAATCATATATACTAAAACTGGTCCTGAGTTATGACAGATATGACACTGCTCCTGAACAGCAAGAGGAAGGTATCAAAATGCTTGGATGAACCCCAAGATTTGCTGCAGTAGAAAAAAAATATTGAGAGGGGGGACTCAAGCAGGCCACCATAAAACAGCTCAGTAAGGGTTGAGCGTGCTCAGTGGCCACACAATGTCTGTTGTGGTGGTGAGCAGGAAACGACGGAGGAGTAATGGAATGGAGAAATCAGAAAGAAGGTATGACTGGCTATAACAGTGAACAAGAGCACACCGCGCTGCGACACTTGAGTATAGGTCCCACTTGTATTGTTCTTCAAACATGATGGTAGTCACAGAACAGAGTACTGTACAGTGGTACCTCGCAAGACGAATGCCTCGCAAGACGAAAAACGTGCAAGACAAAAGAGTTTTCCGTTTTTTGAGTCGTTCCGTAAGACGAATTTCCCTATGGGCTTGCTTCGCAAGACGAAACGTCTTGCGAGTTTGTTTCCTTTTTCTTAAAGCCACTAATAGCCGTGCTTCGCAAGACGAAAAAACTGCAAGACGAAGAGACTCGCGGAACGGATTAATTTCGTCTTGCGAGGCACCACTGTAGTTTAAGTTTCTTGCACAAGTAAATATCCTGCAACGTAACACCACAAATAACCAAAAGAAATGTGGCTAACAAAGCATGTAACAAATATGAATGAGATCATAACTTTAAAAAGTCTTGGTAATTGTGATGTAACCTGATTTATATCCTAGGTCAGGTAAGTGTATTTTTCCAAAAGGATAAATGGAGTGATAGAGAACAAATCCCTAACACCCCTTTGTTGATATAAGTGATAACATGGAACCACATTTCAAAGACAGCTGAAGTTGTTCTTCATCTTTCCCCTGAGGTGGATTTTGCCCCATCACTGATGGCTCGAATAGTGTTGGAAAAATTTCTACAAGAACAAGAAGGATCAATCCGTGAGTATTTTTTAAATAAATATTTAGCTTCATATAATTACAATTAGCTACAAATAACAAGATAGAATTATAATTAAGCTAAAGAGAGATTTTTTTTAGTCCTGAACCTTGGATAGCTCATTATTTTCATGCATGATGGTTAGATCTGCTCTGACTGAACATGTAATAATAATTAGTAATAATAATATTATTATTTGTTGCCCCAGCCACTGTGGGTGGCTTCCAGTATATACAGAAACATAATAAAACATCAAACATTAAAAACTTCCCTGTACAGAGGAATGTTATCCAGGATGTGCATATATTCTTTTCTTCTAAAGTATTTTTTCACTAAGAACATTCATATAAAGTTGAAAGAGCAGTAGCCAGCCTAGTCATATTCAGAGTAGACTCACTAATTTCAATATGTTTTCTCTTACATCCATAACGTGATAGCGTTTCAGTTGCATTTCTTGCTGTCGCACATTAAAATGACCCTAGTTAAGGCAATTTTGAACGCATAGCACAAAGGTGTTTCTGTTCCCATTTTAGAAGGAGCTTTCAAACTATTCTGTCTCAGTCTTAAGGTAAAATATTATGGGCAGAATACAACCAATATTAACGATTGTTAAGCCCTATCCATGTCATTGGGGAAAGTAAGCACGTGC